>NC_092752.1:49941229-50296414 GCF_047496795.1 Chiloscyllium punctatum
ACCCCCTCCCACTCCTCCGCGCTCTCACACCATTTCTCTCACGCCCTCTTTCACCCCCTCCCTCCCTCCCGCTTCACGCCAACCTCTCTCTCCCTAAACTCTCTCCCCTTTCTCTCCCCCTCTCTTTCCCCTTTCTCTGGCCCCCTCTCTCTCGCCCCCTCTCTCTCGCCCCCCCTCTCCCCTCTCTCTTGCCCCCTTCTCTCTCCCCATCTCTCTCCCCTCACTCTCTCTCGCCCCATCTCTCTCTCCCCCTCTCTCTCGCCCCACTCTCTCTTGCCCCCTCTTTTCAACCCCTCTCTCCACCATACTCGCACCACCCATCCCTCTTCACCCATCTTTCTCCACTCTCTCTCCCCCTCACTCTCTCCCCCCCGTCTCCCCCTTTCTACTCACCCTTTCTCTCTCCTCCCACTCTCACCATTCTCTCTCCCCCTCTCTCTCCCCAACTCTCTTGCCCCTCTCTCTCGCCTCTCTCTCTCACCCCCTCTCTCTCCCCCACTCTCTCCCCCTCTCTCCAGCTTCTCTCTCCCCTCTCTGTCCCCCCTCTCCCCCCTTTCCCCAACTCTCTCTCTGCCCCCTCTCTCCCCCTCTCTCTCGACCCCCTCTCGCACCCTCTCTCGCCCATCGCTCGCCCCCGGTCTCGCCCTCCTGTCTTGCCCCTCCTCTCTCGCACCCTCTCTCACCCCCACTCTCGCCCCCCACTCGTCTCCACTGTCACCGCTCTCTCTCTCCCATCTCACCCCCTCTCTCTCCCCTCTCTCATCCCCTCTCTCCCCCTCTCTCACCCCCTCTCTCTCCCAACTTCTCTCACCCCCTCTCTCCCCTCTCTGTCTCTTGCACTCTCTCCACCCCCCTCTGTCTCTCTCTCTCCCTCACTCTATACCCCTGTTACTCTACCCTTTCTCTCTCTCCCCTCTCTTCCCACCCCTCTCTCTCTCCCCTCTCTCCATCTCCCCTCTTTCTCACCCCACTCTCGCTCGTCTCTCTCCTTCCCCTATCTTTCACCCTCCCCTCTCTCCCTCCCCTCGCTCTCTCCCCGCTCTCTTACCCTGCACTCTTACCCCGCTCTCTTACCCCAGTCTCTCTCCCCTCTCTCCCAAGGCACTCTCACCCCCCACTCTCCCCACCCACTCTCCACCCCCACTCTACCCACCCACTCTCCCTCCCCCACTATTTCCCCCACTCTCTCCCCACCACTCTCTCCCACCACACTCTCTCCCCCACTCTCTCTCCCACTCTCCCCCTCACTCTCTGTCCCCTCTCTCTCCCTCTCTCTCCTCTCACTCTCTCTCCTTTCTCCCTCTCTCTCAACCCCTCTCTCTTTTTCTCTTTTCCCCATCTCTGTCCCCCCTCTCCCACCCCTCTCTGCCCCCACTCTCTACCCCCACTTTCTCCCCTCCCTCTCTCCCCCTCTTTCTTTCCCCCTCTCTCCCGTCTCTCTCTACACACTCTGTCACCCTCTCCCACCTCTCTTTCCCCCCTCTCTCCCACTCTCTCTTCTGCCCTCTCTCTCTCCTACTCTCTCCTCTACTCTCTCTCCCCACTCTCTCTCCCACTATAACTCCCCTCTCTTCCCACCTCTCTCGCCTCTCTCTCTCGCCTCTCTCTCTCACACAACCTCTCTCCTCTCGCTCTCTCCCCTCTCTCACTCTCTCTCTTCCCACCTCCCTTGTCCCTCTTTCTCATCTCTCTCTCTCACCCCCTCTCTCTCCTCCCACTCTCTCCCCCCTCCCCTCTCTCTCCCGCCTCTCTCTCTCCCCCTCTCTCCCCTCTCTCTCCCCCCTCTTTTCCCAAAACTGTCTCTATCCCCTCTCTCCCCTTCCCGCTCTCTCCCCTCCCTCCCCCTTCTCTCTCACCCCCCTTTCGCACCCTCGCTCTCGCCCATCTCTCGCCCCCTGTCTCGCCCTCCTGTCTCGCCACTCCTCTCTCTCCACCACTTTCGCCCCCACCCTCGCCCCCTCTCTCGCCCCCCAATCTTGCGCCCCACTGTCGTCCCCTCTCTCGCCCCCACTCTCGCCCCTCATCGTCTCCACTCTTACCCCTCTCTCTCCCTATCTCTATTCCCCTCTCTCCAGCCCTCTCTCTCCCCTTCTCTCTCCCCATATATCCATTTCTCTCTCCACCGTCTCTCTACTCTCCTCTCTCTTCCCCCTATCTTTACCTCCCTCTGTCTCTCTCCCCCTCTCTCTACACACTCTTCCATTCCCTCTCCCCTCTCCAACTCCCCTCTCCTTCTCCCTTCTCCCAATCTCCCCTCTCTTCCCTTCTCCTCCTCCACGTCACCGCCCCCTCCCCACTTTATCCCCACTCTCTCTCCCCGCGCTCTCTCCCCTCTCTCTCATCCCTCTCTCCCCCCTCTCCCTCTCTCTCCCCTCACCCCCTCCCCTCTCTGGACCCCTCTCTGGCCCCCCTCTCTCTCGCCCGTCTCCGTCGATCCCTCCTCTGCCCCGTCCCACTGCCCCCTCTCTCTGCTCCCCTCTCCCTGCCCCCTCACCCCTCTCTCTGTGCCCTCACTCTCTGTTCCCCTTTCTCTGTCGTCCCACTCTCGGTCCCCCTCCTCTCTGTCCCCCCTCCTCTCTGTCCCCCTCTTCTATGTTCCCCCTCTCTCCCTGTTCCCCTCTCTCTGTCCCCCCTCTCTGTCACACCCCGTCCCCCTCTCTCTGTCCCCCTCTCTCTGTCCCCCCTCTCTCTGTCCCCCTCCTCTCTCTCCCCCTCCTCTCTGTCCGCCCTCTCTGTCCCCCCTCTCTCTGAACCCTCCTCTCTGACCCCCCTCCTCTCTGTCCCCGTCCTCTCTGTCCCCACTCTCTCTGAACCCTCCTCTCACTCTGTCCTCATCTCTCTGTCCACTCCTCTCTCTCTGTCCCCCTCTTTCTGCCCCCTCTCTCTGTCCCCCCACTCACTGTCCCCCTCGCTGTCCACCCTCTCTATCTTCCCCCTCTTTTTACCCCTCTCCCTCTCCCCATCTCTCCCCTCCCTCTCTCCCCCGATTCTCTTGCCCCCCTCTCTCTGTCCCCTCTCTCTCTGACCGCCCCTCTCTCTGTCACCCAATCTCTCTCTCCCCTCTCTCTGTCCCTCCATCTCTCTGTCCCCCTCCCTCAATGCCCCCACTCTCCCCGTTGCCCTCTCTCTGTCCCCCTCTCTCTGTCCCCCTCCTTTCTGTCCCCCTCCTCTCTGTCACCCTCTCTCTGTCCCCAACTCTCTGTCCCCTCTCTCTCCGTTCCCTGCTCTCTGTCCCACTCTCTCTGTCCGCCCTCTCTCTCAGTTCCCCAATCTCTGTACCCGTCTCTCTGTCCCCTTCTCTCTGTCACCGCGCTCTCTCGGGTTCCCCTCTCTCTGTCCCCGCTCTCTCTCCGTTTCCCTCTCTCTGTCCGCCTGTCTCTGTCCCCCCTTCATCGTTCCCCTCTCTCTGTACCCCCTCTCTCCCCGTTCCCCTCTCTCTCCGTTCCCCTCTCTCCATTCCCCTCTCTCTGTCCCCCCTCTTTGACCCCCTCTCTCCGTCCCTCCCCTCTCTGTCCCCCTTTCTCTGTCCCCCTCTCTCTGTTCCCCCTCTCTGTCCCCCCTCTCTCGCCGTTCTCCTCACTCTGTCCCCCCTCACTCTCCGTTCCCCTTTCTCTCTCCCCCGTCTCTGTCCACCTCTCATTGTCCCCCTCTCTCTGTCCCACCTCTCTCCGTTCCCCTCTCTTGTCCCCCCTCTCTCTGTTCCCCTCTCTCTGTCCCACCTCTCTCTCCGTTCCCCTCTCTTGTCCCCCCTCTCTCTGTCCCCCTCTCTCTGTCCCCTCTCTCTGTCCCCTCTTTCTCTGTCACCCTCTCTCCGTTCACCCGTCACCCCACTCTCTCCGTTCACCTCTCTCTGTCCCCACTCTCTCTGACCCCCTCTCTCTGTCACCCTCTCTCTGTCACCCTCTCTCTGTCATCCCTCTCTCTCCATTCACCTCTCCCTGTCCCCCTCTCTCTGTCCCTCCTCTCTGTCCCCTCTCTCTCTGTCACCCCCTCTCTTTTCACCCCGTCGCCCCTTTCTCTCCGTTCCCCTCTGTCTGTCCCCCCTCTCTCTGTCCTCCTCTCTGTGTCCCCTCTCTCTCAGTCGCCCCTCTGTACCCTCCTCTCTGTCCCCCTCTCTCTTCGTTCCCCTCTCTCTTTCCCCCTCTCTCTCTCTCTGTCCCCTCTCACTGTCCCCCTCTCTCTGTCCCCTCTCTCTGATCCACCCTCTCTGACCCCCCTCTCTCTGTTTCCCCTCCCTCTGTCACCCCTCTCTCTGTCCCCCCTCTCTGTGCCCTCTCTTCCTCTGTCTCCATCTTTCTCTGCCCCCCCGACTCCCCTCTCCATCCCTCCCCTCTCTGTCCCACCTCTCACTGTCCCCCTCTCTCTGCCTCCTCTCTCTGTCCCCACTCCAGTCCCCCTCTCCCTGTCGCCCCTCTCTCTGTCCCCCTCTCTCTATCCCCCCTCTCTGTCACCCTCTCTGTCCCCTCTCTCTCTGGTCCCCCTCTCTCAATCCCACCCTCTGCGCCCCCTCTCTTTGTCCCCCTCTCTCTCTGTCCACCCTCTCGCTTCCCCCTCTTTTTACCCCCTCCCTCTCCCCATCTCTCACCTCACTCTCTTGCCCCCTCGTCCCCTCTCTCTCTGACCGCCCCTCTCTCTGTCATCCAATCTGTCTCTCCCGTCTCTCTGTACCTCCATCTCTCTGTCCCCCTCTCTCAATGACCCCACTCTCCCCATTGCCCTCTCTCTGTCCTCTCTCTCTGTCCCCCTCCTCTCTGTCACCCTCTCTCTCCCCCCTCTCTCTGTCCCCCCTCACCGTTTCCCTCTCTCTGTCCTCCCTCTCTCTATCTCCCCTCTCCTTCCCTTTGCCTCTCTCTGTCCACTTTCTCTGTCCCCCCTCTCAGTCCGCCCTCTCTCTGTTCCCCCCTCTTTGTCCCCCCTCTCTCTGTCCCCCCTCTCTCTGTCCCCCCTCACCGTTTCCCTCTCTCTGTCCCCCCCTCTCTCCGTTCCCCGCTCCCTGTCCCCCTCTCTCTGTCCGCCCTCTCTCTGTCCCCCTATCTCTGTCCCCTGTCTCTGTTCCCCCTCTCTATCCCCTCTCTCTGTCCCCCTCTCTGTCCTCGTCTCTCTGTTCCCCCATCTGTGCCCTCTCTCTCTGTCCCCCCTCTCTGACACCCCTCTCTCCGTCCCTCCACTCTCTGTCCCGCCTCTCTCTGTTCACCTCTCTCAGTCCCCCTCTCTCTGTCCCCCACCCTCTGTCCCCTCTCTCTGTCCCCCTCTCTCTGTCCTCCCTCTCTCTCCGTTTTCCACTCTCTGTCCCCACTCTCTCTGTCCCCTTCTCTCTGTCCCCTCTCTCTATCCCTGTCTCTCTGTCACCCCCTCTCCGTTCCCCCTGTCACCCCTCTCTCTCCGTTCCCCTCTCTCTCTGTCCCCCTTCTGTCTGTCCACCTCTCTCTGTCCCCTCTCTCTATCCCCCCTTCCCCCCATCCCCCCTCTCTCTTCGTTACCCTCTATCTGTACCCCTCTCTCTGCGTTCCCCACTCTCTGTCCCCCCTCTCTCTGTCCCCCTCTCTCTGTCCCCTGACTCTGTCCCCTCTCTCTCTGTCACCCCCTCTCCGTTCCCCTCTCTCTGTCCCCCTTCTCTCTGTCCTCCTCTCTCTGTCCCCTCTCTCTCTGTCCCCCTCTGTCCCCCCTCTCTGTCCCCCCCTCTTCGTTCCCCTCTCTCTGCCCCCCTTCTCTCTGTCCCGCTCTCTGTGTCCCCCTCTCTCTGTCCCCCTTCTCTCTATAACCCCCTCTGATCCCCCCTCTCTCTCTGACCCCCCTCTCTCCGTCAACCCCCTCTCTGTCTCCCCTCTCTCTGTCCCTCTCTCTCTGTCCCCTCTCTCTGTCCCCCCCCACCCTGCCCCCCCATCCCCCATCTCACTGTCCGGTCTGTCTCTGCCCCCGCTCTCAATCTCCCCTCTGCGCCCCCTCTCTCTCTGTTTGCCCTCTCTCTATCCACTCTCCGACCCTCCCCTCCCTGTCCCCCCTCTCTGTTCCCCCCCCCCTCACCCTTCTGTCTGTCCCCTCTCTCTGTCCCCCCACTCACTGTCCCCCCTCTCTTTCCTCCTCTTTCTTTCCCCCCTCTCTTAGCCCCCCTCTTTCTGTCCCCCCCCCTCTGCGCCCCATCTCTCTCTCCTCACTCTCTCTCTGTCCCCTCTCTCTGTCCCCCCACTCACTGTCACCCTCTCTCTTTCCACCCTCTCTCTCTTTCCCCTCTCTTTACCCCCTCTCTCTCCCCATCTCTCCCCTACCTCGCTCCCCCCACTGTGGTGTCCCACCCACTCTCTGTCCCCGCTCTCTCTGTCCGTCCTCTTTGTCCCCTCTCTCTTTCCTCCTCTTTCTTTCCCCCGTCTCTTAGTCCCCCTCTTTCTGTCCCCCTCTCTCTGTGCCCCCATCTCTCTCTCCCCACTCTCTCTGTCACCCTCTCCCTCTGTCCCCCTTTCTCTGTCCCCCCACTACCTGCACCCTTTTCTCTCTCCCCCTCTCTCTCTTCCCCCTCTCTACCCCCTCTCTATCCCCTATCACTCCACCCTCTCTCTCCCCCACTCTCGTATCCCCTCTCTCTCTGTCCCCCTCTCTCTCTGACCCCCCTCTCTCTCTGACTGCCCCCTCTCTGTCCCCACTCTCTCTTTCCCCCTCTCTGTCTGTCCCCCTCTCTCTCTCTGTGCCCCCGCTCTCTCTGTCCCCCCCTCTCTCTGTCCACACCGCCCCCCCTCGCTCTGTACACCTCTCTCTGCCTCTTCGGCCGCCCTCTCTCTGTGACCCCCACTCTCTCTGCCACCCTCTCTGTCCCCCTCTCCGTCCCTCCCCTCTCTGTCCCCTCTCTCTGTCCCCCCTCTCTCTGTCCCCCTCTCTTTGTCGCCCTCTCTCGATCCTCCCCCTCTCTGTCCCCCTCTCTGTCTCCCACTCTGTCCCTTCTCTCTGTCCCCCTCTCTCAATTCCCCCTCTGCCCCCTCTCTGTTGCCTCGTCTCTCTGTTCACCCTCTCTCTCTATTCGCCCTCTCTCTGACCTCCTCTCCATGCCTCCCCTCTCTGTCCCCCCTCTCTGTCCCCCGCTCTCTCCCTGTCACCCTCCTCTCTGTCCCCATTCTCTCTGTCCAACCTCTCAATCTGTACCCTCCTCTCCCTCTGTCCCCATCTCTTTGTCCAGCCCGCTCTCACATTCCCCCTCTCTCGTTTCCCTCTCTCTGCCCCCCCCCCACTCCCTGTTCACCTCTCTCTGTCCACCCTCTCTCTCTCTTCCCCCTCTCTATATACCCCTCTCTCTCCCCATCTTTCCCCTACCTCGCTCCCCCCAATCTCTTTTCCTCCTCTCTCTCTGTCCCCTCCCTCTCTGTCCCCCCTCTCTCTGTCCCACACTCTCTCTGTCCCTACTCTCTCTGTCCGTCCCCTCTGTCCCCCTCTCTCTTTCCTCCTCTTTATTACCCCTGCTCTCTCTGCCCCCTCTTTCTGTCCCCCTCTCTCTTCGCCCCCATCTCTCTGCCCGCCCCAATATCCCCCCTCTCTCTGTCCCCACTCTCTCTCTGTCCCCCTCTCTGTAGCCCCTGCTCTGTCACCCTCCTCTCTGTCCCCACTCTCTCTGTCACCCTCTCACTCTGTCCCTCCCTCTCCCTCTGTCCCCATCTCTCTGTCCACTCCTGTCTCTCTGTCGCCCCCTCTCTGTCCCCCTCTCTCTTCCCCCTCTCTCTACCCCCCTCTCTCTCCCGATCACTCCACCCTCTCTCTACCCACTCTCTTGTCCCCATTGTTTTGTCCCCCTGTTATTTTGTATATTAACCACTCTGAACCCATTGATCTGATTCCACTTCCTGTCCTGTTAAGCTCATGTTCCCAACACAATCTAATCTCAATATGATCAATGTATCACTGGTCCTCCTATCTGCTGGCACTACCATCATGTTAACTTACTGATGTTTACGTACATGATAAACTGTAGCATCTGAACAATACTGATTCAGAATTTCTCATCATTTTACACAGAAACATTCAGCTTTTTCTATTGTTACTGCAAATCACCTTCCAGAATTTTCTCTTGCACCTGCCAATGTTTTAAATATAATTCACAAAACACTGACAGCAAAGTAGATGACATGATGGGATGTAGCAAACTGTTACACTCAGTACCTTCATGTTACAATGTAATAATATCCAGTCAGAAACCTGCTGTGTGTCAGGGACAAAACCTCCCTGGGTCTGGAAGTGGGGACTGGGCAGAGAACGGGGTTTTCGTCTGTCACTGAGTTAGTTTGGAAATCTGTGCTGCACATGGACATTTCTCCACTTTATATTCAGTTTCTATGTGTGGGTGATGGAGAAAGTTTAAACTGAGTTTAACTCTGCATCTCTGCTTAGGTATTCCCTGTCTTTCAGATATTTGACTGCAACATCATAGGAAGTGTGGGTATCTGCCTGTATATCTCCCATCTTTCAGAACTCATGGAAACTTCCACATACAGCAGTTGAATCCTGTTTGGCTCAGCTCATTGTTGAGTTGGTCCATGGTGGGTACTTTCTCCTCTGCTTTCTCTCCTTTCGTATCCCGTTGCTCTGTCGATAAATCGCCCAATACCCTCAATTTGAATGTGGCTCCCAGAATGACATACAGTATTCTATCAATGACTAAACAAAACCCTGTATAGCACTTATAATCTACTCCCTGATTAATAAACGCTCTACCCAAGGTTCAATTCTTAACGAGTTCATTACCCTGTTCAGTCACATTCAGGGATGTGTGGAGAAACACCCTCTGAGCTCCCTAGTGTGCTGCCAATCATTGTGTACACCCAATGTCTGGTTCCTCCTTCCAAAGTACTTCAGCTCATATTTATCAGGATTACTTTACATCTGCCATTGATCTGCGCATCTCATCATTCCACTTGTATCTTCCTGTAAAATCAGACCTTCCTTCTCACGGCCAACCACCCGGCCAATGTTTGTGTCAAACACAAACCTACTTATCACAACTCCCACCCCTCCACCCACCCCCTCCAGATTCACATCTGTACGATTTATGAATGCTACAAATAAAAGGGACACAACACTGATCCCTGTGGTACACCAGGGGACACTGGTCTCCAGTCACACAAACAGCTTTCTCCGACCACCCTCTGCCTCCTGACACTAAGACAATTTTCGTTGTAACTTGTAAAGTTATCCTTCATGCTGTGAGATTTTAGTTTTATTTCCAGTTTCCCATGTGTAACTTTGTCAAATGCCTTGCTGCAAAACTAAATAAGCGAGCTCCTCCAACTAATTCAATCAAATCCATTGGATGGGACTTCCCTCTGATAAAGTCATGATGATTATCCCGGAGCAAACCTTGCCATTCTGATTGGAATTCAATTTTCTCCTTCCCTATTTTCTCCAGCAGTTTCCCTAACAGTGATCTAATAATCGCTCGTCTATAGTTACCTGGTCTATCTCTACCACCCTTACTGTAAATGTGGAATCATATTAGCTGCTCTCCAGTCTTCGGGCGCCTCCCCTAAGGTCATATTCTAATTAAAATTTCCAGTCAGGGTCTTTTCTCCCTTGACTCCAACACTATTCAGACCTGTGGATTGGTCCAATTTCATACCAGACAAAGCCTCAAACCCCTGCTCGTAATTTGCATCTATCTCTTCAAGAGCTTTCCAGTCTATCTTCTGGAATTCTGTACCTGCATCCTCCTTCTCCCAAGTAAAACAGCAGTGATGGTCTCATGTAACAATCTATCAATGTTCTACGGATTGACACACTGATTGCCCCTTTGGTTTCTAATTGACACTAATGTTTGCTGATTATTCTGTTCTACTTGTACGTGTATAATATCGTGGGATTCTCCCTAATCTCGCCTGTTTGCGCTTCTCCATGTCCCTCTGTTATTCTCTCCCCTCTACGTTTCTAAATTTCACCACAATCACTTTTGATCTTTTGAAACTCGAGATCACAGGCTGAACTTCCCCCTTAAGACAATCTTGCCATTTTAGGGATTAATCTGGAGAATACCTTTCGCAGTTCCTCTGTAGTCAGCATATTCTATTTTAGATTGGGATTCCAAACAGTACACAATACTTTAAATTTAATCTCAGCAACACTCTATGCCAATGGCGCACGACACCTTCTGCATTCCAATTGCATTCACATGAACGTAAACCTAATTTTTAGTTTCCTATTTGCTTGAGTTCTTCCCAAATCCTTTCACTTTAACTTTTCTTATGCTATTAGTGTGAGAGGTCTGAAAAAAGATCCTCCTGATTATCCAACTATACGTTATTCTTTAGCTCCTGATTGCCTACGTCCACAAGAATCATCTTCAAACCATTCCAAAAAATGTTTGCCACTTCTGGTTTTCCTTTCATCGATACATTATCGTACTCCCCAGTTTTGTCATTACCGTCTATATATCCAGTAACACGTTCTTTGTAATCGAGCCCAACAGACACCCTCTGTCACCGTCTCTCTTTACTCCTCTCTCTGCCCCCTCTCTATCTGTCCCCCCTCTCTCTGTCCCCCGTCTCTCTGTCCACTTCACTCTCTGTCCCCCTTCTCCCTGTCCCCACTCTCTCTGTTCCCCCTCTCTCTGCCCCCATCTCTGTCCCCCATCTCCGTCCCTCCCCTCTCTGTCCCCCTCTCTCTGTTCCCCCTCTCTCTGACCCCCTCTCTGTCACCCCCATCGTCGCGCCTTCTCTGTCTCAGCCCACTCTCTGTATCCCCCTCTCTCTGTCCCCTCACTCTCTCTGACCCCCCCTCACTATCCCTCTCTCTATGTACCCCTGTCTCTGTCCCCCTCCCTGTCCCCACGCTCTCTCTGCCCCCCTCTCTCTGTGTCCCCGTCTCACTCCTACCTCTCTCTGTCACCTCCCTCTCTGTCCCCCTCTCTCTGTCCCCCACACTCTGCATCCCCCACTCTCTGTCCCCCTCTCTCTGTCCCCCACTCTCTGCATTCCCCACTCTCTGTCCCCCTCTCTCTATCCCCCTCTCTCTGCTGCCCTCTCTCTGTCCCTATCTCTCTGTCCCCCTCTCTCTCTCGTTCTCTCTGTCCCCATCTCTCTGTCCCCCCTCTCTCTCTGTCCCCCCCTCTCTGTCACCCTCTAACTGTTCCCCCTTTCTTCCTATCCCTCTCTCTCTGTCCCCCTCTCTCTCTGTCCTCCTCTCAGTCCCCACGCTCTCTCTGTCCTCCCTCTCTCTGTCACCTCCCTCTCTGTCCCCCTGTCACTCCCCCGTCCCCCACTCTCTCCAACCCCCACTCTCTGTCCATCTCTCTCTGTCCCCCACTCTCTCCATCTCTCACTCTCTGCCCCCGTCTCTCTTTTCCCCACTCTCTGACCACTCACTCATTATGTCCCCTCCTATTTATCTCTCTCACCCTCACCCTTGGCTCTCTCTCTCTCTCTCTCTCTCTGTCTCTCCCAGCTCCTTCACTCTCTCTCCACCTTCTCTCACTCTCGATCCCCCTACCTCGGTCTCTCTTTCTCCCCACGTCCCTCTGTTTCTCTCTGTCTAAATCTCACTCCCTCCTGCCCCTCCCTCCCACTCTGATGCAGTCTGTCTCCCTGAATCGTCCCTCTCCTTCTGATCCAGATACTGGGATGGTGGGGTGGGGTGGTTGGTGATGTGGCTGCATGTGGTTGGAGGGGTGGTTGTGAGATGATAGAGAGATGTGGGAGGTGGGACGAGGGGGAAAAATGGCGTAGAGACGGAATTGCGGGAGGGAGACATATGGCAGGAGGGAGAGAGAGAGATTGAAGGGGAGGGGGAGAGGAAAGTGTGGAGGCAGGTGGAGAGAGTCGGGGAGAGGAAATGAGGAGGCCAGGTTGGAGTGGGGGGGCGGATCAGAGAGAGTAAAACCCAGCTCCTGAGCTCAGGGCGCGGTGCCCTCCCATTCCCTGAGGACCAGGACTTGGGGCTGAGTCTGTCTCTCTCCAGCTCAGCTTCTCCAACACAAAGACACACAACAACATCGGTCACTCTGCTGCTCGGCACGCTTTAATGAACATTTTTATTCCTTACAAATGGAAGTGATGGATACAGTCAGGGGATGGTGCCTTTTCTCACTGGCCCCTGAGTTGTGAGAAACATTGAAATATTTCCCTGTAACCCCCCTGTGGGATAAGGATGGAGAAACCAGCGCTACCATCAGTCTGTTACCATAGTGACAGGCTGCTCCATCGCTGAAACACTGAACTGAAATGAGAAAATCCTGTATGGATTGATTAATGAGGGAATTTGATGGATGGATGGATTTGGGTGAAGGGATATTTCAGTACATTCTTCAGCTGCTGCCTGAACTTAGTCTGGATCACGGCATAAATCGCGGTGTTTGTGCAGCAACTGAGGAGCTGCAGCATGAAGCCCAAATCCTGCACAAAGTTAGGGAGAAACACAGAGTAATACCCAATATCTATCATCCGTCTCCATACAGAATACAGCATGAACGTTGACCATAACAGGATGAAATTGGCCGAGATCACAAACAGTAAAATGATGGATTTTTTTCGGTTCCTCATTTCTGTGTCAGACTGAGCGTCCCCATTGGTGTGAACGCGGAGTCTCCTGCGGGCTCTGCTGGTCACTAAAATGTGTCTGACGGTGAGTACATTGAGCAGCAGAATCAGGAGAAATGGGACACACGGGGTTAGAATCTGTTGGAGGAACTCGATTGTGACCCAGATTCTGGAGAATCGAACAGCGGCTGTTACAAAACAAAACCAGGGGCCGTTCCCCAGCCAATACTGAGCCGTGAGATTAAAATACCAGGAAATGTTCTTTAAACAGCTCAGCACAGTCACTGCTCCCAGAACCACAGCCGCCGTTTTTTCACTGCAATATTTACTTTTCAGCTTCTGGCAACAAATGGCCACAAACCGATCAAAGGTGAAAGTGACGGTGAACCAGACAGAGCAGTCAGTGGCTGCATAAAGCAGGACGGCGTGGATATTACACACGGGGACGGAGTCCCTCAGGAAATAAAACTGTTCCCGATAAACAATGGGAATGTGTCTCAGGATCAGGTCGAGGATTATGACCAGGAGATCCACCGTTGCCATGGCCCCCAGGTAACGTCTGACACATGGAGACAATCCACAATCTTTATAAAGCAGGACGTAGATGGTCACTACGTTAACTGTGAGGAAGGAAAACAAACCCATTATCCAACAGCCTGGAGGCAAAGGGACCCATTTGATCGGGGACACAGTGAGATTTTCAAATGTGTCACAGTATTCAGGGATTTATTTAAATAATTGGAGCTGGAATAACAAATGGGAAGGTTCGAATTACTGACAAAAATGTGACTTAAACCACCAGAATCCCTCCCTCCCCAAACACTCAAACACATCCATAAGGACAGGTGGTTTCTAGAACATTCCCACACACTCGATCACTCGGGAACAAACACAGTTCACTCCTTCCCAGTTCCTAATACGGAGGTTGGGAGTGTTGCTGTCCTGAAGGATTCTCTCCCAGTTTCCTGAAGACAAACGGAGTTTGGGAATTTCTATATTTTGGTCTAAATTGTGGTCGATCCTGTGTCGTGAAGAAATGTAAACGCAGGGAAAACGTATTCACTCCTTTAACTGCCTGAGGGGCCTTCGGAACAGTCTCTCTTTCTCCCTGGAATGGGATCTCTTCCCTCGGGATCTTATCGTTTATTCAATTCACCGATGTCCGGCCGTTCACAAACAATGTCAGCGACAGAATGTTCCGGGGAATGTCAGTTATAGAATGTTGGGGACGGAACGTTCCGGGGAATGGCAGTTATAGAATGTCAGGGACAGAACGTTCCGGGGAATGTCAGTTATAGAATGTTAGGGACGGAACGTTGCGGGGAATGTCAGTTATAGAATGTTGGGGACAGAACGTTCCGGGGAATGTCAGTTATAGAATGTTGGGGACGGAACATTGTGGGGAATGTCGGTTATAGAATATCGGGGACAGAACGTTCCGGGGAATGTCAGTTATAGAATGTTGGGGACAGAACGTTCCGGGGAATGTCAGTTATAGAATGTTGGGGACAGAACGTTCCAGGGAATGTCAGTTGTAGAATGTCGGGGACAGAACGTTCCAGGGAACTCCTTGACCTGTCCATCACCTTTCCCCCACCCACCCCACCAACATTATGTACTGTGCCTGGACACACTGTAACGTTAATAGGGTGAGAGACGGAGGGTCCAATCACAGGAATGGGAACTAAAGGCATTGCCAGATCAGCTGAAATGGTTAGATATACCACAACCTCAATCCACCTCACAGAACCAGCCCAGACACCATAAACCCAGAGGAGATATCTGTTCACCGTGGAACACTGTACAGACCAGACCAGTGTACTGCTCAGTACAACTCAGCAATCTGTCCAGATTAATGCATTACACTGGTCAATACAATCTAGCAATCTGTCCAGAGTGAAAAACGGCACAGATCATGTCACACCACTTATCTTCAAACGCAGACTAGCCATCTGTCCAGTTTGGGAAGCTGGGATAGAAAAGGAAAAGTTGCAGATGCAGGAATCCAAAGTAGATAGGCAGGAAGCTGGGAGAACACAGCAAGCCAGGCAGCATCAGGAAGTGGAGAAGTCGACGTTTCTGGTATAAACCTTCTGCAAGAGTCCTGAAGAAGGGTTACACCCGAAACATCAAATTCTACACCTCCTGATGCTGTCTGGCTTGCTGTGTTCCTCCAGCAAGTATTCAGAATGGGAAGCAGTGCAGACCACACCCGTGCATTGATCTATAAACTCGGACTTCATATCTGTCCAGCACGGGGGGCTATGCAGATCACAGCAGTGCATTGACCTATAATCCAGTACTAGATATCTGTCCAGCAGCGGGAGCTATGCAGGTCAAGCTGTGCATTGATCTATAAACCCGAACTAGATATTTGCCAGCAGCGGGAGCTATGCAGGTCAAGCAGTGCAGTGAACTCTCATCCCGGAATAGATATCTGTCCAGCACGGGGAGCTGTGCAGACAACAGCAGTGCATTGATCTATAAGCCTGGACTAGATATTTCTCCAGCACTGGGAGCTATGCAGGTCAAGCAGTGCATCGATATATTAAACCGGAATAGATATCTGTCCAGCATGGGGAGCTATACAGCTGATAGCAGTGCATTGATCTATAAACACGGACTAGAAATCTGTCCAGCACCAGGAGCTGTGCACACCAAAGCAGAGCACGAATGTGTGAACCAGAAGCAAATATCAATCAAGTACTGGGAGCTGCACATTCCACATCATTGCATTATCAATAAAGCTCTACCAGAGAGTCTGACCAGCACAGCAAACTGTACAGTGATCACCCGTGAATTAATCTGTAAACGAGGAGCAGTTACCTTCCCAGCATGTAGGACTGTGTAGACCACCCCAGTGCATTGATCTGTAAACCAGGAGCAGTTACCCTTCCAGCATGTAGGACTGTATTCCCCACTCCAGTGCATTGATCTGTAAACCAGGAGCAGTTACCCTCCCAGCATGTAGGACTGTATTCCCCACTCCAGTGCATTGATCTGTAAACCAGGAACAGTTACCCTCCCAGCATGTAGGACTGTGTCCCCCACCCAAGTGCATTGCTCAGTAACGCTGTATTCGATCCCTGCCCAGCGTGTGGAAACTTGCAGAGTGTGGTGGAAGTGATGGGATATGCAGCTCCCATTTATTTACAGCTCCATACCTCCATTGTTGCCCTGACAAGGAGATGCTGTGGGTGTGAACCTCACTGCCAGAGAGAGATGGCGGGGGAATCAGTTTAAATATCACCACATGGGAGGGGTTGGTGAAATAGACAGAGAGGGGGAGACTGAGAGACAGTGTCATGGAAGGATGTGTTCCCAGGTTGCAGAATGCTGAAAGGTAGGCACTTTGATAGCAGCCTGTAACATAAGCCAGTCATCCCAGGAAAGATGGGCAAAAGGGGACATTGGGAGGCACGATGGCATCGTGGTTAGCACGGCTGCCTCACACTGCTAGAGAGCCGGGTTCAATTCCCACCTCAGGCAAATGTCTGTGTGGAGTTTTCATGTTCTCCCCGTGTCGGCGTGGCTTTCCTGCGGGTGCTCTGGTTTCCTCCCACAGTACCAAAATGTGCAGGTTAGGTACATTGGCCATGCTACATTGCCCATAGTGTTAGGTGTAGGGGAATGGGTCTGGTTGGGTTGCTCTGCAGAGGGTCGGTGTCGGAGTGTGGGCCTGGTTCCACACTGTAAGTAACCTAATCTGGTGTGAGTATTTGTTCTGCAGCTTTGTCACTGGAATTTGCTTCAAGAGATTCTTTGGCTCACTGGGCTGAATGAAACAATAATTTGTCTCAGTGCAATATTCATTGAGTGTGACAGAGGGATGGACTGCACGAGGCTGAGCTAGTTTTCTGGTGCTATCCTATCGGACTCACCTCATTAACGGCCCTCCCCACCCCATGGTGTCCCTCTCATTCAATACCAGCCCGATTCTCCCACCCAACATGGTTGGAGGTACAGTCACCCGGACATCCTTGGATATTCTGCAATCCTTGGCAGTTGTGCCATTTTTAAAATGCCACTGGGAACAGTGTTGAGCTTTCTCAATTAGGAACTGCTCTGCACAGTTTATCCTGAACATGGCAGATAAGGGGCAATTACACCACTGATTGTCGACAGGGACACGGAGGTCCTGGTGGATGGGCTAGTACGGAGGGGGACCATTCTCTTCCCAGAGAGGGACACACCACCAGACCGAACGAGCATGGTCTGAGCTCACCACCCAGTTCAATGCAGATATCTGCGGTCTGAGGAAATGTCCAGCAATACAGGACAAGCATCAATAACCGTCCCCGCTCTGTCAGGATAAGGATCACCGTATTCTCTCTGCTCCCTCACCCTCACTTTATATCTGTTATAGCACCGAGCCCCAAACAAAACTCATGCTCCACCACTCTCACTACTGCATGCAGCACCTTCCTCTCCCCCCGCCCCTTTCACACACACACATACACATGCCTAATTTTTACCCCTCCACAGACACCAATAACACTGCATGGATGCACCACTGTGGACTGACCCCTTCCGTACACCTCACCATGTCCACCCTCCCCACCTGCACCAGCACTAAGAGCAAGACCACCTACTCCTACCCTCCTTCCCTCTCTCCCTTTCTCCCATTCCAGGAGATGCAGTCTGGAATAGGACAGAAAGGGCCAAGCCGGGTGGTGGAGTACCTGATATCCGTTCTCTCCACCCTGCTCCCCCCGCCATGTGGGGAGGACTCTGGTACGAGCCGGAGAGGACCGGGACGCTCGTGTGGAGATTCTGAAACATCCACGTCCCACCGACTGAGTAAGGAGCAATATTCAGTGAAGGGCAATTCTCACTTTAAACCCACTGGCAGCTCCGTTTCCCCCCGGCACAACTTAGAAGCCGTGGCCCTGAATCCATCTCCCTTTTGGGTCGAGCTGGTGCAAATGGAATCCCCACGGTCTCTGGGTCAGCGGGAGGGTTGGCCCACAACACATCCTCACCACCAACTCCCAGGAATGGAGCACGGAGACTCCCTCCTACACCTCCCCCTGTAAATAGCTCAGATACTGGAACTATTCTGTGATATTTACTGC
Organism: Chiloscyllium punctatum; assembly: GCF_047496795.1. Lineage (NCBI taxonomy): Eukaryota > Metazoa > Chordata > Chondrichthyes > Orectolobiformes > Hemiscylliidae > Chiloscyllium > Chiloscyllium punctatum. The sequence continues at coordinate 49,958,805 of NC_092752.1, forward strand.
TCTATTCACTTGTCATGACATCTTCAATAATCTGTGCTCATATACACCCAGGGCCCTCTGCTCCTGCACCCCCTTTAAAACAGTATGGCCTGTGTCAAAATGTCTTTCCTACCAGAGTACATCACCTCAAACTGCTCTGCATTGATCCCCATCTGCCATAAACCTGAACACGACACCAACGTGTGATTGTCGTGTTAGAGTTCCGCATCGTCCTCCATCGACTTTACAATTCTTCCAGGTTCGGTGCCATCTACAAACATTGAAATTATGATAGCATCGTAGTCCCCATGAAACAACTGGAATCCTGCCACACTCACGAGCGTGAGCCAGTGAAATACTGATATATTCCCAAGAATGGAGTCGAATAATGACATGCTGTCAATGGAGCAACAAAAGTCCTGACACATACAAGACGGAGTGGATGAAATATTGATAAACCACAGAGCAAGAGAAATCCGGATAGGTTCCAAATATCGATATTCATCAGGGTATAATGTGATGAAGTTGCAAGTGTGTACTGTATCTTTAAGACAGAGTGAATGCTGTTCTGAACTGAGACCTTACAAGTACCTGCGATATGAGAGGATGGCAGACCCAGAATCAATATATTGCTATAGAGCTGGAGTCGGGAAATAAGAAGTTAAGAGAAAGGGGACCTCAGAGTTGTGAATAGTTGATTGAAAATGTTCACTTTCAGAGTTAACAAATAAATTGATATTTTTATTCAAACAGTGGAATTTGGGAGTTTTCAGGCACTCATATTTTAACTTTTTACGAGGCGAACTGAGCATTACTTTATGTTTCATTTAAGTTACCAGATGAGCTTCACGCCGTGCCCTAACCATCCCCGTGTGTGTATCTGTGTGTCTATCTGTGTGTCTCTGTATGGGGCAGGTCTGGCAGTCTCTGTGGTGCTTAAAGTGATGCAATGCCTCCCTCTGCTGGCCTCCACACCCCACTGCACAGGCATTGGCAGAGGATGAAAACCAACAGGGTTGGTTCAGAGAGGGGGAGGGAGAGCGACAGCTGCTCAAAGCACCATCCGGTTGTCTTATCCATGTACGGATCTAAATGTCCTTTAAATGTTGTAACTGTCCCTGCTATCACCATTTCCTCTGGAGGCTTATTCAACACACCAACCAGATTCTGTCTAAAATATTTACCTCTCATAACTTTTGTAAATCTTTTTCCTCACACCTAAAAATATCCTTCAGTTTTGAATCCCCAACTCTAGGGAAAAGACATCAACCCTTCAGCTTACCTGTTCCCCTCATTATTTTATAAACCTCTGTAAAGTTACCCCTTGATCTCATACTCTCCAGTGAAAAAGTCCCAGGCTACCCAGCCGCTCCTTATAGCTCAATCCCTCGTTTACCAGGAACATCCAGGTTAACCTCTTCTGAACCCTCTGCAGCTTAAAAATATCAAGGTTAATAGTATCAAAGTGAATAGTCAAGGTATTGTCTAAGTGTGGGGGAGACCAAAACTTGAGAACAAAGGTTTAAGGTGAGAGGGGAGAAATTTAAAAGTGACCTAAGGGGCAGCTTTTTCACCCATAGGGTGGTGTGCCTATGGAATGAGCGGACAAGGTGACCAGACTGGCCACACTATTCCAGAAGGAGAAGGAGCCTCACCAATGTCCTGTACAACCTCAACATACTTTCTCTCCTCTCGGATCCCATTGCTCTGTCGATAAATCAATTTGAATGCAATCGGCAACTCACTCCTGGGTATCTGTTATTCTACACATAATCACCCCGAATGCCCTTGATAAAATTCCAATCTGTAACTGACTTCCAATTTAAAGGGCTCTGCACATTAGCCACCTGAATCCTTTGATTAGATTCCAATCTGTATCACACTCCTGGGTATCTGTTAGCCTGTATATTAACCGTCCAATCCAAACCCTGTTAAAATTGCCCATGGTATTCAGGGATGTGTAGGTGAGTTGCATTAGTCAGGGGTAAATGTGAGGAAATGGGTCTGGATGGGTTATTCTTCTGAGGGTCAGTGTGGTCTTGTTGGGCTGAAGGGCTTGTTTCCCCACTGTCGGGATTATATGAATCACCCAGAACCCTCTCGATTTAAATTCCAACGTGTAACTCACTTCAATGTATGTGTGACTCGTATGTTTCAAAAACACCCCAAAGCCTTCAATTCTATTCCACTTCGATAAACACGAGGCGCTGCAATTTGGAAAAGCACATTTGAGCAAGATTTATACACTTAATGGTCAGGTCTGAGGGAGAGTTGCTGAACAAAGAGAATTTGAATTGCAGGTTTGTAGCTCCGTGAGAGTAGAGTGGCAGGTGGATAAGATAATGAAGGCAGCGTTTGGTATGCTTTCCTTCATTGGTCAGTATTTTGAGTATAGGCATTGAGAGGTCACGTTGCAGCTGGACTGGACATGGGTTAGGCCACTGTTGGAATATGGCGTGCAATTCTGGTCTCCTTCCTATCGGAAGGATGTTGTGAAGCTTGAAAGGGTTCAGAAAAGATTTACAAGGAGGTTGCCAGGGTTAGAGGATTTGAGCCACAGGGAGAGGCTGAATAGGCTGGGGCTGTTTTCTCTTGAGCATCAGAGGCTGAGGGGTGACTTTATCGAGGTTTATAAAATCATGACGGGCATTGATAGGATAAATACACAAAGTCTTTTCCTCGGTGTAGGGGAGTCCAGAATTGGAGGGCAGAAGTTTAGTGTGAGAGGCGAAAGATATGGAAGTGACCTAAGGGGCAACTTGTTCACTCCGAGGGTGGTACATGAATGGAATGAACTGTCAGAGGAAGTGGTGGAGGGTAGTACAATTGCAACATTTAAAATGCAGCTCGATGGGTATATGAATGGGAATGTTTTGGAGGGAGATGGGCCAAGTGCTTGAAAAAGAGACTAGAGTAGGTTAGGATATCTGGTCGGCATAGACGGGTTGGACCAAAGGGTCTGTTTCCATGCTGCACATCTCTAGGATTGTATGACTCCGCGATTTTGTGACTCACTACTTGTTATCTGTTATTCTGTATGTAAACCGCCTTGAACCCCTCGATTAGATTCCAATTTGTAACTCACTTTAGGCTATCTGTTATTCTGTATCTAAACCACGCTGAACCCCGCGATTAGATTCCAGGCTGTAACTCACTCTGGGCTATCTGTTATTCTGTATATAACCCACCCTGAACACCTCGATTCGATTCCAGGCTGTAACTCACTCCGGGCTATCTGTTATTCTGTATATAAACCACCCTGAACACATCGATTCGATTCCAGGCTGTAACTCACTCCGGGCTATCTGTTATTCTGTATTTAACCCACCCTGAACACCTTGATTCGATTCCAGGCTGTAACTCACTCCGGGCTATCTGTTATTCTGTATATAAACCACCCTGAACACATCGATTCGATCCCAGGCTGTAACTCACTCCGGGCTATCTGTTATTCTGTATATTAACGACCCTGAACCCCTCGATTGGATTCCAGGCTGTATCTCATTCTGTGGCATCTGTTATTCTGTATATTAACCTCTCTGAACCCCTCAATTAGATTCCATGCCTTAACTCACTCCAGGGTATCTGTTTTCTGTATATAAACCAAAACCGAACCCCTCGATTACATTCTAGGCTTTAACTCACTCCGGGATATCTGTTATCCTGTAACATAAACCAGCCTGAACCCCTTCATTAGATTGCAGGCTGTAACTCACCCTGGGTTATCTGTAATTCTAAGTTTGGGAGAAGATTTGTAGCTCGGGTGCTCGTTGTTGTGGTTCTGTTCGCTGAGCTGGGAATTTGTCTTGCAAACGTTTCGTCCCCTGTCTTGGTGACATCCTCAGTGCTTGGGAGCCTCCTGTGAAGCGCTTCTGTGATGTTTCCTCCGGCATTTATAGTGGCCTGTCTCTGCCGCTTCCGGTTGACAGTTCCAGCTATCCGCTGTAGTGGCCGGTATATTGGGTCCAGGTTGATGTGTTTGTTGATAGAGTCTGTGGATGAGTGCCATGCCTCTAGGAATTCCCTGGCTGTTCTCTGTTTGGCTTGCTCTATAATGGTAGTGTTCTCCCAGTCGAATTCATGTTGCTTGTCTTCTGCGTGTGTGGCTACTAAGGATAGCTGGTCGTGTCGTTTCGTGGCTATTTGGTGTTCATGGATACGGATCGTTAGCTGTCTTCCTGTTCGTCCTATGTAGTGTTTTGTGCAGTCCTTGCATGGGATTTTGTACACTACATTGGTTTTGCTCATGTTGGGTATGGAGTCCTTCGTTCTGGTGAGTTGTTGTCTGAGAGTGGCTGTTGGTTTGTGTGCTGTGATTATTCCTAGTGGTCGCAGTGGTCTGGCTGTCAGTTCTGAAATGCTCCTGATCCATAGTAGTGTGGGTAGTCCTTTGGCTTGTGGCATGTCCTCGTTCCGTTGTCTTTCTCTTGGGCATCTGTTGATGAAATTGCAAGGGTATCCATTATTGGCAAATACCTTGTATAGGTGTTCCTCTTCCTCTTTTTGCAGTTCTGGTGTGCTGCAGTGTGTTGTGGCCCTTTTGAATAGTGTCTTGATGCAACTTCGTTTGTGTGTGTTGGGGTGGTTGCTTTTATAGTTTAGGAATTAGTCTGTGTGTGTGGCTTTCCTGTAAGCACATCGACCTGGACCCAATATACGGGCCACTACAGCGGACAGCTGGAACTGACAACCGGAAGCGGCAGAGACAGGCCACTATAAATGCCGGAGGAAACATCACAGAAGCGCTTCACAGGAGGCTCCCAAGCACTGAGGATGTCACCTAGACAGGGAACGAAACGTTGGCAAGACAAATTCCCAGCTCGGCGAACACAACCACAACAATATCTGTCATTCTGTATATAAACCACTGTGAACCCCTCAATTAGATTCCACGCTGTAACTTAACCTGGGCTACCTATTATTCTGTATATAAACCACTCTGAACCCCTCAATTAGATTCCAGTCTGAAACCCACCCGAGGCTACCTGTTAGTCTGTATATAAACCACTCTGAACCCCCTCAATTAGATTCCCGGCTGTAACTCACTCCGGGCTACCTGATATTTTGTATATTAACAACCCTGAACTCATTGATTTGATTCCACTTCCTGTCATGTTAAGCTCATGTTCCCAACACAATCTAATCTCAATAACGATCAATGTATCACTGGTCCTCCTATCTGCTGGCACTACCATCATGTTAACTTACTGATGTTTACGTACATGATCCGCTGTAGCATCTCAACAACACTGTTTCAGAATTTCTCATCATTTTACACAGAAACATTCAGCTTTTTCTATCCTTATTGCAAATCACCTTCCAGAATTTTCTCGTGCACCTGCCAATGTTTTCAATATAATTCACAAGACACTGACAGCAAAGTAGATGACATGATGGGATGTAGCAAACTGTTACACTCAGTACCTTCATGTTGCAATGTAATGATATCCAGTCAGAAACCTGCCCTGGGTCAGGGACAAAACCTCCCTGGGTCTGGAATGGGGACTGGGCAGAGAATGGGGTTTTCGTCTGTCACTGAGTTAGTTTAGAAATCTGTGCTGCACATGGACATTTCTCCACATTATATTCAGTTTCTATGTGTGGGAGTGTGTGTGTGATGGAGAGAGCTTAAACTGAGTTTAACTCTGCATCTCTGCTTAGGTATTCCCTGTCTTTCAGATATTTGACTGCAACATCAGAGAAAGTGTGGGTATCTGCCTGTATCTCTCCCATCTTTCAGAACTCATGGAAACCTCCACATACAGCAGTTGAATCCTGTCTGGCTCAGCTCATTGTTGACTTGGTCCATGGTGGGTACTTTCTCCTCTGCTTTCTCTCCTCTCGCATCCCGTTGCTCTGTCGATAAATCGCCCAATACCCTCAATTTGAATGTGGCTCCCAGAATGACATACAGCACTCCATCATGAACTAAACAAAGACCTGTATAGCACTTATAATCTACTCCCTGATTAATAAACGCTCTACCCAAGGTTCAATTCTTAACTAGTCCATTACCCTGTTCACTCACATTCAGGGATGTGTGGAGAAACACCCTCTGAGATCCCTAGTGTGCTGCCAATCATTGTGTACACCCCATGTCTGGTTTCTCCTTCCAAAGTACTTCACCTCATATTTATCAGGATTGCATTACATCTGCCATTGATCCGCCCATCTCATCATTCCACTTGTACCTTCCTGTAAAATCAGACCTTCCTCCTCACGGCCAACCACCCGGCCAATGTTTGTATCAAACACAAACCTACTTATCACAACTCCCACCCCTCCACCCACCCACTCCAGATTCACATCCATACGATTTATGAATGCTACAAATAAAAGGGACACAGCACGGATCCCTGTGGTACACCAGGGGACACTGGTCTCCAGTCACACAAACAGCTTTCTCCGACCACCCTCTGCCTCCTGACACTAAGACAATTTTCGTTGTAACTTGTAAATTTATCCTTCATGCTGTGAGATTTTAGTTTTATTTTCAGTTTCCCATGTGTAACTTTGTCAAAAGCCTTGCTGCAAAACTAAATAAGCGACCTCCTCCAACTAATTCAATCAAATCCATTAGATGGGACTTCCCTCTGATAAAGTCATGATGATTATCCCGGATCAAACCTTGCCATTCTGATTGGAATTCAATTTTCTCCTTCCCTATTTTCTCCAGTAGTTTTCCTAACAGTGATCTAATACTCGCTCGTCTATAGTTACCTGGTCTATCTCTACCACCCTTACTGTGAATGTGGAATCATATTAGCTGCTCTCCAGTCTTCGGGCGCCTCCCCTAAGGTCAGATTCTAATTAAAATTTCCAGTCAGGGTCTTTTCTCCCTTGACTCCAACACTATTCAGACCTGTGGATTGGTCCAATTACATGCCAGACAAAGCCTCAAACCCCTGCTCGTAATTTGCATCTATCTCCTCAAGAGCTTTCCAGTCTATCTTCTGGAATTCTGTACCTGCTTCCTCCTTCTCCCAAGTAAAATAGCTGTGATGGTCTCATGTAACAATCTATCAATGTTCTACGGATTGACACACTGATTGCCCCTTTGGTTTCTAATTGACACTAATGTTTGCTGATTATTCTGTTCTACTTGTCCGTGTAGAATACCGTGGGATTCTCCCTAATCTCGCCTGATTGCGCTTCTCGATGTCCCTCTGTTATTCTCTCCCCTCTACGTTTCTAAATTTCACCACAATCACTTTTGATCTTTTGAAACTCGAGATCACAGGCTGAACTTCCCCCTTAAGACAATCTTGCCATTTTAGGGATTAATCTGGAGAATACCTTTCGCAGTTCCTCTGTAGTCAGTATATTCTATTTTAGATTGGGATTCCAAACAGTACACAATACTTTAAATTTAATGTCAGCAACACTCTATGCAGCTGGCGCACGACACCTTCTGCATTCCAATTGCATTCACATGAACGTAAACCTAAGTTTTCGTTTGCTATTGCTTGAGTTCTTCCCAACTCCTTTCACTTTAACTTTTCTTATGCTATTAGTGTGAGAGGTCTGAAAAAAGATCCTCCTGATTATAAAACTATACGTTATTCTTTAGCTCCTGATTGCCTACGTCCACAAGAATCATCTTCAAACCATTCCAAAAAATGTTTGCCACTTCTGGTTTTCCTTCCATCGGTACATTATCATACTCCCCAGTTTTGTCATTACCGTCTATATATCCAGTAACACGTTCTTTGTAATCGAGCCCAACAGTCACCCGACCAAATTTTACAAATTACTGGTCTGTAGTTCACCACTCTCCATCTAAATCCTTTCTTAAACTGGCGGATAATATTTATAACATTTGCCTTATCCAGATTGGCTAAATATCTTTCGGGAATGTATTGGAAAATAATGTAAAAATCTGCGATGCACTCAACATGTCTATTGCTGAAATTCTTGTATGAAGTACATCTGATCTGTCAGATTTATAAATACTGAGTCCAGCTTCATTTTAAAAGATGAACTCAACACTGATAAGAATGATCCTAGATTTTACTTACCCAAGTCCCATGGTCACTTGGTATTTCTGGGAGAATTTCTGGCTATTCTGCCTTGAAGATAGACACAAATAAACTGTTTCTTTCCCCTATGATTTCTCTGTTCTCTTCAATAAATTATCCTGTCCTTACACCCACTGTTCCACATTTGACCTTGTTTTTACTTTTGTTTCATACACTGATGTACTTTTTTTTTTCAGCATTCTTTATGTTTTTCTTTTGTTTGCATGCTTTTTTCTCTTTTTGATTTCCTTGTCAGTTTCTTGGTCATCCGTTGCTGCGTTCATTTCAGTGGATTCATTTCTCTGAATCGACTGGCTTACTACAACACTTGATATTTTTCTAAGCTGCTTCCTTTGATCTAATAGGTAGTTGAAGGTCAGGCTGAAAGTGATAGGTCGGAGATAAGGGTGAACGAGTTGATGCGAAGGAAGATGAACACATAGCAACGTTCAAAAGGGGAGATGGGGACGGTGCTAAACTGGAATATTGGGCTAGGATAAGGTGGAGTTAGGGGAAATGGGGAAACTGGTGAAATCTGCATTAATCCCCTCTGGTTGGAGGGTCCCAAGGTAGAAGAGGAGCCTTTCTTCATCCATGCTTCAGCTGGGTTGGGTTTGGCGGTGGAGAAGGCCCAGGACTCTCATGTCCTTGGCAGATTGGAAAGGGGAATTCAAAGTGATCAGCAACAAGGCGGTGGAGTTGGTCAATGTGACTGTCCCAGCGATGTTCTCTGAAATGATCTACCTGCCTTACCAATGTAGAGAATACCACACTGGGTTTAATGGATGCAGTAGATGAGGCGTTCTGTCTCACTTCATCACCTATCACGTTCAACCTCACCTTCATCTACCAATCGCACTCCTAGCTACCTCCCTCCTGCCACCACCACCCCTCCACTCCTTCGCATTTAGGGCTTATGCCCAAAACGTCAATTCCCCTGCTCCTAGTATGCTGCCTGACTGTGCTTTTCCAGCACCACACTCTTCGATTCTGATCTCCAGAATCTGTAGTCCCCACTTTCTCGTCACGCCTTCAGGGTTTGCATGATTCAGATTTATAACACTTACTTCAAATAAAACTAAAACTATTGTGTACCCAACAGCATAAAAAAAACAATGCATTGTGGTCACTTTACCCAAAAGGTCTTTACAGCAAAGTTTTCAATCAGCTCTTCTGATCACTCAACACCAATTCCTAAATAACCTGACAAACTGTTAATGCAAGCCATCTAACACGCTCATGAAATCCATTTTTTCCCAGCATTAACATTCTGTTGCGTTCACACAGTTTAGATATAATGTAAACAGTACATTATTACTGCAGTATCCACAAATGTGTATATTGCAATTTCCTGTTTTATAACATGCCCAGCATTTGTATTGCAGCTTTCACTTTGACATATAACTCCCATCAATATTTCTTCTCCTTGTTGTTTTTACTCTCCACCTTACAAGATTCTGTAGAATCTGAGCGACGTGGGTTTTGGGGAGATTAATGGCAGAGATCATCTCGCCACATTATTTATGATCTTTTTAAGCATCATTGTGACATTTTCTCCAGATCTCCCGTTGTGGTAGTGGAATAGAGAAGGACAATGATCGTTCAACAATGCTCTCTATTTCCCCCAGAGAGCTGAGACTGCTCTCACCTGGGTGGGAACCTTACAGCAGGCTGGTAAAGCATTGCTGCTGCTGTACAGGATCTTAGTGAGATCACATCTGGAGTAGTGTGTCCAGATTTAGTCTCTTCAATGAAGAAAGGATGTTTTTATATTGGAAGCACCTCAGAGATGGTCCCCTCAATTGATTCCTGCAATGAAGGTGTTAGCTTATAATGAAAGGATGATCAGGTTGATCCAATAGCCATTGGAGTTTACAAAAATGAAAGAAGATCTTATTTCAACATGGATTACAGGAAGGAGTCAACAACTGCAACGAATTACACAGATAATGGAGGAATCCATTCCGTTCTCCAGCCTATTATACAGGAACAGCAGAAGGATATTCAGGCCTTTGACCCTTCTACACCAGAATAGGACAAGGCTAATCAGCCCCGAAGCATGATGTATATTTACAGGAGGAGGCCAATCAGCCCCTCGAATCTATAACACTGGACCCAGAGTAGGCCATGCAGCACCAGTGTACTGTTACACAGCAATAGGATCAGCCCATTGATATGGCCCATTCAGCCTCCTCAAGTCTGTAACATAGGAACTGGAAGAGGTCACACAATGACTTGACATTTGTTACACTGGGATTCCAGGAGGCCATTCAGACCCACCAAGCCTGTTACAAGGGAATTGGAGAAGGATAAAAATTGTCTGAGACTTATTTCATGAGAAAGCTGGAGGTAATTCAGTCACATGTCTGAAGACCAATTGCTCCCTTGGTCCCATCTCTGTGATACATGAGGAGACCGTTCAGTATCTCCACCTATTATGGATGAATATGAGAAGACCCATCAGCTCCTCAAAATGTTACACAGCAACGGGAAGATTCCATAATCCCCCACCACTCTAACGCATCAACAGGAGGAGGTCATTCTGGCCTTGGAGATGACAACATTTGAACACCAGAAAGACTTCATCCCATCGAGTTTGTACACCAGCAGGATGATGAGTCCATTCAGCCGCACATACCTCTTCCACAGCAATTGGAGCACATCTCTTAAAAACGTGTGCCCATTAAACAGGAATTCAAAGAAAACGTGAAGGTTTTTGAAAGGGAAGAATTTATAATAAAGGAATACGTTATGGAGTAAAATGTAACAATAATCTATTGTAATTTTAGACAAATTATTAGAGTCCATTGTTGAGGACATTTACAAACTTAAACCACCAACCATCGGAGTCAACATGGTTTTACAAAGGACAAATCATGTTTGAAGTGTTTTCTTGCATTATTTAAAGATCTGATAAACAAGGTGGATAGTGGGAATCCTGGAGATGGAATATATCTGGTCTTCCAGAAGGCATTGGATGTGTCACTTCTCCAAAGAGTAAATGGTAAGATTAGACAACATGGGTTTAGGAGTAATTTATTCGCTTGTATAGAGGATTGGTTCACGAACAAAATGCAGTCAGATGAATTAAATGTGACATTTTCTTTTGGAAAATGCAATTTGTGGGGTGACATAGATTTCAGTTCTCATGCCTCAACCATTTATGATCGATATTATTACTCGGTTGACGGGATAGAAAATACTTCAGCTACATTTTCAGATGACACTAACATTGGTGGAAAATTACTTAGGAATGATGATGCAAGAGACTTAAAAAATATATGGATAGGTTGGGTGAATGGGCAAACATTTGGCAATAAAAATTAAAGTGGGTAAATATGGGGTTATTCAAGTTGGCCAGCCTAACAAAAAGGCAAATTATTATCTAAATGGAGATAAACTTCAAAGTGCTTAGGTGCAGAGCGATCTGGGTGTCTGCTTGCATATCACAGAAAATTTGTATTCGGGTACCTCAAGTAATGAGAAATGCAAGCATAATTTCAATGTTTATTTTTAAAGGATAGATTTGAAAGGGAGGGAGTGTTGGTGTAGCTATGCAAGGCATTAATGAGGCTGCAACTGGAGTACAGTTTGGGTGTCCTGCAGAATGAGGCATTTGCATTGGAGGCAATTCATAAAAGGTTCATTAGATTGATTCCATATTTAAAGTGTTTGTCTTATGAAGAGAAATTGAGCAGTTCTGGCTTATACTCTCGAGTTTATAAGAATGAAAGGAAATCTCATTAAGGTCCATAAAATGCTAACCGTAATTGGAAGTGTAGATGTGGAGTGGATATTCTTTTCATGTGCTGCAATCTTCAACAAGAGGCTAAAGTCTTACGATGGAGAAATGGCAGGAAAGTGGAACAGAGGCCGCGATGACATCAGCAATGAAAGTTATCAATGGTGGGGCAGGTTCGAGGAGTTGGATTCGTAGTTCATATTCAGCTTTTCGACTATGTTGCACAGGAATGGGAGAGGACAATGCAATAAACAGGAAGAAGGCACATGGACAAATCAGTCTTAATCAGTTTGACAGAACGTCACCAGTGGAGTCTACAGTGACCAGCGCTGGGTCATCAACTATTTACAATCTATATTAATGATCAGGAGGATGGAACAGATATACAGATACTGAGTTTGGTGATGTCGCTGTGATAAGCGAGAGAATAAATTATCAAGACAGAGTGGAGAGTCTGCAAATGGACACAGAGAGATAAAGGCAATGGTTAATAACTTGGCAGGTGCAATACAACATGATTTAAAATGTCATTTCATTTACAGGAATAATGGAAGACAGTATGTTACTGAAATGGAGAGGGATTACAGGACTTAATGATACTGTGTACTGTTCACTCAGACCCATTCAGACATGGGAGGTTTTGCTCCATCCCTGATCGTCAGCTACCAGATACTCCAAGTGACCCCATTGCTCTCCGTACACATGGAATATTTTGATGTGGTTGGTTGGTGGTGAGGATGGTGTTTTGGAACTTGCATCAAAGGGACGGCCTTTTTCCAAGATGCATTCACTCCTTTCTACATGGAGACCCGAAGACGATGGGACTGGCTACCTGCTTCTGAATGAAGAAACTGTGGCTGCTTTCAGGACAGGAGTATTCACCAACATGATGTACTGTGCGTGGGCGTGCTACAACATTAATAGAGAGAGACCTCCTTCAGATCCGCTACCTCTCCCCATTGACATGGGTAAAACGCAGATGCCCCGTACACCAGCGGGAATCCCACTATACTGGGAAAATAAGGATAGCAGCAGCTCCTTGCTGTGGAAGAAACAATGTATTTACCTCATCCACCATATATATCCTCCCTCGCCGAATGGTGACATTGATGTTGAGATACTGGGAGATGATGGATATGACACACAGTCCTGTCTGGAAAGTTCTGGATCATAGAAGCTGAATGAAACTGTGATCCTACCAGTCACTGGCAGCAACTTCCTCCTCCTGGTGTGAAGCTGCAGGTCATGTTCAAGGAGGTGACACTGCTCTGCGACCAGCTCCTTGTTCAATCAGTGACCGCACACATTGTGCTCCGGGGTAAAGTTTAGCTTGGGAAGATGGTCTTGGAAATCCCAGAGCGCATACAGCAGATCCCTTTCCCCACACACACTCACTCCGTGGATTCAGAGCTTCTCCTCTCTGCAGCCTCTTCTCCATTTGTTGTTCATGCTACAGACCCAGATGCTGTAACTACAGTCCCCTTGCTCCATCCAAAGTTGGGCCACCAAATCCTCAGGTCTCCATGAATGTCTGAGGCAGCTCACAGCACAACCTCCAGCAAACCATCCCCAGCCCCTCCACTCACTTTTCAATAACAGGAGTCAGTCAGAAACCCTTCGGCTACAGATCTCTGCAAAATATTTCAAGAACGCTTATTTTAAATATCCCTTATTTTAAATATAGATGTGAAGTGTGCATTCCAGATATTTTGTGACTGGTCAAACCACGCGACATTAGGCAAAATATGATCTATTCAAATGCTTTAGTAAAAATACAATCAAAGGAAAGAACATTTTAGGATAGCACAAACAATAGATACCGTACCTGCGTGGTTTACACAGTTTGGCAGAAAGACATATTCAAATACAGATTCTTACAACCAGTTTTCCGATCGAAGAGAAATGAACATCAACAGAGATCGCAGAGAGAAAAGCAGCTGGGGATCATGTATTGAAACTTTTACCCTTCTGGGATACCGAGAAGCTTCTGAATGCTGCAGCTAAAAACAAAACGAGGAAACCTGATCTGGGAGAGCTGGCCACTGCCCTTCCATTGTTACCACCGTTTTAATGAATCGTAAAGGATTTCTCAGTTTTTTCCTTTCACGGTTTTAAGGCAGCAGTTCTTCACGTCTGCCTTTAAAACCTCTCTTCAAAAAAAAACAAGAGAAAATAACCTTTTTACAGTGATAATATCCTCACGATTCCATCTTTAATAAAATAATCCATCAATATACAAAGGTGGATTCATTTTAGACCTCCTAATCTTCCTCTATTAGTAGTCTGAAATGCATATACTTAACATTGACTGTGAGCATATAAATGTTCACAACTAGTTTCGATTTCAGTCATTTTACTCCTGCCACAGAATGCCTTAGTCTTTCTTCATCTAAGTCTCCACAACGTGTCAAAACTTAGGGTTTCTCGCCCTGTCACCTGTATAGTTTCAAATTGAATGGCAGCAATAATAAGCTCAATCGAAACAGACAGGTATTTTTCTCCCTCAACTTCTCCAAAAACTTTAAGGGGTCACGATCAGTGATAAAGATGTGTCTCATGTATGTTATTCGTAATTTAAATGCTGAAATGTTGTAACTCCAACGCCAAGCTCAAGGCCACCTTCTCCATTGTGGAATAAATCTGTTGATGTTTCCACTGGACAGTCCAACCACACGTTACATAATGGAGCACTTCTCATCTCTCCAATAGTCCTTCTGAAAGTCATAGCTCCTCATGTCTCAGCATAAAAGAATTACATGCTTCTGTACTTCTTAATGCTGTAATCTCTTTACTTGTTACTCCTGGCCTATGCCAGTAAACCTTATTCTCACAGATAAATGTTTTAAGAAGATCTCGCACATTCTTCTCAATCTCTCACAGAAACCAAACTTTGATTTCTGAACTCAATCATCATTATCAGGCATTTCAGCTTCTAATCTTGCCGTTGTAACTCTCTGCTCTTCCACACGAGTTCTCATAACTGCAGGAAGTAAATTGTTGAACTTCTCCAAAATAAGAATCTCTTTAAGAGCGTCATAGGTTTGCTCTGTTTTTAATATCCTTTCCCACCTTTCAAAATTACTTTGTTTGATCCTTTCAAACTCAATTTGCGTTTAACGAGGGAACAATTTTTAGATTCCGGAAATGCTGTCTGTCAGCTTCTGGCACAGCCTCATATACACTTCAGATGGCTTTCTTCACCTCCCTATATTGGCCAGATACCTCCTCCGATTGGAATGAAAATACCTATCAGCTTTGTTTGGATCAACAACATCCACATGGTCACCGAGCACTGCATTTATTTGGCTACTTTCTCAAATGAAATTCAAAATGCTTCTGCATCATTCTCATCAAAGTTAGATAATGCCTGGATGTATTTAAACAGAACTCCATTATGCCATTGGCTACTACAGGGTTGTTCAACCTCACTATCCCCTCATCCAGGCTCCCATCTACCTTCATCTCCGCCTTCTATGTCAACTTTCCTCTCTAATTGTTAACTTTTGAGGTTGGCACTCTCTGCTTTTCTTCTCTCATTTTCTCTCTTTCTTCTTCATTTCTTTTTCTTTTATTTCTACTTTTCATTATAATTCAAACTCTTTCCATTCCTTCTCATGTTCAAAGTGCCTCAATTGAAATTGAATTCTAGCCATTTCCAGAGTCTGATGGTGGTTCAACAAAATGTAATCGCTGAGCTATAGTTGTAATTATCTGTCATTTTCTCACAGACAAACGCAACCCCAACTCCAGCTTGTCTGCCAATTCCTATATCTTTACCTTCATTACCTTTTGTAAAACACCCAACTTCACTTCTTTCACACCCAGAGAAACCTTAGTGACTGAAAGAATCTTTATATACAATCTTTTTAAACCAGCCGAATTCAACATCCGGAAAAAAGAAACTAACAGCTACCATACACGACCTTTGAAGCCAATAGTCTCCCGAGGCATAATCTCCAGTGTCTGCATGAGCTTATTCTAGATTCTCTGGTTTCCTTCCACAATCCAAAGATGCGCATGTCAGGTGAATTGGCCATGTTAAATTGTTTGTAGTTTTCAGGGATGTGTGGGTTAGGATCTTTTGTCGGGGTAAATGTGTAATAATGGGTTAGAGGAATGAGTCTCCTTGGTTACTCCTTGGTTAGAGGTCTCCTTGGTTAGAGGTTACTCCTTGGACACCAACAATAGCCAGGAAGGGAACATTAACATATTTATTAATGAGAGGAACAAAATAAATCCGAAATGATAATGACAACCCATCATAATATGTTGAAAGAAACCAAATATAATAGGTAAAACCCTCTCCATTGTAGGAATATTCCAGTCTATTGTTCTCATATTCTGATCCATTGTTGGAACATGCCAGGCTATTGTTCTCAGATTCTGATCTCTCCTCCCCCTTTCTCTGGATCTGCTGATCCCTGTCAGTGCTGTCGGTGATGGTCCACTCATGTTATGGGATAACACATTGAACAGCGCCCATTTATCATTAAAAAATGGAAACCCTCCACTGGGATAATTAGAATCCATGGAGACTGGCATTAATCACAGTCATTGAACAAATAGGCTCAGTTAACCAGTTCCAAACATCACTTTACATATCACTATAAAATAGAACATTTACTGGGATTAGATGGAATGGATGAGGGTTGCTGAATGATGGACCATAAATCTTTCAATCTTTTTAATCCTTTTTTTCCATGTACATGAGAGTATTAATAGAACACTGCAGGGGTCTATATTTATGTTCAATTTTGTTTATTAAAGGAGGCAGTTGTAAAATAACAGATTGGCTGCATAAAAAACAGTCGGCTGGGCAAGTTTCTAGATACCTTATCCAAACGTACGGTACTTATTGAACAATGTGAGGCTACTCTTGGTTTTAATACCCTATTATCAAATCTTTTCATAACCTTGAGACAGAGCATTGAGACTGCTGCTCAGGAACAGGCCAAAGCAATTCTGTCACTATGGGCCTCTTCCAGAGGGATAGCAGAACGCTATTCACACCACATTAGACTGTGGCTACTGGAAAAGGTGGAATATTGGCACATTTTGCCAACAGAATCATTCAAAACAAAGAGATGTGTTGCTACAGCTGTATGAGGCGTTACTGAGAGAGCACCTGGAGTACATTGTGTTGTTTGTGTTTCTGTAACTGAGAAGGGCTGGACCGCCATCAGTTTGCAGGCTGGTCATAATCCACAGGTTGCTGTGTTACTTAATGTCTCCGGTCTGTTACACAGGCAGGGGAGGATGTCATTCAGCCCCTCGAGCCCATTACAGAGAAACAGAAAAGTCCATTCAGCCTCTCGAGCCTGTTACAGAGGGGCAGGAAGTGTGTATTTAACATTTCAAGTCTGTTACGCATAAATATTAGTTTTAAATAAGTTATGGAATAGGAAAACCTGATGTAAACATTAAAGTTCTAACCTTGAATAAGGCCAGTTTTTTGTAAGTGTTAGGCAAGCCCTGTGAAAGGCTGATTGGGATATCCTGCTCACAGGTAAGGGGTTGGTTGGAAAATGCAAGGGCATCAAAACTTGGATTCGGAGAGCCCAGAGCCAACGAGTTCCTATCAGTGAGATGGGCAAGGCTGGTCGTTGCAGGGAGTGCTGGATGGCTAGATATGTTGATAGACTGATCAAGGAAAGGAAGGAGGCATATGTCAGGTAAACAGAGCTGAGATCAAGTGAGTCCCGAGAGGTGTACCAGGGCAGTAAGTGTATAGTCAATGCGGAAATCGGGCCAGAAAATTGTGGATATGAGATGACTTTAGAAATAGGGATACTGAGGTATTGAAGAAATTCTTCAAATCCTTCAATGGCAAAAAAAAACTCGGGAGAGAATAGGGCACCTTAAAGATCAGTAAAGCTACCTATGTATGGAAGCACAGGAGATGGGAGGGATAGTAAACAAGTATTTCTCCTCAGTATTTAATATGGAGGAGGTTACAAGAGCGAGAGAATGAATAAATATATAATGATATCTTGAAAAGTGTCTATATTACAAGGAACTGTTGGACAGTTCAAAACGCATAAAGGTGAATAAATCCCTGGGACCTGATCAGTTGTATCCCAGAAGATTGTGGGAAGCTAGGAAAGAGATTGATAAGCCTTTTGCTGATATATTTGTATCATTGATTTCCACAGGTGATGTGACAAAAGACTGGAGGGCTGCTAACACAGGGTCATTATTTACGAAATTAAGGAAAATCCAGGCAACTATACGCCAGTGAGCCTGACGTCATTGGTGACTGAATTGTTGGAGGGGATTCTGAGGGAAAGGATGTATATGCATTTGGAAAGACAAGGACTGAAGTGGCCTTTATACATTGGAGATCACGTCTCACTGACTCGGTGGAATTTTTTTCGGAAGTGATGAAGATGATTGATGAAGGCAGGTCAGTGGATGTTGTCTTTATGGAATTCGGTAATAAAATCAAAATGTTCTACATGGTAGACTGGTTAGCAAGGTTAGACTGCCTGGGATCCAGGGAGAGCTCGCCTGTTAGATCCATAATTTTCTTGAATATTGGAGACAGGCCGTGACAGTGGGCATTTGTTCATTAAACTTGGAGACCTGTGACCAGTGGCGTGCCGCAAAGATCAATAGTGGGTCCACTGCCTTTTGTCACTTATACAAATCATTTACATTTGAGTTTCTGAAGTATGGTCAGTAAGTTTGGTGATAATTCCAAATTTATTGGTGTAGTCAACAGTGAGTAATGATCTCTCAGACTGCAATGGGACTTTGCTTAGGTAAGCCGAGGAGTGGCAGATGGAGTTTATTTTAGTTAAATGTGAGCTGTTGCAATTTGGCAAGACAAATCAAGGCAAGACATGTAGGTAGGGTCCTGTTGAAAGCTGCCAATCAAGGAGAACTCCATAGAAATTATCGAATCCCTACAGTGAGGAAACAGGCTATTCGGCCTATCGAGGCCACACCGAACTCTAAATAGTATCCCACTGGACAAACCCCTCCCCTATCACTCTGAACCTGCATTTCCCATGGCTAATCCACCTCGCCTACACATCCCTGGGTACTTTACGAAATTGAGCATGGCCAATCTCCCCTTATCTGTATATCTTTATACTGTCGGAGGAAAACATAACATCCGGAGGAAACTCATGCAGACACGGGGAGAATGTACAAGCTCTACACAGGCAGTCATTCAAGGATGGAATTATACCCAGACCGCTGCGCTATGAAGCAGCAATGCTAGTCACTGAGCTACTGTGTCACCTTGTGGTGCAGGTTCTCCGTTCCTTGAAAGTGCCATCACAGGTAAACAGCGCAATGAAGAAGGCACTGAGTGATCTTCTCTTTATTGGTGCGTACTTTGAGTCTAAACATTTTCTCGACATGTTGCATCTGTACAGGACATTGGTTTGGCCACTTTTGTAATATTGCCTTTAATTCTGGTCTCCCTGCTGTCGGAAAGACGTAGTCAAACTTGAAAGGGTGCAGAAGAGATTTATAAGAATGTTGCATGTGTTGGAGGTTTAGAGTTACAGGGAGAGTTTGAATAGGCTGGGGCTATTTTCAAGTATTGAGGCTGAGGGGTGACCTTAAAGAGGTATATAAAATCATGAGGGGAATAGATAAGGTAAGCAGTCAACATCTTTTCCCAGGATAGGCGAGTTCAAAATTAGAAGACAAAGGTTTAAGATGAGAGGGAAAAGATTTAAATAGGGACATGAGGGACAACTTTTCACACAGAGACTGCTGCGTGTACGGATTGAACAGCCAAAAGAAGTGGTGGAGGCAAGTACAATCACACCATTTAAAAGGCATTTGGATGGATACATGCGTGGGAGGTATTTAGACGGAGATGGGCGAAGTGCTGGCATGGGGGACGAGATTTATTTAGGATATTTGGTCGGCATGGACGACCGGACTGAAGGATCTTTTATCTGTGCTGTACGTCTCTGAGACTCTATTGCCACTTGAGTGGAAAAACACAGGAACAAGAGGAGGATATTCAGCTTCTGAATTCTGTCAGTCAGCTTGTTTGCTCAATTACTGAGAGTAAAATACGAAAATACATCATTCACATTTTGATGGTGTTTTACAGAAGCAGGAGAATGGCTTTTAGTCAAGAGAAGCTGTAAGGAATGTGAAAAGGCCATTCTGTCACTCAATTCCATTCCCTAGGCTCAGCAGGTAAGCGCAGAGCTATTGGAACCTTTTACACAGGAACAAGGGGAGGACGTCTATTTTCACAGACTTGGGATCAGGAGGCAGTCACTCAACTGCTTGAGACTGGGACACAGGAACAGGAGGCAGTCACTCAACCATTCGAAACTGTGCCACAGGGAGATCTGGAGGCTAGTGAGGCCCCAGGGACCTGTTACGCAGGAACAGGAGGAGGTGCTTCACTCCCCACCAGTATGGGACACTGGGAGAGAAGGGGAGTTTGCTTGGAACAACATAAATACATGAATAAGTTGCATTCGTGGTCCATTCAATCCTGTCGCACCATTCTTTAAAACCACGGCTGATCTGATTGTGATTCCCTCATTCCATTTTACGGAGCCTGTCCTCTCTGCAGCCTCTGCTCCATTTATTGGTCATGTTGCAGACCCAGATGCCGTAACGACAGTCACCATCACTCATCCAGAGATTCGGGTCTAACGATGAATCAGGATTTGAAGGGTCCAATAACAAGAATGAACACACAAAATAAAGGCATTGCTAGATGTTTAGTTCTCTCACATTCGCAATCCAACTCACATAACCAGCCCATCCATAATACATTTAGGATGGAGCACTGTGTAGATATGACTAGCATACTGCTGAATGCAATATCCAGAATGGAACTCTGTGCAGCCCACACCAATACTTGATCAATAATCCTGGGATCAATGTCCAGCGTGGGGAGCTGTGCAGACCGCACTGGTTCAGTCATATATAAACCCAGGCTGTTCCATTTTTCGGTAACACTGTGTTAGATCACTGCCCAGTGTGGGGAAACTTGCAGCCCATGCTGGCAGTGATAGGATGTGCAGCTCCCATCCAGTTAGAGCTCCATATCTCCACTGTACCTTGACAATCGGTGCTGCAGATGTGAAAATCATTGCAAGGGAGAGATGTAAAAGGAAACAGTTGAAATACCAATAGTTCTCATTAAGGCGAGTATCACACAAGTATTTAAAGAAGAAATAACTGAGATAATATCCTTTGAGATTTTGTGAATGGTGCAAGGAAGTAAGGGGGAATGGTGATGTTATAGTGGTTGCACTATAAGCCTTCAAGTCATCAATGGGATTTGGAGGAACAAATATGCAGGGAAACTGATGAGAGTAGCGGGAGCAATAGGATTGTCATAATAAGTGATTTCAAATTTCCTAACATAGACTGGGACATCCAGATGGTTAAGAACTTCAGTGGAACGTAATTTCTTAAGTTTGTTCAGGAAAGTTTCCCCAAGCAGTATATAAAGGTTTCTACACGGGAAGGGAAAAACTCGACCTACTGTTGGGAAATAGTGATGGATATGTGACGGAGGTAAAGCGGGAAGTATTTTGGGAAAAGTGACTGGCGTTGTATTAATTTTAAAATAGTTATGGGAGGGACAAAATTGGTCCACAGATTCGAGTCCTAAATATGGGCAAGACATATTTTGTTGGAATTAGACAGGGGATTGCAAGGGTTAATTGGAGTAGTTTGTTTTCATGTAAAAGGATGTCGGGTACGAAAGAGGTTTGTAGAAGTGAGATAGCTCGAGTTCAAGGATTACATGTTCCTGTGGGGGTGAAGGGAAAGTAAGGCTGGAAGAAAAAATCCCGGATGACAAGAGATATTGAGGCGCTGACCAGCAAAAAGGAGGCGTGGCTCAGGTTCAGGCACCTGGGATCAAGGGATTCCCTGGAGGTACACAGGGGATACAGAAGATTATTGAGGAAGGAAATTAGAAAGGCAAAAAGGGGGTATGAGAAAGCCTTGGTTGAGAAGATTAGGGTGAACACAAAGTCGCTACAGTAAAGAAAAAAACAACTAGAAAGAGAATAGGATGCCTTAAAAACCAAGATGGGCACGCAAATATAAAACGTCAAGAGATGGTTGAGGTCCTCAATTTCCACTCTGTGTTTATCATGAAGAAAAACATGAAGACCTGTGACCTTTGGTAGGTCAGTTTTGATATCTTGGTTCAGTCCATATCACAGTAGAGGTGCTGATGGACATGTTAGAATGCACAAAGTCATATAAATTTCTTGGACCTGACCAGATATATCCAACAGCACTGCAAGAGGCGAGAGAAGACAGTTCAGGGGCCAAGGACCCGGACGACAGGGCAGTAACAAATGGAGCGCCCTTCTGCAAGGAGGGTTGCAAAGAAATGCCTGGGAAATATAGACCAGTAAGCTTCACACCTGTTTTGATAAACCACTTGAGAAGGTTCTGAGATATAAGATATGCATGCATTTGGAAAGACAGAGTTTGATTTGGAGCAGTCAGCATACTTTTTGTGCGAGGCAGATCATGCCTTACAAATTTTGTTAGAGTTTTTTTTGTGGAAGCGACCAGGAATGTTGACGAGGGCAGGGCGGCGTATATAGTCTATATGGATTTCAGTAAGGCCTTTGTTAAGATTCCACATGGAAGGCCGCTCTAGAAGGTTAGATTACACGGATTCCAAGGTAAACTGGCAATTTGGCGATACAATTGGTTTGTCATTATGAAGCAAATGGCTATGGTGGAGGTATGCTTGTTGGACTGGAGGCCTGTGATGAGTAGAGTGCCTCAGGGTTCGGTACTGTCTCCATTGCTGTTTGTAATCTATATCAATGATTTGGACAAGAGTGCACAAAGCAAGGTTAGTAAGTTTGCATATGACACTAAAATAGGAGGCATCGTTTACAGTGAGGAATGTTATCAGAAATTGCAGCAGTACCTTGAACAGCTGGGGAAGTGGGCTGAGAAATAGCAAACAGAGTTTAATATAAATAAGTGTGGCGCCTTGCATTTTGGAAAGTCAAATTCAGGTGGGAGTTTATGGTGAATGAAAGGGCCTTAAGGAGGGTAGTTGAACAAAAGGATGTTGTAAATCAGGTGCATGGTTGTCTGCATTTGAGTCGCAGATACACAGGACAGTGAAGAAGGCCGTTGGCACACTGGCCTCCATTAGGGCATTGAGTATAGACGTTGGGACGTTATGTTGCAGTTGCACAGGATGTTGGTAAGGCTACAGTTGGAGTATTGTTCTCATTTTTTTTCACCTTGCCCTAGAAAGAATATTATTGTACGAGAAAGAATGCAGAAGAAATATACAACGATGCTTCCTGGGATAAAGGGTCTGAGTTATAGGGAGAAGTTGGACAGGTTAGAACATATTTCTTTACAGCGTAGAATTCTGAGGGGGTTTATGTAGAAGTGTCGCTCTTCTCAAATCATGATAGCCATGCATAGGGGTGAATATTCCAAATTGTTTTGCAAGATTGTGGAACCAAGGACTAGAGGACATCTGTTAATGTTTGGAGAGGACAAAAATAAAAAGGAACCTGAGGTTCACCCTTTTTACAGAGTGTGTTTTGCATATGGACTGAGCTGCCAGTGGAAGTGGTTGAGTTGGATACAATAACAACATTGAAAAGGTATTTGGATAAATAATTCGATAGGAAAGGAGCAAGGGCAGGGAAATGGGGTGAGTGTAGATGTCCATTTTGGTCGGCATGGACCAGCTGGGCCGAAGGGCCTATTTCCATGCAGTAGAAACGTATGACTGTACATACGTGTGTTTTGGGATAGAGACAGAGAGGGACAGACTGAGAAATCATGTCATGGAATGATATGTTCGCAGGTTTCAGAATGCTGAAATGAAGGCATTTCGATAGTATCATGTAACAAGGTTCAGTATTATGAAGAAATATGAGTGAATGGAATATTGCTGTGAGTTCAGGCGATGGAGAGAGTTGATTGAGCATTTGTTCTGCAGCTTTGTAACTGGGAGTGAGGTCAACAGAGTCTTCGGCTCATTGAACTGTATAAAACAGTAATTTGTCTCAGTGTCATTTTCACTGAGTGTGACAGAGGGATTGTCAGCACGAGGCTGAGCTTGTTTCTTATCGAACTCACCTCAATAAATACCCCCCACCTCACCCACCTCTCATTGAATGCCAGCCCGATTGTCCCACCCATCATGATTGGAGGTAATCACAGTCGCCCGGATGCCCATAGATATTCCATGTTCCCTGGCACTGGTGCCATCTTTAAAAGGCCAAACAGCACACGGCTGAGCTTTCTCAGTTTGGAGCTGCCATGGACATTTTACCCCGAGCATAGCAGATAAGGAGCAATTCTACCAAAGTTTGTTGACGGTGCATGGTGTACATAGTGGATGGGTTAGTATAGAGAGGGACCATTCCCTTCTCATAGGGGGCCATACCACCAGACCCACCGAGCATGGTCTGTGCTCACCACCCAGCTCAGTGTAGTATCTGCGGTCTGAAGAAATGTCCAGCAATACAGGACAAGCATCAATAACCTTCCCCGCTCTGTCAGGACAAGAGTCACTGTATTCTCTCTGCTCCCTCACACTCACTGTATATCTGTTATAGCGCGAACAAGGCTCATGCTCCAGCACTTTCACTGCTGCATGCAGCAGCTTCGCTCTCTCTCTCTGTCTCTCTCTCTCTCTGTCTCTCTCTCTGCCCCCACACAGTTAGAGAATATTCCGGAAAATACCAATTATGGAATGTTCCAGATAGTGTTCCAAGTAATGCCCAGTTTCAGGAAAATGGCAGTTCCCCAGTGTGTAACACATAAGAGAGAGGAGTAGAGAGAACGTTTTCCAAATCACACACATTTCAAACCATGTTGAGGCCATTCAGCCCGTCAAACGAGCTGGTCTGATGCTTTCCTCGGCTGATCTGATGCTTTTCTCAGCTCCGTGTTACAGGAACTTTCAGTCATTTAACCCACTGGGTTTCTGTCACTGTCCAGACGGCACTCAGGCACATTTGCCCCATTTTTCATCAAGCTCCTGTTTTAGGGCATTTCCCATGGAATGCACTCTCCTCACAGTATACTCCATCAACTATATACTTTCATGCAACGGTGAGCATGCTTTACTTAGACCAAACAAAAATCTACACATATATTAATGGTTATAGAACACACTGAGTAATTCTGGTTATTTCACTTGACTCAACTTAATGATATTAAACCAAAAACAGCTTATAAACACGTCTTGTTATAAAATACAATTTCGAGCAGAGAATGTTTTTACCCTCAGCCGTTATCCTGACCGTTATCTGAATTGTACCACTTTCCTTGTTATGAATGATTCTCTTGTCCTTTGTCTGTGACTGTTTCTGTGTGTAACAGTTACACAGTCTCCCACTCAGTTGGCTGGAGGGCAGGTTTGTGATGTAGAGGGAGGCCAACAGCGCAGGTTCAGTTCCTCACACTGACAGAGGTTACCATGAAGGAGATGCTCTCTCAACCTCACCCCATCATACGAGGTGTGGTGATCCTCAGGATAAACCACCATGAGTAGTCTCTCGAATGAGAGTTCTTGCGGAATCTATTCTCTCGATGTTAGCATTTTAATATATTTAAAAATATCTTTATTGAAGAAAGATTTTTAATATTATAATAACACAACTGAAATAACTGATCAAAATTACACCCATGTGCATGTACATACAAAACAAGTTAAAAACACTAAACGGACAGAAGAAAAACAAAAATAAACAATCAATTATGAATAAATAAAGCAGCTCAGCGTAACAAAATGATAGCTCTCGTTCTTCAAGAGCATTAACTGATATACATTTTTATGTTCATTATTCTTCCTCTCTGGATATGAGATTCATTAGATAATATCGTCAGGGCTGTATAAAAGCCCTTCTGACAGTGGCAGATAAACCTGTATCACGGTAATCCAAAAAGGTCTGCCATGTCTTTTATAAATCTCTATATTTTGGTGCACCATGCTCGTGAGAAAGTCCGAAGGGATATTCTCCATGAAGAGCTTACGACGATCCAACAGACCCGGGGTGGGGGGTAGTGGTGGGTGGTGGGGGTGGTGGATTCAGACATCCAACACAACAGAATGCTTTTCATAGCACAGAAAGTAAGGTTTTTTTTTTCACATGTGCATCTGTGTAAAGTACCTTGGGCAGGCTCAGGAATAGAGAAACGAGGTGCGTGTCAATTCAGTCCCCTCGACCTACTCGATCACACCTGACACAGTGCTCCAATTTCGATGAAGCCTGCAGCAGGACCACAAGTGATGAGTAAGAGTGCCTGGAGTCACTCTGCATTTCGGACATGCTGAAGATAATCCCACTTTGAATTTTGGGAGAGAATCCGGGGTCAGATAGACCGTATGAAGAATTTTCAACTGTATGGAATGGGTCCTATTACAGATCAAAATCCTTCGAGCATTTTCACAAATGTCCTCCCATCTCTCCGAGGTGTTCTGAACCCTCAACACTCTCTCGCAGACATCACAAGGCTGCACAGTCTCGTCTGAGGGGTACTCTCCAACTAATGATAAAGGGTACTGACAGAGAGTGTATTCTAAGCAATAAGCACCCACTTCTCTCGATCGGATCTGTAAGAGTCTGTGTTTTTAAAAAAAATCAAAGCTTTGTTTTAAAAAAAACAGAAGATTTCCCAACTAGGTAGTCCATACTTATGAGTTATTTGATCAAATGATGTCATTCTTTCTCCCTCAAACAACACATGGTGGCTCAGTAGATAACACTGCAGCCTCACAACACCAGGATCCAAAGATGTGCAGGATAGATGAATTGGCTATTATAAATCACCCATAGTGTTCAGGATGTGTAGTTTGGAGCATTAGTCAGGGTAAATATAGGATGGTAGGGGAATGGGTCTGGATGGGTTACTCTTCAAAGGGTCGAAGCGGACTTGCTGGGCCCATGTGCTTGTAAACACACTGTAGGGATTCTACTAATTCTAAAACACTCAAGCAAGGCACACCCACGGCTGCCCACAGTTTAAACCTGCAATCCATTATCTCCGGTTGACAACCCGGGATGCCAATTACAGGGGTAAGAAACATGGTTTTGGCTGAATTGCCCTCGATCTGATGCATTGTCATTCATGCTTTAACAGTATTGATAATTATTGGGTTATGGCAATACTCCAAAAATGTTTTTATTTTGTGTAAGACCAGCAGACTAGTAAGGGTTTACATTGTCTGAGAGGGTTCAATATCTCACCGTATTGACACCGAGTCCTCAGTGGCCCAGACACGAACATAGGATAATAAAGAGCTTAATTGACAGCTTTTAATCTTTGAGATTTCGTCCCGACAATCTGTGGAGTATTTGCAGTTTGATAAAGAGTCGCATACGGTGCCAAATAAAAGAGCTAAACCAGCCATTATGTATCCTAACTATCTGTCTGGGAAACATCAAAGGAAACATTCACACGGGGTACAGCAAATAAGGAAGGACATTCATTTTAAGAAAAGCTATCCGACCTAGCCAGGATATTGGAGGTGCCTATCATCTTTGAAGGTCTTGTTTAATTTTGTCAAACAAATGGACATAGTTCATGTTAAATAAATGATCAAAGACAGATGTACTGAACATATTGAAATAGGGAAACCATCCCCGTGACCATCTGAAAGAAAACCAGGATTTGCCTTCAACATCAGGTATTTCCCTGAGACCTCCCATAGACATGGCCACAAACTTTGTAAAATTAATCTTATAGCCAGAAAAGGCGATAAGACAATTAATGCATTGCATCACGTGAGCTGCCGAAACTGTGAGATTTGAAAAAAAAACATAAGACCCTCATCTGCATAGAACATAATCTTATGTTACTTCTATCTTACTTCTGGTGTAGGTATATTGGGGTAATATTCCCAATTGTGCAGAATGCCACCGTATCTAAGAATGTTGCAGAGATGTGGAAGAGATCAACCCTCGTGTGGCATTTGTGCGGTTAGAGAAGAAAATAAAATCCCTACTCTTGAGGTAGATCTGCCTCCAGACATCCACCAGCTCTAGTTCTGCACACAAATCCACTAATTGCTTACTTTATAACAAGGGTACTGGGGGACGTTTGGACATTCTGTCCACCGTGGGTCCATAAGACAGTTGAAATCTCCTTCTACAATGATGTGCCACGACGCAAGATAACTTAATTTGAAAAATGCATCTGCCAGGATTTTAAGAGGGTGTGCCAAGGGGCAATAAGCATTCAAAATACTGTATTATTTCCTACAGTTCCAGACTTTGTGGATGATGATCCTTCCGTGAGTGTTTAATACAACCTAGTAATTTAAATGGAAGATTCTTCTTCACTAGGATGGCTTCTCCCCTACTCCTTGTATTAGAAGATAAGAAATAAACCCGAGCAAACCCACCCTGCTGTAACGTCAAATGCTCCTTGTCATCAAGGTGCATCTCCTGCAATAGGACAACATCCACCCTCTCGTCTTGAAGACTAGAAAGTACATTTTTCCTCTTTACTAGCAGATGGCTCCTCTTAACGTTCCAGGTGAAACATTTAAGCACATCATTATCCATAACACACTGTAGCAACATTTCAACTCGAGTGTTTCACATCGAATTACACATCGCTGATCATTAATGAAAAAAAAACTCATTGAGCCTAAAAAACTGTACAAACTAAAACTACTACAACGAACAAGCTCTCAAAATTTTCCAAAGCTAAACACATAAAAAAAACCAAAGAATGAAATATAATCCAAAACGCCAAAGAGACTCGATTGGGGAATTTACCCCCCCCCCCACTGCCCACTGGGGATGGTTACATATCTCAAAACATTATCTTCTGATCGCTACCAATTTGGAATCCGGGGCAATTAACAACAAAAATCGGGCTTGAACTACCCTTCGGTCGGCACCTAGTCATCACAACTACCTTTGTAACTCCCTCCAGCTTGAGCTGTACTCCAGACACAAGCGAAGAAAGAGAACAAGAGTAGTAATACCAATGAAGAAGTTAAAAATGAGTACCCTACCCATACCCGACTATGAGTTAATGCTGGTTAATACCAGAAAAGTCCAACACAATTTCTTTAGGAGAAACATGATTATCTAAATATCCAGCTTACTTTAAAATGTCCACAAAGTTTTCGCTTTCTGTGGAGAGTCAGACAAGTTAGTGGATCCATTGAAAGCAATACAGAGCACTACTGGGTACCGTAAGGAAAACTGAATCCAGAGTTCCAATACTCTTCCTTTCATCTCATCAAAAGATTTTATTTCCTGAATCCAGCCGCTGAAAAGTCCTGAAAGAACATAATCCTGGAGTTCTAGTGAATTAAACCCATCGGAACTTTCCCCCGGGTACTGAAAGCTTCCATCAGTCTTTGTTTGTCCCCATAACTATGTAATCGCGTAAGGATAGGATGAAGGCGTTGGTCTGAGTCTGACTTCCGCGCCGTAACCCGATGAACTGTCTCACTCTTCACCCATCTCTCCTCAGTTTTGAAGTGAAGGATTCGCTGCAGCCAGTTCTTGAAAAAACTCACCAGCTGACCATCTTCTGTCCATTCCAGCAAACCGACGATGTGAATATTCTTCATCTTACCCCTGTTCTCGAGGTCGTCATCTTGTTCAGTTAAGGTGCAGATCTGCTTTTCAAGGGCGATGATCCTCTCCCGAGAGGAATCGATCACAGTCTCTGTCGCTGCAGTTCGGTGCTTGGCATCGTCTGTTCTGTTTTCAAGGCTGTCAAGTTGCTGCTCATGTTTATGGAGCACGGCTGACAGCGGCTCTAGCCACGGCTGAACTGTTCTTCAATCATGGCTTCAATCATTTCACGTAACTTGATGAACTCAATAACCAAGACCTTGTGAGATAACTGGGTCCATCGAACGAGCAGAGTGCATTGCAGCAACGGCCTCAGGTTTGTTCGATGCTTGTTGGGACTTACTCGATCCTTTCCTCACGTTTTGTCATTTCCCTTTGACAAATCGGTATTAGTAAAGATTCTATCGCTCTTTTGGTGTTAAATTTTAAGTAAATGGCTTGGATGGGGTGGGTTACAAAACCACTTTGCCCGTGTGTTGATGCAGAGCCCAACAAAGCAGACCTTCTGTTTCGCCGCCATCTTGTATTCCCCTTAACATTTCATCGATATTATCATTTCATTTTGCATTATGTTCCTCGAGGTTCTAAAGCCGTGTTATTTGATAGCACTGTTTACATTTCCCTCCGCACTGCGCATTGCTGCCCATTCCTCGATAATCCTTGACTCTGTTGTTATTTATGAACCTTCCATCTGTGCCTTTTACAGGTTACACTTGGAATGAGAATTAAACATATAAGACCTTGATAAGTGTGGATTAGGTATGTATCAACTGGCTGTTTGTATCGACCACATTTATTGTCATTGTCATAGAACTTCTACAGTGTGGAGGCAGGACATTCCATCCATTAAGTCCACACTGACCCAACAAACAGCATCCCACCTGGACGTGCCCCTCAATCTTATCCATGTAAACCTGCATTCCCCATAACTAACCTATCTAACCTACACATCCCTGGGCACTATGTGCAATCCACTTTAAACTGCACATCTTTGGACTGTGGCAGGAAACAGGAGCACTGGGAGGAAACCCACACAGGCAGGGGGAGAATTTTCAAACTGCACATAGGTTCGCCCGAGGTTAGAAGTGAACCCAGCTCCTTGGTGATGTGAGGCAGCAGTGCTATCCACAGATCCAACATACTCCTCCGTTAGTTCTGTTAGTAGCTTGTGGATGACTAATGAAATAAGCCTGACTTGTTCATATCAATGAACCTGACCCAGTCTGAGACCGTTATCATTGGCCATATCACCAACCTTTTTACATTTAAAATTTGTTACCTTCTCAAGTCCCTTCTGTGCCTTGTATTTTTCAGCAGTATCACTGCTCATTCATTTCAACCCCAATGAATAATCGCCTCTCCATTTTACAGATTCTCAATAACACAACCCTTTCATCCCTGGAAGCCGGCTAATGAATCAACCTAGTTACTTGCTGCATCAGCATGCTGACTTTGTTTCATACACAGGAACACTCCAATCCCTTTGTACTGTTCTTTTTTCTGGAAGTCCTCTCCATTAAATAACAGCCTGCCTTTGATTCTCAGTGTAATCCTCAAACTCAGATGTATTATGACATCAGATCCCTCATTCAGACTATCAGTATAGAGTGTAAATAACTGATGCCATCGGACTGATAGCTGTGGTCCTCCAGCAGATATACCTTTAACATGACGATCCATTAATCCTGACTCTCCGATTTCTACATGTTAAGCAATCATTATCACATGTTAATACATTTTCCATCATCCTACGAGCTTCTGTCTTGTGTAAGAACTTTTATTTTGTAATACCTTGTGAAATAACTCTGGAAAGCCTGGTGTCTAAAAGATCCCCTTTATCAAATCCGCTTGTTACATTCTCAGGTATCTCCAGAAGTACTTTGCATGATTTTACAAGGCAAAATATAATTTCTCTTTCACATGACCACACTGAATCAGCGTGAAGCTTTTCTAAAGATCCATGAAGGCCAGGTTTTTCAACTTAAGCTAGTCCCATCTGCTTTCATTTGGCCCACTTGCCTCTAAATGTTTCCCATCCATATGTTTGTCCAAATGACTTTTAAATGTTTTAGCTGTACATGCATCTAACACTCTTCCTCTGGCAGCTCATTCCATACCCATGCCACCCAATGTGTAAAAACACTGCCCCTGCGTCCCTTGTAAATTTTCCCTCTTTCACCTTAAACCTATGCCTTCTGCGGCTAAGCTCCACCATCCTGTGGAAAATACCTTGGCTATTCACCCTATCCATACCTCTCATGAATTTAGTAACTTTTATAATGTCATTCCTCAACCTTCTACACTCCATCCAATACTAACTTCAAGAACAAGCATTTAAAGATAAATTCTGCTAATTTGAACCTATAGTAAACATGACAGTAAACAATACTCAGCCCAATCTTTACACTGTGAAATGTTTGTCCCCCCATTACAATACAAAGGCAGCATGAAACGCTTACTAGTGCCAATAAGAAGTCAAGCACCTGATATCCTTTCATTAAACGAGGTGATGATCTCGACAGTGACAACACATTTATGGCCAGATCTTTATAATGCCACATAGTCAACATTCTCTCTCCTGGCCTCCCTATGACCCTGTGTGGTTGTGTCTTCTTTATCTTGCACTCAAGAGAGAGAACCCCTTTCTCCTCAATTTAAACCCATTTTATATCATCTTCTCGTTCACCACTGCTAAAAGCCCGTTTATCTTTGCCACTCCCTCTTTTCCCTGTCACCTATCTCCCACCTCTGGCGAGGTATTAAAAAGCCAAGTTTCCAATGCTTTTACATTGTGAAGAAGTGTCACACTGGGCTTGAAATGGTATCGCTGTTTCGCTGTCTCTGCAGATACTGACAGACCTGCTGAAATGAATAGGCACAGAACAAATTTTCACAAAACAAATAACTATGGATACTGGTAATAAAAATACTAAAATTGCTTGAGAAACTGGGAGCTTTGTCGAGGGTCACTGGACCTGAAAGTTTAACACCGCATTCATTCCAGAAGATGCTGCAACATCTTCAGCAATTTCTGTTTTTGGACAATTTCCAAAGAAGTATGTCAAAAATGCTCAAACATCCAGTCCAACATGGAGCGCTGTACACTGGGAACTGAACAATAATGCATGGTGCACAAGTTCCTTGACTCTGAAACTACATAGGTCTGGCATCACTGACACTACAGAGCTCTTAAACATAGACAGGGAGAAAAAGCAGAGGGAAACACATTCACTTCAAATGCAGAAGGTGACATTGTGGAAGAAAAACGATTTAGATCATTACTTTAAATTGATTGAGTTAAAGTAACAAATTAGAGGATTTGACACCAGGGAGAGGCCCTCAGCAGAATGCAAATATGACAATGCAAGTGTTACCGCATCAGAAACCAGGTTAGGTACAGAATACAGGGCTGATGGGTGAAAGGGTCTCAGTGTGAACTGGGGGACAGTCAGTAGGATTGAATTGTAGATATTGCAACTCAAACTGCGTTATCATTTGATGCTGTAGACCACAGCAGCAGCAGCAGCAGAAACAGAATTATATTCAACAACAATCTGTAACATTTTCCCGACGATAATTCATCAGTCTACCATTACCATCAAGCCGAGCCATGGTTCAGTGATGAGTGTGGATGAACATGCCAGGGTCGGAATCACGTGTATCTAAATCTGTTGACAACCCTTTAAAGCTACCATACTTTCCGACCAGCAGAACTAATGTCTGATGGAGAGGGGAAATGATCACACGACTAACAGATTAGATCTAAGTTCTGCGTCCTGCCAAATCCAAACATAAATGTCGATGGACTATTAAACAATTTACTGGAGGAGAGGACTCCACAAGTATCCTCATCCTAAATATCGGAACAGCTCTGTCCGTCAGTGAAAAAAGTCAAGGATGTGGTGTCTGCACTATCCTCAGCCAGACGTGTTGAGTGAATGATCCACCTCACACTCATCATAATTCCCACAGAATCACAGACGCCAGTCTTCAAGCAATTCAATTCGCTGTCCGGTCATGACGAAACACCTGAACACTATAGATACGACAAAGGCAATGGGCCCTGACCCCATTACTGCAATAGGACTGAAGACCTTTGCTGCACAGCAAGCCGTGCCCATGCGGAAGATGTTTCATTCCAGCTCCAACTCTGACATCTCCCTCGCAATGAGGACATTTACTCAACTATGTTCAGTCTCTGAATAGGAGAATAATTACAATCTGACCAATTATCACCCTTTCAGTTCCATCACAACAATCAAATTTTGGGGAAAACGTTTCGATAGAGCGGTCAAGTAGCACCGAAATAATCAGGTCAGTGTGGTTTCCGCTAGGTTCCCGTGTATAGAAGGTGCTGTAGTGGACAAATCATTGGATTATGAATCCAGACCAGGCCAATGCTCTGGCAGCTGGTAGAAGTTGAAAATAATGAACAAAATATCGAGACCTAAAATCTGGTGTCAGTAATATTGTCTAATGTTGATTGTAAACATCAATCTCCTTCCCCAATGGACTTTCAGAAAGTGAATATCCCAGTGCTTTCTTGGTCTGGCCTCAAAGTGACTCCTGACTCACAGACATGGTCTCTGAATCGGCCAAGTGAGACACTCAATTGTATCAAACTACTCTGAGGTCTTAAAGGATAAAACCTGACAGAACATCCGGCATCAACCTCGTCATCAGAAAAGGGAATGGGAAGTACTATCCTGTTGACCCTGCATAGACATCTTTCCTAACATCGGAGAGCTTGTGACAACATTTACAGAGCTTTCCCACAGACTGCACAGAAACATCGGCAGAGGAGGAGGTCATTCAGCACGTTGCGCTTTCCCCATGTTAGTTCTAGGCTGAACATCTCCTCAATGCAGTTTTCCCCACACAATGTTCATATTCCAAAATATGTTTAAACATTATGAAATATGGTGCCTTCGGCCCATCAATGTATAGGGAGTTCTCTGATAATTCTTGTTTATTAAGTATGATTTGACTGCAATGCGATTCGTCAACCATTTTCTATAAAGTGAAATATCATCTCTGCTTCAAATCTGTCTCACCCTGTCAGAGTTTTATATATCTCACTGAGATCTCCACCCATTTTCCTAAAGCCCATGGAATACAGGCCTAGTCACCTCAAACTCTGCTCCCACAACTAACCTGTCATTCCAGAGATCAGACTGTTCATCCTTCACTGCACTCCTTTATTAGGTAAGGACACCAAATCTGCACACAACACTGCACAATGTTCGAGATGGGGTCCCACCAAGGCCCTGCACAGTTGCAGTAAATGACCCTTACTCTTGTATTCTAAATCCCCCTGAAATGAAGGTGAATAAACTATTTATCTTCCTAACTGCTTTCTGCTCCTGCAATATTGCTTTCAGTGACTGGTATACAGGGAGTTCCAGATTCTTTTCAATGTTACAGCTCCATACTTGCTGAGTCTATGTACACTGTATACAGCGTGCCAATGCCATTCCCAGTATTAACTTCCGTGTTCAGAACTCACTGCCCTACGTGGACTCGGAAGGCTGCGCAGAAATAAACAAAAATGCAGCTTAAGTTCATTTATTGATCAAATTATTTCAACCAATCACTTTTCAAATGATGGGCTGCCATTCAATTGATCCCATCAAAGTACACAACCTCTCATCTCTGCCATTGCTGTCCATCTGCCAGGTATTTGCCCAGTCACTCCACTTGTCTCAATCACTTTGGAATCATTTTTTACATCCTCCTCATTCACTCACAAGCTGACATCATTTAGTGCTGTAGCAGACTTGACAATATTGCAGTTGCGCCTCTCCACCAAAAAATATGATGTGTAATAGGAGTAGCTGGGTGCCAAATCTCAATCTTTGTTATATCCTCCAAGTCTTCCATTCAAACAACATGGTTTTGTTCCTCCTCACTGTTTCCTGCCAGCTCTTCCATTCTAAAGCCATGACCATATATTAGCCCCAGTCCCATAGGATTCGAATTTGCACAATAGGCTTGGGGCTTTATCAAAAAATCTTTCTTGATTCCAATCGTATTGCGTTGATACCTTCTCCATAATTTTGCTCAAATATAATTCCTATTTCATAAACCTCTGTTGACTTTGTCTATGCCTATTAATTTCACTCCAATATTTTCTCTAAAATATTTTAGTTGCTAATTTCATTCTATTCCCTTTTTCTCATCAGACTAAAGTTCCCTAGTATTGCGAGGAAACTTTATTTTTTTTTATTCCGTGAAGGCATAACTGAAGTATTTGCTCCATTGATCTGCTATTTCCCTGTCCTCAGTTATCTGGTATCAGACTGTAAGAATGCTGCACCTTTTTCTCTTAAATTTGCCATTGACGTATTTTCAAAAGATATTACAAGTTCACTCATATACACTTTGATAAGACATTCTTCAGAAACCCAAAATTCCTATCTTAAGCTATTGAATGATTGATCCTCCACAGCTATACAATACAGAAGCACAGACTCTGTACTATCAGAAATACAGCACGGTCTAAAGTAGCCCCATTTTCCAACACAAAACCCGTCGCTGTGAATCTTATGGCATTTCAAATGCACAACCATGTATTTTCTAATGTTTTTGAGGTTACCATGACAATTCCCCTCTCACGAAGTGCTTCCCAGACCCCAGCACACTTTGGGTGAAAAACAGTCCTCAAGCCACAAACCCTTCACTTGAAATGTGTGTCCCTTTGAATAAAAGGACCATCTGTTATCTATCCACCATTTCCATGTCCCTCGTAATCTTATCCTCCTGATTCACATCCCCCTTAGCCTTCTCTGCTCCAAACTAAAAAACCCGAGATTATCCTGCCTCTCTCCATAGCTGATATGCTCCATCACAGGGAAAATCCTGGTGAATCTCCTCTGCACCCCCTCCAGTGCAATCACATCCTTCCTGTAATGTAGCTCCCAGAACGACACACAGTATTCCATCTTGGCTAACGGAAGTTCCGCATAGCTCTTATAATCTATGCTTCGATATGTGAAGGCTGTGTTTATGCTCCCGAACGCTTTCTCAAATTGTGTGTCACCCTGTCCAGCCACATTCAGGGATGTGTGGAGAAGCACCCTCTGAGGTTCCTAGTGTGCTGCCATTTATTGAGTCCTCCCCTGCCTGTTCATTCTTCCAAAATGCATGACCTCATATTTATCAGGGTTACATTCCATCTGCCATTGATCTGACCATCTGACCATTCTATCTGTATCTTCCTGTAACATAAGGCCTTTCTCCTCACAGCCAACTACCCGGCCAATCTTTGTATCAAACTCAAACTTACTTATGACACCCCCAAACCCTCGTCCATATTCACAGATGCATCCTTTATGATAATGTTTAAAATCACAAAACATCAGCTTATTTATTTAGAGAATCGTAACCAATGGTGTACCACGGGGATCAGTTCTGTGTCTCTTAATATTTGTGATTCGAAGGTGTTGGTGTTGGACTGGGGTGGACAAAGTTAAAAATTGCATCACACCAGGTTATTCGGTGGCACGAGCTTTTGAAGTGCTTCACCAAAGCGCACAACCACCTGATGAAGAAGCAGCGCTTCGAAAGCTCGTGCCTCCAAATAAAACATTTGGAGAATAACCTGGTGTTATGCAATTTTTAACTTTGTCCACGCCAGTCCAACACCAACACCTCCGAATCAAAAATATTAAGAGACACAGCACTGATCCTTGTGGTACACCACTGGGCACTAGCCTCCAAACACAAACAGCTTTCTACCACCACCTTCTGTCTCCTACCACTAATGTTGATTTGGTTGCAACTTTGCAAATCACTAATGAGTCCTATCTGTTCCCTGGTTATTCTGTTCCGCTGGACACTTTTATAAAATATCTGGAGATTCTCACTAATCTTGCCTGCCAGTAGGCTTCCGTGCCCCTCCAGGTGATGAATTTCCTCCTTATTGCAGATTGAACTGGTCTGTCCCAGATCCTGCCATTATTTACCTTTAATGTGGATGAGAAAGCGAGGGAAGAGTTCTGTTCATTTCCAAATTGTCATATGTTTTGTGAACTTTCAATATTTCACTGCGACCCAGCTCTCATTCTTTGAAACTCTAGAGAACACAGGCCGAGTTTCCTCATCAGGTAATCTCACCGTCTGAGGGATTAATCTGGAGAATGTCCATTGAACTTCCTCTGTGGTCAGTATGTTCTTTCTGAGATTCGGTCACCACGCACAATACTTCAAGTATAGTCCTGTCAACACGCTGTGAAACTGATTCAGCATGTCTTCACATCAATGTTCTGACTCTCTTAAATGAAGGCAAACCAAACTTTCACTTTCCACTTGCATATCTTCCTCCAAATACCCTTCACATTTATTGCATTTACGGACTCACTGAGATCTTACAGAAACCCTTGCGAAAATCCAATATCTGCAACTTCTACTGTTTCCCCATCATCTATGTTGTAAGAAACAACTTCAAACAATTCCGAAGTTTATCAAATACGATTTCTCTGTCAGAAATGCATGCTGATTTTTCTTCATTGTTGCTGTTAATTTCTAAATATCAAAAATGTCATCCTGTGTAATAGATTTCAACAGTTTCCCTACAGATGTCTATTAATTGGTAATTGGTCTGCAGTTCTCCACACTATGTCTTCTTCCTTTTGTAGCTGTTTGGATCCCTTCCATTCATCTATAGTGATTGGTCCACAATAGATTCTGGCCTCTGCAGAATGTACAGGAAAACAAAACACAGTCATCGACAGTGCAATTAATACTACTGTTGGTGATTTATTTCTGACGTTTTGATGAGAAGCACATCTGTTTCGTTAGACATAGCAATATTCAATCCAGTTACATGTTCAAATACTACCTTGTTACTGATATGAATTGACTTTATGTCTTTAGCTTCAGAAGGCCGATATGGTCACTTGGAATTACTGGGTGATTTCCTGGATATTACTCCATGGAGACAGATGCAAAGTAACTGATTATTTTCTTGGGCATTTCTCTGTTCTCCACAATAACCTCTCCTCTCCCAATTACAAATTTCTGCACTTGCCCTTGCTTTTATTTTGTTTCCTTTGAAATATAGATCGTTGATTGATGCAGTCTTTGTGTTCCTGTTTGTTAGCAGGTATGCTCGCTTTTTGGTTTCCTTAACAGTTTCATGGCCTTCCTTTTCTGGATCGTAAACTTCTGAGGTTTCCACAATATCTGGAATTCTTCTGAAGTCACTTCCTATGATTAATACATTTTCTAATTTGTGATGTTAACCATCATTGAGTCTTTCTCTCAATTTTTGGTGTTTGTACCTGAAATAAATAGATGTATTTTTCAGACTTTGCAGTATTTCTAAAGCCTCCTGCTCCTGAGCAGATATATTCAGGAAAAATGCAGTAGGATAGATAAGAAATTGCGGGAGCCCTGGTTAGTTATTTTCCATCATCGCTGGTCAGGTCCCAGACGACTGGAGGGTAGCGAATGCTGTGCCCTTATTCAAGGAAGGCTACAAAGGTAAACCTGGGAACTAAAGACCAGTAAACCTAAAATCTAGTGGGTAAGTTACTTGAGAAGATTCAGAGAGATTGGATATACATGCATTTGGAAAGACAGGATGTGATTCGTAATATGATTAGAATGGTGCTGGAAAAGCAGAGAAGATCAGGCAGCATCCGAGGAGCAGGAAAATGGATGTTTCGGGGACATGACCTTCATGAAATTCAGCACGTTTCGTGCATGGGAGATCATGACTCGTAAATTGATTGGAGTTCTTTGATGAAGTGACCACCAACGTTGAGGAGGGCAGGGTGGTATACATAGTCTATATGGATTCCAGTAAGGCCTCAATAATTTTCCACATGTTCCGCTGCTCTGGAAGGTTAGATCACATGGAATTGAGGGGGAGCTGGTAAATTAGGTGCAAAATTTGCTTGGTGGTAGGAAGCAGAGTGTGATACTGGAAGAATGCTGGTCAGAATGGAGGGCTGTGACTAATGGAATGCTTCAGGTGTTGGTGCTGGGACCACTGCATATTACAAATGCCTATGATTTAGATGAGAATGTACAGGCATGATTTGTAAGTTTGAAGATGACATTATAATAGGCAGCATCATGGCGAGTGAGGAAGGTTATCATAAATTTAAGTAATTGCAGCAGTACTTTGATCAGCTGGGGGAGTGGGCTGAGAAATGGCAAATGGATTTTAATAAAGTGTAAGTTCTTGCATTTTAGAAATTCAAATCAAGGTTGGAGTTTCATGGTGAATGGATGGGTCCTTAGGAGTGTAGTGGAACAGAGGTACCTCGGAATTCAGGTGCATGGTTCTCTGGAAGTTGATTTAGAGGTAGACAGTGCAGTGAAGAAAGCTTTTTGTACATTGCCTGAATCAGTGTATTTCACCGAGTATCAAAATTAGGGAGGTATGTTTCAGTTATGCAGGACGCTGCTGAGGCCATATTGGTAGCGTTATTTTCAGTTTTGTTCACTTTGCTATAGGACGGATGTTATTAAACTGGAATGAATGCAGAAAAAAAGATAAGGATGTTGCCAAGGACTCAATGGACTGAGTTATCGGGAGAGGTTGGACAAGCTAGGACATCTTAATTTTGTGTGTGTGTGAAACTGAGGGAGGATCATATTGAAGTCTGTAAGATCATGACAGGCATGGATAGAGTGAATGTACCCTGTCTTTTTCTTCCCCCAGGGTTCGGCAATCACAGATCAGTTTAAAGTCAAAGGAGAAAGAATAAAAGGGAATCTGAGGAACAATCTTTTTACACACAGGGGCTGGGACGGATATGGGATGAGCTGTCAGGGGAAGTGATTGATTAACAACATTTAAAATGCATTTGGACAAATACACGGATAGGAAAGGATTAGAAGGATACGGGACAATGGCAGGGAAATGGGGTTAGCGTGGATGGACATTTTGTTCAGACAGTTTGGGCTGAAGGGCCTGTCTCCGTGCTTTCAAACTCTATGACTCTAACAACCATTGCTTGTCACCCACTGAATGTTATATTGTACTTCCCAAATTCAAAGGAGCTATCTTGACCCTCTAGCCTCCAGGCATCCATGTTGTTTAACTAGTAAGTTCAAGCATTCTCTATTGTGCGTAGACGCCATGTAAAATGCACTTTATTAATGTAATTATTCCTTAAAAGTTGCCTCATTACAAGGTTATTAATTCGTTTTTGGACCAGACAATACCAAATCCAAAGTAACCTGCTCTCTAGTTTTCTTCGCAACATACTCTTGAACACACGGAATTTATTTTTCAAACATGAACAGTCACTTAGTTAACGCAGTCCAGATGCAATTTGAGACCATCCAATAAGATTGCAGTATCCACAATACTTGCATATCTAATTTCCAGAGCATATGATGCTCAGATTTTCATCTAGCGTTTTGGTTTGGTATATAACACACCAATATTTGCTTCTCCTTGCTATCTGTAAGCTCTACCTAAACTGATTCTGTGGAAGGTGAGGGACAGGTCTGTGTTGTTTTTAGTGATGCACATGGACAAGACATTCAGGGAGGCTCACTTCGACGCTGAGATGATCTGAAGAAATGTCCTGCAATACAGGACAGGCATTGATATCCTCCCCGCTCTGTCAGGATAAGAGTTACCGTATACTCTCTGCTCGCTCACACTCACTGTATATGTTATAGCACCTACCCCCGAACAAGGTTCATGCTCTATCTCCAAATAAGGCTCAGGCATTACCACTCTCACTATTGAATTCAGTAACTTTCTTCCTCACTTTCTCTGTCACCTACGCAATACCCCCCACACTAATAATACTGTAAGGATTCAAAACTGTCGAATGAGACTAAATCCAGACACCTCACAATTCCGCCCAAATACACCAGCACTAACAGCAGGGTCACCCATTCCCACTCTCCCTCCAACCATACCATTTTCCCATTCCAGGATGAAGAGCCTGGATCAGGACAGAAAGGCAAAGCCGTGTGTTGGAGTGTCCGATATCCATCCCCTCACCCCCTCCCCTTGCCAAGTGGGTAAGACACTGGTACGAGCCAGAGAGGACAGGGTCGCCTCGTATGGAGATTTTGAAGCATCCATGTCCCACCAACCGATTAAGGAGCAATGTTCAGTGAAAGACAATTCTCACTTTAAATCCACTGGCAGTTCCAACGACAGTCCTTTCACTTCCAACAAAATGACAAAGATACCTCACTGCACAGAGACGCAGACACACAAATACACAGAACTATTGGTAAACACCCCAATATGTGAACACGCACAATACTTACAAGGAGATAGGCATACACACAGGTAGAAACGCAGACATATACATTCACATACAAATAGACACAAAGACAGTTAAGAAACACACAGGCTGATACACAGACAGACAGACATAGACACACAAACACAGAGATAACAAGCACATGGACACGCACGTATATATATATATATATATATATATATATACACACACACACACACATAGACATGCACACACATACGCACATGTACACACACACACGCACACACACATGCAGACGCAAACACACAAACACACGCAGTCCCAGAGGAACAGAAACTAGTGTCATTAAGACGCAAATCGATATGCTTTGGATTTGTAAGGATATCAAGGATTCTAGGGAGAAGGCACAAGAATAAGAATGAGGTACATATAAAAATAATTTAACGGAAATTTAGACTCGATGGGTTGAATGGCCTCATTCTGCTCCTTGCTTTAATGTTCTTGTGGTGTAATGCTATCGGGTATTCTCTACCTGAGACAGCAACAGAGGCTGGATTTGATACATATTTGATTGGAAAGGGTCAGCGGAAATGTGGGACAGGTTTGAAGTCCAGAATGCTTAATGTTTATTCCTTATTATTGTGTCCTTATGTCTGAAAAGAAGTGGTGATTTGATTTTATGTTAACACTGTTTAAAATAACGGGTCCCGCAATGAAGTAAGGACGTCCCTTTCACTTTAGTGTTGTGCTATCTGTGGTGTACTCATCCTCAGGGAGCAGTCAATACTTAGACAGGAGAGTCAATGTTTATTGGGAACAGACCAGATACGGATAGTCAGACACAATCGGATTAGTTATGAGCATTCTGAATGGTGCAGCCAAAAGGCCAACTGCTGCCCCTACCCCATGCGCTGTGCCCTCAATCCACGCCTCAGTCTATTACGGAGATGTACTTCGGCCCCTACCCCATATGTTCTTCCCTCTATCCACCCCTCAAGTTTATCACAGAGATATACTGCTGCCCTTACCCCTTGTGTTGTTCCCTCAATCCACCCCTCGACGTTGTTACAGAGATATACTGCTGCACCTATTCCATGTGTTTTCGCTCAATCCACCTCTCGATGCTGTTACAAGGTAGGGGATCTCCCCTTTCAGTCAGGCAGGATCGTTACAATGAGACGGGAGAAGACCATCCTGCCCCTCGAAGGAGTTACACAGGAATAGAGAATGAAGTAATTCAGCTCCTTGAGTACATTACACAGGCCAGGAGGAGACGATTCACCCCACCTTAGGTGCTGAACAGGAAAGGGAAGCTGTTGCTAACAGGAAATAGAGAGTAGATATGTCTGTTTATGTTCAGGTTGCAAAGCTGTAACTAGTGTAGTGCTGTAGACATCACTGTGGGATCATCAATGACAAATAATCTGTATCAAAGATCTGGTGGAAGGGAACTGAATGGCGCAAAGCTCAATTAGCGCATCACCAAGATGATCGTTAAAGATGTCGTCAAATGGAGTTACTGAGTATGCAACATGATAAAGACAGGGAAGGTTAATGAGCAAACCTTCAGCAGAAAGAACATAAGGTGAGTTATCCACTGTGGCAGGAAGGATAAAACAATGGCGAACGATTTAAATGGAGAGAGATTGCAGAACTCTGTGATACAGGCCGTTTCCATGTTCCTGGGAGGTGAATCATATGAAGTCAGTCTGCAGATGCAGCAAGTGATTTGGAAGGTAAGTGGAATGATACTGTTTCTGGCAAAGGCTATCACGTTTAATGAGAAATGTTTTACTGCATCTGAACAGGGCATTATTGAGATCACATCAGATACACTGTGTGCAGTTTTGATCGCCTAAACGTAAAAAAAATATAATTCTTTCAGAAGATTTTCATGGATGTTTCCCTTCACACATTCCTGGAAGGAAGGCCTTTTGTTATGGGTGTTATTAGTTTTGATCTGAGATGAGAAATCTTCTTGAACCATACATGACTTTCTGAGAGGTGTTTCAGCTGAATGCGTGTTTCCTCTTGTTAAGGAGTTTAAAGCTGGAGAATAATTTTAAGAATAAGATGTATTGATATCAACACATGTATGATATAGACATCGACCGATAGTTACAAATTACACAGACGCATATAAACAGGTCATCAGATGATAAAACAGGGACTTTTTTTTCTAATGAAAGACACTGTGTACAAGAACAGCGATGATGCACCTTCATATCGTCCATTATCATCCCTTCCAGAGAATGTTCCAGGAGAGCACGCATGGCCCAGCTTGATGTTCAGTTGACATAATTGTATGGTTCAACACAGAGAGGGAGAAAAATGTTCCCTGCCTGAGAAGCAGCAGCTGATCGATCCCCCTCTCTTAATTTGTCCACCGGATAGCAAAATGCGAGACCATAAAATCCCTGAGTTATCTTCACCGATTGTGGAGGATTCCTAGTGAAGACTCATTGGAATCTCTCCACTGCTGGAAGCAAAGGGAGTGCAGCCAAATCCAACTATTCCACAAATAAATCCCATTACCAGCAGCTTGTCTGAGCAGAATAATTTCAAAGTCAGTAGAACATTTGGGACACTATTTTACCATTTGTTGCGAATTCAACTTC
The DNA here is from genome assembly GCF_047496795.1 of Chiloscyllium punctatum. Taxonomy (NCBI): domain Eukaryota; kingdom Metazoa; phylum Chordata; class Chondrichthyes; order Orectolobiformes; family Hemiscylliidae; genus Chiloscyllium; species Chiloscyllium punctatum. The sequence continues at coordinate 50,002,917 of NC_092752.1, forward strand.
CTGCATTTCGCATTTTTCTCAAAAATTACCCAGTCTGAGCCCTATACAATTGGCCATAACACTAAACTGGCTACATTGAAAATCTGTTGTAACCAGTGGAGGAATGGGACTGGAACAGGACACAGTGACCCTCTAACATTTCTCGGAACACGAATGAGAAATTCTTATTGGACTGTTTATGTGGGAATTCCCTTTATCAAACGTTTGTGGTGCCTGGATGTTTGCATTTGTTCAAGGTTGCGCTATATTCAAACATTTGACAGACAAGCGCATGTGAGAAAATTGTATGCAGACAGAAAAGTGCTGCTGAAACTACAATCAGAGCAGCTACGATCTTAATGCCTTGTGGGGCAGTGACAACGTGTCTAATATCCCGCTCCTGCTCCTCAGTCCTATGTTCCTATGTACAATTCAGCCCCTCAAACGTCCTACACCGGTGCTGACGAGGGCATCTTGCTCCAAATACCGGGCCCACAGTAACACAGGATCTCATTCAGTCCCTCCAGACTGTCACACATCGTTTGGTGTGGGTTGGAAAATGTTACGTCAAAACCCAGTCTGGGTTCGAAAGTTAACTCTGGTCTCTTTATAGAGTGTCTCCTCTCTGAAACTTGTGCTTCATTTGTTGGTCATGGTATAGACCTAGATTCACTGCGAATTCAGCTCCCAGACCTCACTAAGTGATGACTCATAAAGTACTTTGCTCTCTCCGATTGGAACGTTCAAGAACAGAACATGCAGGAAAATTACAACCATTAACTTTGTAATTACAGAATATGAGAACATAAGGAACAGGATCAGGCCGTTCGGATAATCAAGACATAATCAAGATAAGATCATGGCCGATCTACTGTTCGTATTAACTCATCTTTCATGTCCAATCCTTCACATCCTCTCAGCTCTCTGGCAGACCAAAAATCCATCTAGCACCTTTTTAAAATGCTTTCAGTGATGTAGCTCCCCTTGCTCTCGAGAAAAGATGACTGAGAATTTGACTGGATGTGCCATCTTATTTGAGCTTAATGGGAATCAGGTGGCCCCTCCCCACTGGCTGGGGTCTTTCAGAGCACAAAGGAAGATGCCGTGGGTGGGAGCTGAAAATCTCAGTTCGGGGAAGTCTTTTCGGGAGATCCTCAAAGGTAGCTTCCTCAGCACAAGCATCTTCAGCTGCTTCATCAATGTCTTTCCCCATCATAAGGCCCGAGGTGGGGATGGTCACTGAGGGTTACACAATGTTCAGAACATTTTGTCTCCCATCAGGTCCTGATGCAGCCTGTGTCCGTGTTCAGTAAGACCCGGACAGCATTCAAGCTTTGCTGTTAAAGTGTCGGTAACATTCATGTAACGGTGCTGTCAGACATAGTTAAAAGTGGAGCTCATTCAACATCTCAAGCTGAATTTTGAATAACGTGATGTTCAGTGTAGGATAACAAACCAAATGCACTATATTCAAAGTCTGACTCTGTCTCTCTCTCTCTCTCTCTCTCTCTCTCTCTCTCCCTGTATCGATATAAGGAGTGGGGATGGGGTGAGGGGAACGTCTTCAGAGGATCTTGTAACTCGTGAAAAACAAGCCATGGATTTTACCACCGTATGAATATCTGTTCAGAACATCATGAGAGGCTGTCCATTCATCTTAAGTTTCAATGCAATCATCTTTTATTCTCTCACAGCACTAAATAATATTCTTCATTCACCCCTCATTTTACCACCATCCCAGGGATTAGTCTGGTGAAAAACGTGTGCACTATCTCTGTGGCAGGGCGATTATTTCTTAAAAAGGGAAGAAAATTTGTCCACAATGTTCCAAAGACTGCCTCAACAACACTCTTAAGTTTGATCACAATAATTCATTTTCCTCACTGAGACATCTCCGTTTCTTTCCTATGGCGTAAAAAGCCTTTACTTGTCGCTACACTGCGGCTGACGAGGAATTTAAAAGCTCCTTACAGCTATATGTTAGCATCAACAAAGCCACCAGCAGAGTTGCTGCGGGAGATGAACATCACACTCAGGGAAAGACTAAGAAAGAATGCACTTGAAATAAGGAATGGTCACCACATGAATGGAAATGAGCTGTAGGAATATGGGAAACAGGCAGAGGGAGGGAGTTATCTTTCCTTTTGTTCTTCCCTCACAGGTCAGGCCAGCCTGTTATGCCTATCTTGAACAGAGTGGCTGGTTCAGCTGTTCCACAGTACAGTAAAAAGTAAAACACATTGCTGTGGGTTTGCAGTCACACAGAGACCTGATCAGGGAAGGATGACCCATTGCCTTCACTAAAGGAAATGAGGCAAGCAGATGGTTTCACTTCAATGCCACAAATTTCCTTCATATTAACAGATTATTATTCTGTGGCTCTAGATCATGAGTCAATGACTTGAGCACGATCTTGCCGTCAGACAGTTTTTGTGCAGAGAACAAGTAAAACATTTCAAGTGCAATTATTTCGTGATTGTCATGTGGTTAGAAGGGGCTTCCGGATTTAACAGAGGCCCAAATGATGGTTTGCTCAGAAGGTGCACTGTGGCTGAGAAGTAGGGGTATCATGATGGTGGTATTGGACAGATTTAGCGAGTGGGGGGGGGGGGACCATGGAGAAATAGATCTGTGCAGGGCTAGAAGGATTATGGAGTTTTAGAGTTTCTCCTCGCATACTGGTGAGTCATTTGAAAGTAGTGATTTGCTCATTATAATTTCTAAGGAAAGGAATTTTTCATTGGAGCTGAAAACAATGGCTTCCATCTTTCCGAATTTTAATAACATGAACAACAATTCAGTTTAACCTGCTTTAATAGACAGAATAACTTACCAGGAACACCAACTATAGCGAGGATGGGATAGTAACCAGTTTGAATAACCAACAGCACATCATAGATCCCCCATACTAATGATATCCAAGGTTGGGAAAGCCAGTAAAGACTACTGGATAAACTCCTGTCCATGTTGGATCATTCCAGTCTAATGTTCTTAGATTCTGATATCTCCTCCCTTTCTCTCTGGAGCTGCTGCTCCCTGTTAGTACTGTCAGCGATGCTCCCACCCATACTATGGGATAACACATTGAACTGAATCCTTAAGTGATAAAAGAGGCAAGCCCTCCAGTGACACATTTAGGATCCACGGAGACTGACATTAATCACAGTCACTGAACAAATAGCTGCAACCAACGCCTTTCAATTCAATACTGCTTTATTAAAATTCAAAATAATGATTAACATTTACACAGTCTGGATTGGATATGCGAGGGTGACTGAGGGAACGAATATTGAGTCTGATAGATTAATTGTGTGCAACCACTCAGTCTGCATTGGATATGGAAGTAATGCAAGAGGTTTATCGGAACACCAACATGTTTCTCTGCTTATAAATGGAAACATAGATCCTGTAACTACTGCTGAGGCATGACAATGTCAGTAAGAGATTGAGAGAACTTTTACAGGTCATGATCTGGAGAGAATATATATCTAAGACAGCATGGGGTTATAACAGACATGTGGGGTTAACAGAGAATTGTACCTAAGAGACAATGGGGTCTCCAGATGTTAGAGAATTAAGTGTAGATAAAGCATGATAGTGGAGAAGGCACAGTAGGACAGGCAGCATCCGAGGAGCAAGAGAGTCAACGTTTCAGGCAGGGCCCTTCTTCAGAACTGTGAAGGAGTAAATGGGCTGACAAATAAATGGGTGGTGAGGGTGAGGCTAAGGGAAAGGTTGGTGATAGGTGGGCGAAGCTAGAAGGTGATAGTGAGAGGTCGGTGGAGAGTTGGAGCAGATCGGTCAAAAGGAAGATGGGCAGCTAGGTTCCCACGAGAGGGTGGATCTGAGTTGGAGGGTCGGATCTGGGATCTGGGTCGTCGAAGGGAGATTTGCAAATTAGTCAGTTCAATGTTCATGCCATGTGTTTGTCGGCTCCCGAGGCAGAAGATGAGGTGTTCCTAGCGACATCCTGGTATATCTCTTATGAACCCTCTTCAGCTTAATAACCTCCTTTCAATAACAGAACTGCACACAGTACTGCAGAAGAGGCTTCATCAATGTCCTGCACTATCTCAGCATGACTTCTCAACTTCTAACCACAAATGTCTGAGCAAAGTAACCTTAAACACCTTGTCTATAAGTGCCACAAACTTCTGGGAATTCGATCGGCACCTGTGGGTCCCTCTTTTCTACAACAATACCAACGCACTACTATTGATTGTATAAGCACCCCTGCTTTTTATTTTACCAGAATGCAATACCTCGTATTTATCCAAGTTTAACTCGAATTGCCACACCTCAGCCCAGTGAGTGATATTACTGCCCCCTCACCCTCCTGCCTCAGGTTTAAAAGACCCTCCCCTCTCCAGAAGGCCTACAAACACAGGCCTTGATTTTCCCAAAGACCAAGAGCTTGATTTGCTTTGAGCAAGCAGAGGGAGGAGAGGGTAAGGAGAGACTGGAAAGTAAACCGATGCCTTGTATCACTCGATAATTTCAGGAAGAGGGAATCCACATGTGAGAGTTGGAAATAGTGCCGGGTGTTTTTTGGACAGAAATTGTACTCTTTCCTCATCTCTGATGTTCAGTATTGATATTTATTCGAGATCCTTCATAGTGCAGAGTGTTTCTGCAAGATTGCTTGCCCTAATATTGCATATTACAGATAATAGCTATGTAAGCTGGAAATCATAGCCAAGCAATTAAAGAAGTTCATTGTTCATCTCGATGGCAGAGCACATGCACTCATCATCCTATCGTTGAGGCTAATATCTTTTATTTGTTTAACAATGAAAACTGTTGCCTGTGTTTTTCAGTAGTGTTAATCAGAATGTAATATATCCATATAGAGCTGAGAAATGACACTTAAAATATGACTCAAATTCTGGGCATGGTTTAAGTCTTGTGTCGTGGGTCACACCCCTGCACCTGGGTCAGAGTCTGAATTCGATTCCCTTCCATCAACTTGTGGCAGTGTCACTTTCTCTGGAACAGATGATCTCGATTCTGTTGTGGGGGTGTGTCAGAGTACGTTCAAAGAAAGCTGATGAACAAACACACAGGAGAATCATATTGCAGCTTTAGGGGCTATTGTTGAGTGGTGGGATTGCCCCGACATCTGAGCCTAAAGGTTCACATCCCACAGAGATGTTTCATTATATGTCTGAGCACGTGGATTAAAATGATTTTTGAAATGTGACTTGATGGAGTCCATGCAACGACTGCACAAAACACTTCATAGGACAAACAGGGAGACAGCTAACGATCCGCATCCATGAACACCAACTAGCCATAAAACAACACGACCAGCTATCCTTAGTAGCCACACACGCGGATGACAAACAATATGAGTTCGACTGGGACCAAACTACTATTATAGGGCAAGCCAAACAGAGAACAGCCAGGGAATTCCTCGATGCATGGCACTCATCCACAGATTCTATTAACAAACACATCGACTTCGATCCAATATACCGGCCACTGAAACGGACAGCTTGACCCAACAACAGAAGCAGCAGAGACAAACCACTATAAATGCCGGAGGAAACATCACAGAAGCACTTCACAGGAGATCCCCAAGCACTGAGGATGTCACCTAGACAGGGGACGAAACATCTGCAACATAAATTCCCAGCTCGGTGAACAGAACCACAACAAGTATACACAGAAGCACAGACAAACCTCCCTCCACCATCACTTGTCTCCTGCCAGTAAACAGTTGTACACAGAAACACACACACACACACACACACACACACACACAACCCTACACCACCAAGTTGTTTCCTGCGATTGATCAGATATACACAGAAACACACACACAATCCCCCTCTACTACACTGTCTCCTGCCATTAAACAGAAATACATAGCAATGGACACACACAACCCTCTAACAACACACTCCCTCCTGCAATTCAACTGATATATAAATAAAAGACACATGTACACAACCATTCATCGCCATCCTGTCTCGTGCCATTAAACAAATATATGCAGAAACACACACATACAACCCTCCATCAGCACGCTGTCTCCTTCAATTAAATAGATATACATGGAAACACACACACACAACAACCCTCCACCAAAACCATGTTTCCTGCCATTAATCAGATATACACTAAAACACACAACAAAACCCTCCACCACCACGTTGTCTCCCTCTATTAAGCAGCTATACACAAAAACACACACACGCACACACAACCCTGCACTAACACCCTGCCTACGGTCAATAAACAGATATACACAGAAATACACACAAAACTCTAAACCACCTTTCTGTCTCCTGTCATGAAACAAATATAACAGAAACACACAAACAAGACACTCCATGACCACCTTGTCTCCTGTGATTAAACAGATCTACACAGAAACACACACACAAGCCTCCAAGTACATCCTGTATGCTGCCATTACACAGATATACGCACAAACACACGCGCGCACACACAATCCTTGACACTCAATTTGTTTCCTGTCATTAAACAGATATACACAGAAACACACACAACCCTCCACGACCACCCTGTCTCCTGCAAATAATCAGATATACACAGAAAAACACACACAACCTTCCACCGTCGCCCTGCCTCCCTCCATTAAACTTGGATATGCAGAAACACATACACACCAACCAGCACGAAAACCTGTCTCCAGTTATTAAACAGATATAGGCAGAAACACAAGCACACAACCTTCCACCACCACCACCACCACCCTGTCTCCTGCCATTAGAAACACATAGACACCAACCAGCACGAAAACCTGACTCCAGTTATTAGATTACTTACAGTGTGGAAACAGGCCCTTCGGCCCAACAAGTCCACACCGCCCCGCCACCCACCCATACCCCTACATCTACCCCTTACCTAACACGGTGGGCAATTTAATATGGCCAGTTCACCTGACCTGCACATCTTTGGACTGTGGGAGGAAACCAGAGCACCCGGAAGAAACCCACGCAGACACGGGGAGAATGTGCAAACTCCACACAGTCAGTCGCCTGAGGCGGGAATTGAACCCAGGTCTCTGGCGCTGTGAGGCAGCAGTGCTAACCACTGTGCCACCGTGCCGCCCACTAAACAGATGTTAAACAGACATTGGCAGAAACACAAGCACACAATCTTCCACCACCACCACCCTGTCTCCTGCCATTAAATAAATATATGCAGAAACACACACACACAACCTTCTATCATCACGCTGTCACCTTCCGTGAAACAGCTTTTTGCAGCAGAGAGCGGCGGCAGTTGGGCGGAAGTGAAGTCGGAGCACAAAGCCGGTCGGGAAGATAAGTACTTGTCATTTGAGTGGAGAAGGATCCCGAGACAATACACGTGTAGTGTCTCCCACCCTCCATCCACCTCTAACCTAAAAAAAAAGTAAGCTACTTGGTGTTCTTGTTTTGGGGACTAAGTGTAGAGTTATGGCAGTGCAGGCAGTGGAATGTTCCTCCTGTAGGATGGTTGAGGTAGGGATGACCACCGATGCTCCTGCCGACTTCATTTGCAGGAAGTGCAGTCAGCTCCAGCTCCTCACAGACCGCTTTAGGGAACTGGAGCTGGAGTTGGATGAACTGAGAATTATTCGAAAGGCTGAGAAGGTGATAGATGGAAGCTACAGGGACATGGTTTTGCCAGAGAACAGAGGTAGCTGGGTAACAGTTAGAAGTGGGAGGGGGAGGAAGCAGGCAGTGCAGGGATCCCCTGTGGCCGTTCCCCCCGAACAATAAGTATATCGCTTTGGATACTGTTGTGGGGACGGCCTAGCAGGGGTAAGCTGCAGTGACCGGGTCTCTGGTACGAGGTCCGGCTCTGAGGCTCAGAAGGGAAAGGGGGAGAGGAGGAGAACACTAGTTATAGGAGACTCTGTAGTTAGAGGGACAGACAGGCGGTTCTGTGGACATGGGCGAGACTCTCGGTTGGTTTGTTGCCTCCCGGGTGCCAGGGTCCAAGACGTCTCAGACCGTGTCTTCAGAATCCTTAAGGGGGAGGGTGTGCAGCCAGAAGTTGTGGTGCATTTTTGCACCAACGACATAGGTAGGAAGAGAGGTTGGGAGGTCATTCAGGAGCTCAGGGAGTTAGGCTGGAAGCTAAAAGCTAAGACGGACAGAGTCGTCATCTCTGAGTTGTTGTCGGTGCCATGTGACAGTGAGGCAAGGAATAGGGAGAGAGTGCGGTTGAACACGTGCCTGCAAGGATGGTGTAGGAGGGAGGGCTTCAGGTATTTGGACTGCATTCTGGGGAAGGTGGGACCTGTACAAGCAGGACGGGTTGCACCTGAACCAGAAGGGCACCAATATCCTGGGAGGTAAGTATGCTAGAACTCTTCGGGGGGGGGGGGGGGGGGGGGGGGGGGGAGGGTTAAACTAATTTGGCAGGGGGATGGGATCCGTCCTTGTATTCCAGCAAGTAGGTTAGCTGTTTTTCAGGATGTGCAAGAATGTAGGGAGGCTGTGGAGAAGTAGCACTGACAGGGAATATTTGCAGACACAGAGTTCAAGTGTGTATACTTCAATGCAAGGAGGATCAGAATTAAGGTGGGTGAACTTAAGGCGTGGATTACGATGTTGTGGCCATCACGGAAACGTGAAAAGAAGAGGGACAGGAATGGTTGTTGGAGGTTCCTGGTTACAGATGTTTCAGTAAGATTGGGGCGGTGGTTAAAAAAAGGAGGGGGTGTGGCGTTGCTTATTACAAATGGTATAACGGCTGCAGAAAGGCAGTTCGAGGGGGATCTGCCTTTGAAGGTAGTATGGGCTGAAGTCAGAAATAGGAAAGGAGTAGTCACCTTGTTCGATGTTTACTATAGGCCCCCCAATAGCAGCAGCGATGTGGAGAAACAGATTGGAAAACAGATTTTGGAAAGGTGCAGAAGCCACAGGGTAGTATTCATGGGCGATTTCAACTTCCCAAATATTGATTGGAAGCTCTTTAGATCAAGTAGATTGGACGGGGTGGTGTTTGTGCAGTGTGTCAAGGAAGCTTTTCTAACTCAGTATGTAGGTTGCCTACCAGAGGGGAGGCCATATTGGATTTGGTACTCAGTAACGAATCAGGGCAAGTGATGGGCTTGTTAGTGGGTGAGCATTTTGGTGATGTTGACCACAATTCTGTGACTTTCACCTTGGTTATGGAGAGAGATAGGTGTATGCAACAGGGTAGGTTTTAAAATTGGGGCAAGGGTAAATACGATGCAGCAGGACAGGATCTGAGGAGCATAAGTTGGGATCATAGGATGTCAGGGAAGGATGTCATTGAAATGTGGAACTTTTTCAAGGAACAGATACGACGTGTCCTTGATCTGTCTCTTGCCATTAAATAGATATACACAGAAACACACACAGATACCACCCTCCTCCACCACTGTGTCCTGCAATTAAACAGATACATACAGAAACATGCACACATATTTCCAGCACCACCCTGTCTCCTGTCATTAAACAGTTATAGCTGAAAATGTGTTGCTGGAAAAGCGCAGCAGGTCAGGCAGCATCCAAGGAGCTGGAGAATCAACGTTTCGGGCATGAGCCCTTCTTCAGGAAAGTGATTTCTGCTCATGCCCGAAACGTCGATTCTCCTGCTCCTTGGATGCTGCCTGACCTGCTGCGCTTTTCCAGCAACATATTTTCAGCTCGGATCACCAGCGTCTGCAGTCCTCACTTTCTCCATTAAACAGTTATACACAGAAACACGCACACACACTACCCTCCACCACCACTCTGTGCCCAGCCCTTAAATAGATGTATCCAGAAACACGCACACAACACTCCACGAACACCCTGCCTTCTGCCATTAAACAGGTACACACAGAAATACACCCACAACCCTCCACGAACACTCTATCTACATTCATTAAACAGTTACATAAGAAACACACACTCATTAACCTCCAAAACCACCCTGTCTGCTGCAATTAAACAGATATTTACAGAACTATCCAGACAAGCCTCCACCACCACACTGTCTTCTGTCATTAAACAGATATACACAAAAACACACACACACCACCCTACACCACAACCCTGTCTCCTGCCCTTAAACAGATATACATAGAAATACACACACAACCGTACACCATCACTTTGTTTTCTGCCATTAAGCAGATATCCACAGATACGCATGCACAACCATCAACCGCCACCATGTCTCCTGCCATGAAACAGACGTACTCAGAAACAAACACATACCATCGTCCACCAACAGCCTGTCTCCTGCAATTAAACAGGTATACACAGAAACACACACATAGAGAACCCTCCACCACTACCCTGCTTGCTGCCATAAATCAATTATGCACAGAAACACACACGACCTTCGACTACCATCCTGTCTCCTGCCATTAAACAGCGATACACAGAAACACACACACGACATTACACCAACAAGTTGTTTTCTACCATTGATCACATGTGCTCAGAAACACACATAAACCTCCACTACCTCCCTGTATCCTGAAATTAAATAGATATCTACAGAAACACACACACTCAACCCTGCACTACCACTCTGTCACCCAACATTAAACCGATGTATGCAGAAGCACACACACACAACCCTCTACCACCACCTTATTTCATGCCATTAAGTAGATATACACACAAACACGCACACTACACTCCACCACCACCCTGTTTGCTGCCATTAATCAGATATACATATAAACACACACACACAACCCTTCACCATCACACACTCTCTGGCGATTAAGAAGATATAAACAGAACCACAAACACATCTCAACACCATCACCCTGTCTCCTGCCTTTAAACAGACATGCACAGAAAAACACACACACACAACCCTCCACCACAACCCTGTCTCCTGCCATTAAACAGATATACGTAGAAATACACAAACACACAACTGTTAGCCACCACATTGTTTTCTGCCATTAAACAGATATACACAGAAACGCACACACAGACACGAAACCACCGAACAACATCTTGTTGCCTGCTTTTAAGCAGATATACTCAGAAAAACACGCACAACCTTCAACCGCCACCATGCCTCCTGCCATGAAACAGATATAATCAGAGACAAACACATACCACCCTCCACCACCAGCCTGTCTCCTGCAATTAAACATATATACACAGAAACACATACACCACCCTCGACCACCACTCTCTCTCCTGCCAGTAAACAGGTATACACAGAAACACACATACAGCCTTCAACGAACACCCTGCCTACTGACATTTAACAGATATACACAGAAACACACATACATACACAACCCTCCACCACCACCCTGTCTCCTGCCAGTAAGCATACAGACACAGAAACACAGACACTCTACCCTCCAACAACACCCTGTCTCCTGCCACAGATATACGCAGAAACACACACACAACAAAAAACACACAGAAAATGACACACACACACCAAACTGTCTCGTGCCATTAAGCACATATGCACAGAAACGCACACGCACACTCACTAAAACATCCTTCACCACCCTGTCTCCTGTCATCACATCGTTATACACGGAAACACACACACACAACCTTCCACGAACACCCTGCCTACTGCCCTTAAACAGATATACACAAAAACGCACATACAGGCACAACCCTCCACCACCACTTCCATAGATATACGCCGAAACACACGTATGCACAATATTCCATGAACAACGTGCCTCCTGACATTAAGCAGATATATGCAGGAACACACAGACAACCGTCCATCACCAGCCCATCTCCTGCCATTGAACAGAGATACACAGAAACACACACCACCACCCTGTCTCCTGCCATTAGGCACAAATACACAGAAACACACACACAACCCTCTACCACCACCCTGTTCTCTTGCCATTGAGCAGATATACACAGAAATACACACGCACAACCCTCTATCACCACCCTGTCTCCAGCCCTTAAATAGATACACACAGAATCTCACACACCCCTCCACGATAACCCTATCTGCTGCCATTAAACAGAGATACACAGAAACACACACACACACAACCCTTCACCACCATCCTATTCTCTTTCCATTGAGCAGATATGCACTGAAATACAAACACAACCTTCGACCACCACCAGTCAGTCTCCTGCAATTAAACAGATATGTACAGAAAACACATACAACACTGCACCACCACCCGATCACCGACCATTAATCAGACATGCACAGACAACCTCCCATCAACACTCGGTTTCCAGGCATTAAACAGGTATATGCAGAATTGGCTGGCTGACAGAAAGCACAGAGTGGCTGTAGATGGAATGTATTCTGCCTGGACGACAGTGTTAAGTGGGGTCTCGCAGGGCTCTGTACTTGGGCCTCTGCTCTTTGTAGTATTTATAACTGACTTGGATGAGGAGGTTGAGGTTTGTAAATTTTCAGATGAAACAAAGTTTGGAGGTGTCGTTGATAATATGGAGGACAATGCAGGCTGCAGCGCGACATAGAATGCAGAGCTGGGCTGAGAAATGGCAGATTGAGTTCAACCTGGATAAATGCGAGGTGATGCATTTTGAATAGTGGAACTCGAATGTTGAATTTAGGATTAAAGACAGGATTCTTGGCAGTATGGAGCAACAGAGGGTTCTTGGTGTGCAAGTACATATATTCCTCAAAGTTGCCACACAAGTGGATAGGGTTGTTAAGAAAGCATATGGTGTTTTGGCCTTCATTAACAGGGAGATAGAGCTTAAGAGCCGTGAGGTTTTGCTGCAGCTCTACAAGTCCCTGGTGAGGCAATACTAGGAATATTGTGTCCAGTTCTGGCCGTCCTACTATACTAAAGATACAGAGGCTTGCGGGAGGGTGCAAAAAAGGTTACCAGGATGCTGCTTGGACTGAAGGGCTTGCTTTAAGTAGAATGGTTGAATAGGCTCGGACGTTTCTTTCTGGAGAGAAGGAGGAACAGAGGTCACCAGACAGAGGTGTACAAAATAATGAGAGGAACAGATAGTCAATAGCCAGAGAATTTTCCCCATGGCAGGAATGACTGGTATTAGAGCTCATAGTTTGAAAATATTAGGAGGAAGGTATAAAGGAGATGTCAGAGGCATTTTTTTACACAGTTGTGAATGCATGGAATGCGTTACCAGTGGTAGTGGTGGAAGCAGAGTCATTGGGGACATTTAAGCGACTGCTGGACATGCACGTGGATAGCAGTGAGTTGGGGTGTGTGTAGGTTGTTATTATATTCTACATTCGGATTAAATCTCGGCACAACATCGTGGGTCAAAGGGCCTGTTCTGTGCTGTACGTTCTATCTTCTATGTTCTCTGACAAGTGTGAGTCGACCTCAGACAAACTAATGCCAACTGCAAAAGATGTTTAAAGACGACATTAAGTTGAAAAGTTGGCTGCATTGTAATTACGTTTTGGTCCTTGTTGATTTTTTTTCCCTTGATGGGTTGAAGCTTGCCCCACTTCCAACACTACTGCTAAAACTGTTGTAAATATTTTACTCAAGGAGATTATTACCTGCTTTTGTCTACGTTCTGACAATGCCCCCCATTTTATTGGAGATATTAATGAGGAATTATGCTCTCATTTTGGGATCCACTACCAACTTCATTGTGCTTATTGCCCACAGGATGCAGGGTTCGTGGAGCATGGTGACCAGAGTCTGAAAACTAAACTTACCAAATGGACTTCCGATACAGGTCTTTCCTGGGTTATGTTGGTGCCTCTGGTATTATTCCACCTAAAAGAAACTCCTGTGGGGAAACCTCGCTTGTCCCCAGCCGAAATCATCCGAAGTCGTGCTGTCCTCTCACATTGGAATGATGCCTCCTCCCGTATTCATTTCAAACACATGACTGAGGATATGTCCTCCTGTGTTCTTTCTTTGACCAAAGTTTTGGGAGATCTTCACTCTAAGGTCGGTGCTGCTCCCCTCCCTCAACAATATCCCAACTGTTGAATTTCCCAACACTTTTATTCTCATCATGATTTGGACAAGCTGCAGCCACCAACCTCAATGGCATGGGCCCTTCCAGGGTCTCCACACCAGCCTGACTGCTGTAAAGGTCGCCGTGCATTCCGCCTGCGTTCACCTTCATCACTCCAAGGTCATTAGATGAGCCCATTCCGGGGTGGGGGGTGGTGGTGTTTGTGATGGTGGTGATGATGGAGATGGAGACAATGGGGAACTTTAAATCGAACCGGAATCAGTTGATAACAAACCAGACTACTATGATATAGCTGCAGGTTTCGAATCGTAATTCTTCTAATGTTTTATATACCTTAATCCTTAATGCACAACGACCATTAAGATGAAGATCAAACTTACCCTATTATGTGGACTCGTTGTCGCCGGCATTAGTGCTGCAGAGGGGGCTGTTTACCCGTGTGATCCTGAGCAACCAGAAACTGTGTACCATTTAAGCTGAAAATATGTCCTTACGTGCCCGAGAAACTGATTCCTTTGATGCATGGAATGTTACCAAGAATGACTGCTGCAATGGTCAACTGCACCAAGAAGATCGAAAAGTTCATTTACAGAACAAGTCTCAATGGTCTTTACCCTGTCAAGGTGTTTTGTGCCAGTTTGATTTCAGTTGTGCTTTTGGTGTTTCTGGTAATCGTTGCCTCTACTCAAAGAGGCCTAAATCGGCACGTCACAAAAGCGAAAGGGGGAGATGTCGTCCTTCACTAAAAACCTGCTTTTGCAAAGTCATCATCAAATATTCAGCCAGCATGAAGTGGTGCATTACGTCCTCACATCAGCAAAGGACTCTTTGACCCCTTTCCCCCTGTTGAATCCCAACTACAGAGTATGGAATACCTGTTAGGCATTTATTGGATATAATCTTTCCTTTGATTATTACTTATCCCCACCTGCTAGCCTGTGGAATTCCTATAATAAGTCCGGGGAAGCCTATCCAATTTGTAACAACTGTACAGGATGGGGAAGCACTTAAGTGAATGTGACTGTTTATTCCATGTGCCTTTGTCCAATGCTCCAACTGCTACTGCTTCCCTGTGGCGCCTCGCATCTCATGCAAATGCCTACTGGAGGAGTGTGTCTCTGTTATTGTGGATATTCAGGCTCTTTGTGGTATTTAATGGCACACACCTTACTATGAGACCCCTAACAGCACCTCCATCTTCTCAATTGTGGGGTGGAATGAACCAATCTGGGACAATAATCACATCCCTTACTGAAAGACCCACCACTTTTTATTGAATAGCTTTCACCCTAAGAGCCCAGTGCGACCATATTTTGCAGCTATGTACTAACTGTACTCTCAGGGTTGTCACAAAGACAGGCCTGCTTCATATTGGGATCCCCTTCATTATCTAAACTAAACCTGGATATTATTTTTGTCAGCCAAGGCAAAGTGATTAACTTCATTGTTCTAAATGAAATAGGTAATCCCTGTGCTGTAGCTGTAGGGGCAGTTTTCATGACTACTGTTCCCTGCCCAACTACTTGGGAATGGGGCTGGGGTTTCACTACTAAACGTTCAGTTTGACCTGTATTCTGCTCGCATTTCGAGGGGTGGTATTTCTTTGGGTAACAGTAAAGTCCCGCTTCTGGATTACACATTTCTCAGTACCTTTTCCTGAGGAGGATCTGCAGGAATTATTAGCCATCCAAATTGAAACTATCTTATTTATGGTCTAACCCGCTTGGGCAAGGAGACCGTTTGGACTTAGCAAGAGGTAAGGATATGCTCTTAGAATTACGTCTATCTCCTCAGCAAAACCGGTGTGCCCTCGATTACCTAAACGGCAAAGAGGGTCGGGCTTGTTACATAGTAAAGGGCAAGTGTATGATGAGGATTACTGACCTCTTTGAGAACATTACCAAGCAGGTAGATAACATCTGCAACTTTGACAATCAAATGATAGAGGCCACTGCATGGCGAGATGATGTGGGCTGCTCTATCCAAGAGTGTCACCCGAGAGTAATATGGTGTGGGATGGTATAGCCCAGAGTGTTCCCTTGACAGTGACATGGTGTGGGCTGGTGTAGCCCGGAGTGTCCCCCTGACAGTGGCATGGTGTGAGTTGATGTAGCCCGGAGTGTCCCTCTGACAGTGGCATGGTGTGAGTTGATGTAGCCCGGAGTGTCCCCCTGAAAGTGACATGGTGTGGGCTGGTATAAGCCGGAGTGTCACTGTGTCACTGACTTGTATGGAGTGTCATTGAATCATAGAGTGATCGAGCATGGGAACTGGCTCTTCGGCCCAAACTGGTCCGTACTGACCATGCTGCCCACTCAACTAATTCCAATTGCCCACATTTGAACCATATCACTCTCAACCCTTCCCATCTATGTATCAATTCATTTGTTTTACATGTTGCTATTGTACCTGCCTCAACCACTTTTTCTGGCAGCCCATTCCATTTCAAAAACATTCTCTGCACAATGAAGCTGGCCCTCTGGTCCTTCTTAAATCTTTCCCCCTCACCTAAAAAAATGACCTGTAGTTTTCAGTCCGTAATCTCTGGGAAAATGACTCTATGCATTCATCCTATCCATGACCCGCGTAATATTATGCATCTCCATAAAAACACCCCCTCATTCTCCTACATTCCAAGGGATGATATCCGAACCTGGCCCACCCCTCCTTATAACGCTGGCCTATTAGTCCTGACAACATTATTGTCAAACTTCTTTGCACTCGTTTCAGGTTAACAGGATGACGAAAACTGTACACAATGCTCCAAGTGTGGCCTCACCAACGACTTACAGAATTGTAGCATAATGTCCCAACTCCTATATTCAATGCTTTGAACGTTGAAGGCCGGCATGCTAAATGCCTTCTTTACCGCCCTTTCGACACGTGACGCCTCTTCCCGTGAAATATGGACTTGTAATCCGAGGTCCCTCTGTTCCACAACACTCCTCAGAACCTAACCATTTACTGTATAAGTCCTATCTTTCTTTTACCTTCCAAAGTGTAACACCTCCGACTTATCTGTATTTAATTGCAGTTGCCAATCCTCAGCTCACTTCCCCATCAGATTAAAATCCCTCTATTATTTCTGATAATGTTCACCGCTAGCAACAATACCTCCTAGTTGTATCATCCATAAATGTAGTAACCTTCTTGGGAGTACTTGGAGTATGTTGTGCAGTTTTGGGCCCTTTATCTCAAACGAGATGTACTGGGCTTGGAATGTGCTCAGAGGAGTTTCACGAGAATGGTCCCTGGAATGAAAAGCTTGACATATGAGGAAACTTTGAGGACTCTGGATCTTTACTCAATGGACTTTAGAAGGATGAGAGGAGATCTAATTGAAACATACTGAATAGTCTGGACAGAATAGATGTTGTGAAGATGTTTCTATTGGTAAAATAGACTAGTACCCGAGAGCACAGCCTTAGAGGAAATGGAACAGCTTTTAGAACGGAGATAAAGAGAAACTTCTTCAGCCAGAGAGTGGTGAATCCATGGAATCCAATGCCACAGAAGGCTGTGGAGGCCAGGTTACTGAGTATATATAAGACTGAGATGGACAGGCTCTTGATTGTCAAGGGGATCAAGGATTATGGAGAGAAAGCAGAAGAATGGTGTTAAGAAACTTATGAACCATGACTGAATAGTGGAGCAGACTCGATGGGCTGAATATTTCAATTTCTGTTCCTATGTCTTATGGCCCTCATCATGCCTTGTATATTCACATTCAGAACATTTATGTTAATAACAAATAGCAAAGGTCTCAGCACTGACACCTGTGGCACTAGTTATAGACCTCCAGTCTGAGAAACAATCTTCAACCATCACCCTCTGCTTCTTACCATCGAACAAATTTTGAATCCAATTAGCTAGCTCTCTCTGGATTGCACGTCACCTAAACTCACTGACTAACCTGCCGTATGGGACCTTGTCAATCGTCTTACTAAAGTCCATATACAGATAATCCATTGTCCTACCCATATCTATTCTCACGGTTATCTCTTTGAAACAATTTAAAAGATTTGTCAGACATGATTTCCTGCACACTAATCCATGCTGACTATTTCTAATCAGACCTTGAATTTCCAAATGTTGGTTCATCCTGTCTCTCATTATCGTCTCCAACAACTTGCCTAACACTGATGTTCCACTCACTGACTAAGAGCTCCCTGGTTTGTCTTTGCTACCTTTCTTAAACAATGGAACCACTCCAGTGGCAAACGATGAAGCAACAATCTGTGCAAGGGCCTGTGCAATTTCTTCCCTAGCCTCCCATAACATCCGACAATGGACATGTTCTTGCCCAGGGGATTTATTCACCTTATTGTGCTTTAAGGTAGCAAATGCCTCCACTCTGGTAATATGCATGCAGATGAAAACATTCCCACTTGGTTTCCTTATTTCCTTAGCATGCATCATTTGCTCCAGATTAAACATGGAGGAGAAATATTCATTAAACAATTCCCGCCCCCCACCTCTTGGTGATTCCACACAAGGACAGCCATGCTCATCAGTAAGGGGACCTATTCGATCCTGAGTCACGCTTCTACTCTTAATATGGCTAAAGAACCTCTTGGGATTATCTTTCACCTTTTCTGAGCGATCCATGTCATGTCCTTTTTTAGGCATCAGATTCCCCTCTTCAGGGTGCTTCTACACTTTGTGTAGTCATCTAAGGATTGACTTAAGCCCGATATCTTAAACCCAATGTATGCCTTCTTTAATGTCCTTTCCAGATCCTCAATATCCCTCGCCATTCAAGGATCAGGTTCCCACTCAACCACCGTCTATCTAATGAAAATAATCCTTGTTTGTTCAATCTCTCTTCATGGCTGGCACTCTACATACCCGGCAACATCCTGGTGAACCTCCTCTGCACCCCCTCCAAAGTATCCACATCGTTTTGCTAGTGTGGCGACCAGACTTTATGCAGTATTCAAAATGTGGCTGAACTAAAGTCTTATACAACTGTAACGCGACCTGCAAACTCTTATATTCAATACCTGGTCCAATGAAGGAAACCATGCCGTACACCTTCTTCACCCCTCTACTGATCTGCCTTGCCACCTTCAGGGAACAATGGACCTGAACACGTAGATGTCTCTGTACATCAATTTTCCCCAATACTTTTCTATTTACTGTATATTTCGCTCTTGGATTGGATGGTACAAAATGCATCGCCTCACATTTGTCCAAATTGAACTCCATCTGTCATTTCTCTGCCCATCTCCCCAATCTATCTATATTCTGCTGTATTCTCGGACATTCCCCTTCCCAGTCTGCTACTCCTCCAATCTTAGTGTCATCTGCAAACCTGCTAATGAAACAAGCTACACCTTCCTCCAAATCATTTATGTATACAACAAAAACCAATGTCACGGCAAGGGCCCCTGTGGGACACCACTGGTCTCAAATCTCCATTTTGAGAACCTCCCTTCCATTATTACTCTCTGTCTCCTGTTGCCGAACCAGTTTTCTATCCATCTAGCAAGAACACCCATGCAACTTCACCTTCTTCATCAACTTACCATGGGGATATTTATCGAACGCCTTACTAAAGTCCATCCGTATGACATCTATATCCCTTCCCTCATCGATCAACACTGTCACCTCTTCAAACAATTCTATTAAGTGTGTAAGCCATTACCATACCTGCAGAAAACCATGCTACCTCGCACGGAGAAGTCATTGCATTCTAAATGGGTACATATCCTGTCCCTCAGTATCTTCTCCAGTAGCTTCCCTACCACTGACGTCAGGATCACAGGTCTGTAATTTCCTGGATTATTCATTAAACAAGGATACACCATTAGCAATTGTCCATTCCCCAGGGACCTCCCCCAAGTTCAAGGACGTTGCAACAATATCTGTTAAAGCCTCAGCTATTTCCTCTCTCGCTTCCCTCAGTAACCTTGGGAAGATTCCATCCAGACCTGGGGACTTGTGCTTCTTGATGTCTTTTGGAAATCATACCACTTCCTCCTTCTGCAGACTTGACAAAGAATAATCAAAGATCTATCCCTAACCTCAACATCCACCCAGCCCGCCTCCTTGGTGAATATCGATGCAAAGTACTCTTTAAGAATCTCTCCCGATTTCTCTGCCTCCAAGCATATCTTTCCTGCTTTGTCCTTGAGTGGGCCCTTTCTCTAGCTACCCTCTTTCGCGTTATATGTGACCAAAAAGCTTTAAGGTTTTCCTTAATCCTGCTTGCTAAGGATATCTCATGACCCCTTTTCGCCTTCTTAATTCCTCCCTTCAGATTGGTCTTACATTCACAATATTCTTCCAAGGCCTCCTATATCTTCATTCACCTTGATATTATGTACGCATTATTTTTCCTTTTAGCTAGTGTCACAAAATCACTTGTCATCCATGATCTCCTAACTTAGCCATTTCTGTCCATTATCTTCACATGAACATATCTCTCCTGAACAATAATTATCCTCTCCTCAAAAGCCTTCCACATATAATTTGCGGATTTCCCTTCAAACAGCTGGTCCCAATCCTCGTTCCCCAGCTCTTGCTGAATTTTGCTATAGTTGGCTTTCCACCAGTTGGGGACTCTTCCTTTAGGACCACTCTCATCTTTCTCCATGACTATTGTAAAACTAAAGGAATTGTGATCATTATTCCCAAAGTAATCCCCCACTGTAACTTCCACCGCCTGGGCGGGGTCAGTTCCCAACACCAGGTCTGGCATGGCTGCTTCCCGAGTTGAACTATTTCTACGCTGCTCTAGAAAATGCTCCTGGATGGTCCGACAAATTCTGCTCCATCTAGACCTCCAACACTAAGTGAATCCCAGTCAATGTTGGGAAAATTAAAATCTCTTATCACCTCCATCCTGTTGCTCCCACATCTTTCTCTGATCTATCTACACATTTGTACCTTGATCGGTGTCGGGAGGCCTGTAGTGCAATCCCAGCATTGTTACTGCACCCTTTCTCTTTCTGAGCTCTGCCCATATTGCCTCATTGCTCGAATCTTGCATGGGGCACTCCGTCAGCACTGCTGTGATAGCTTCATTGACCAGTGACGTTTGTCATCCACCCCTTTTACCTTCTTCTCTACCCCACCTGAAACATTAATGTCCTGGGATACTTAGTTGTCAATCACGCCATTCTCTCAACCAAGTTCAGTAACAACAATAACATTATATTCCCAGGTACTATTCCAAGCCCTACGTTCACCTGCCTTACCGACTATACTTCTTGCATTAAAACGACAAGTCCCTCTGTGTTCATCCTCCGCTTCCTGCCTCCTCTTCCCCTCAGTCATGCTGGTTTCATTATCGAGTTACTTAGGCTTTAGTTACTACCTCCTTTCTTTTCACTAAACAGATTTGTATCCCGATCCCCTTTCACATTAGTTTAAACCCTTCCCAACAGCGTTAGCAAATGCACTCCAGCGAACATTGGCTCCAGTCCTACCCAGGTGTAGACCTTCCAATTTGTAATAGTCTCACATCCCCAGAACTGGACCCAATATCCCAAAAATGGGAACGCCCCCCTCCTGCATCATCTATCAAGCCACACATTCTTCCTGATTATTCGATCATTCCTACGCTGACTAGCACTTGACAATGGTAGCAAACCTCCGAGGTCCTGCTTTGTTAAGTTGGTTCCTAACTCCCTAATTTTCTCTCTTAGGACCTCATGCCGATGGCACATTAATGTGGGGAGAGATCATTCAGGCACATAAAGTATCAGGGATGCTATATTAGACTGATGAATGGACTCTGTAACTCCAAATAATAATGATCTTGTTCATGTTGATCATGTTTTTTGAATGTTCTGCGCATTGTAACCTGCACGCCTTATGATGTCCAAATTTATTTTTCACCCTATGATCTGTGCGTCCTTGCTTACTGTCATCTGCCTGTACTGCTCATAAATAAAGCTTTCACTGGACTTAGGCACATGTGACAATAAATCTAATCAATTAATCATTTCTCACCCTAACAGTGTCTCTTTCAGAAATATGTGATAGTCGCTAATCCTCACGTTTCAGGGCAATCATCCCTCTTTGACTCCTAGCACGACAGATTAAATACTCAGTTCCATCACTGTCTCCTCATGGAGTCATCATCTCATGGATTAGACTCCTAATACTTGCTTGAGTTGTGCCTGTGTTAATGAGATCGTGCCTTACAAAGAAGATCATACCTCTTCACAGTGCCCCAAATACTCTCTCATCAAGGCCCCACCAATACGGGAAGACGGCTTTAGTTATGCACTTGAATCATATTACAATGCAGGGCAGCATACTATATAAGATGCTCAATACTTACGGCCTTGGATGTGCTATTTTTGGTGACTCATGATCAAGGACATTCAGGTCCTTTTGAAAAACAACACTTCTCAACCTTGTACTATTTAATAAATACAAAATGAGATGCATGCTGTTTATTTCTCATATCCAAATCATTTCTATGCCTTGCAAATTGTTGTGGTTCAAACACGGAAACTTGTGATATCCCATGAGTTACTGCCTTCAGTCCATAAAAGTGCAAGAAGCACTGTATTGCTTCCACTGACCAATTCTCAATCCATGTGGTATATCCAGATCACCCCGACTGCAACTTACCAATGTTCTCCAACTTCCTTTGTTCACTTGTAAGCAACGATGCAAAAAAAGGATTCTGTAAATTCAAATACACCACTCACACTCTTTCTCTCTTGTGGATGTATCAACTAACACAAACTCCACAGGTTTCTCAACGATGAGTTCTGGTTTCTAAGTCTAAGCTGACTGTACCAAGTCACATCATGATTTCCCAAGTGTCGAGTTATAAAATTTCTCATAAAAGGTTATAATATTTTCCTCAGACCTAACATCATGGTACCCATTTTTTTTTTCGTTTCCCTGAAACTCCGGTTTTAAATATTTAGAATTACAATAATTACTTTCCAGTCTGCAGGAACGATAAATTCCAGAGTCTAAAGAAATTTGGAGGGTAATCAATACTGCTTTCTCGTCGTTACAACGTTTAAAAGACATTTGGATAAATGCATGAATAGGAAAGGTTTGTACGGATATGGGCCAAGCGCGGGCAGGTGGGATTAAATTAGTTTGGAATTGGAATAGTCAGCATTGATTGGTTGGACAGAAGCGTCTGTTTCTGTCCTGTATGTCTCTATAACTCATTCACTAGCTGCAATGTCACTTCCCTGAAAACTCAGATGGAACTCATTTGGTGCAGTAACTTGCCAACCTTCAATTCAATTAGTTTTTGAGCAAGTTCACTTTATTAATTCTAATCATGTTCTTATTTTCACCAGACAATCTGTCCCATATGTTTTCTAGAAGATTTTCGGTACCTTCCATTATGGAGACAGGACGAAGGTATTACCCTCAGCAGCAGGCAGAGATTGATTCCGTCACTGTGTGAAGACATCGGAACACTCAATTGGGAGATGATGGACGTGACACCCACTCCTGCTCAGAAATTTTCTAGAATCAAGACAGTTCAATGAAACTGTCACTTCCTGGTCACTGACAGTATAGTCCTCTCCCTCGTTTGAGGTTACAGGTTATACTGAAAGTCATTTTAGAATCAAACTGTCTTCAATCTATGCACCTGGCATAGGTCCAAGTTGAGGTAAGAAAAAGTTTGTGATCAAAATATGTGTAACGATAAGAGTTGCCAGAAGAGAATTGTAACTGGAAAGGTGTTTATTCAGAAACTGTGTTGAGGCAGAAGTGAAGGCTGGGGATATTGTGAAGGTGGGAGTGGACAGGTTTTGTGGTAGACGGAATATTGAGATGTAAATCAGTTCAGGATAAAATGGGGTAATCGTGGTTATGAACACTTTAGTTTTTCCTCAGATGCTTGTAAGCGAGGGATATGAAATTCATGGTATAGAAATGGAAATTGCGATTGAAAGCGAAGACAATATTTTGGATATTTGCCAAATATACACTACAGAGAAAACGATGACATTCACAACGGGTTAGAGAATTAGTAAATGGGTAGAGATCGACTCACCAGGAATACCAAGAATAGCGAGGATGTGGTAGCAACCTGACTGAATAGTCATCATTACACAGCTTCAATCGAGATGTTGTTACTACACTGAAGTCTCCTCCACCACAACAACTTCCAATATAAAAACTGCTTCTGGGCACAACTGCCCTGAACATACACAAGAAATACGGATTTCCCTGAATTTTACTCTCACAGCTCTTACCAGTTAATTGTTTATCATTTACACAAGGCAATCCTATAATCTGTTTGTAAAGATGCAAACATCTTATTGCACAATTTGTATGCCTTTTCCTTTTGAGATGTTTTGTAGCCTTAGCGCAATAGTAAGTGTTCTGTTTAAAATTGACCTGTTTATTGGGATTCAAGGGTCAGACACAGTACGTATTTTTCATGGGTTAATAAACAGAAAGGAATAGAAGACAGTGGCTGTGGAGACTGATGGGGAGCAAAGTGATATCCCCACCAGTCCCCAATGTCTTCTTGACAGACAGAATAAAACAAAATGCAGTGAAAGAAACAGAATATATTCGGAAGAAGGAATGGCAATTGACAGTGTAAACAAAACAGAATCATTTCAAATGGAATGGCTGAACAGTGGTTGGTGTGTGTGTGTGTGTGTGTGTCTATGTGTGTGTGTCTCTCTGTGTGTGTGAGTGTGCAGATAGATAAGATTGTTCATATGTGTGCAACATATTCAGAATGAACAAGAGAGACATACTTAACAAACATGATGCATGTGATGTACAAAATTTATAAAATATTAATATGTTATCTACTCTTCAGCTGAGATATTTTGTTCCCCTTCTCTCAATGTACCGTCTGCCTCCTGTCCATTTCTGGCATTCCCTGATCTAATGTTTCATTCTTATCGAATGGCTGTTATAAATTACTATTTCTGGTGTTCCAACTTGTTTCAGTTAATCCATTTTCTACCAGGAAACATGTACTGGGTTCTGTCAACAGTTGGAGCCTGTCATATTGATGGAGATAAAAATTCTAGGATCAAATCCAGGATTTCAACAGATTAATCTGTTGCACGTATACTGTGTAAAGAACCACTGCAACCAGGAATTGTCAAACCAAATAGGGAAGCACATCTAATTGTATCAATCATGTAGACGCCTCTATTTTTACATCTCCACGTCTATATTCTCTCTCTCTGTCATTGTCATTTCATCTAGTTAATAAATCCTCCAATCGTTCTTCGTGTCCCATGTCTCAAACGTCCCTCTTTCAGTTTACATCTATTGCTCACTTTTCGATGAGATAGCTTATAATTGAGTAATGCAACTAAAAAGACATGAGGGTGGCGTTGGCCAGAGTAAGTTGGAAAGGGAGCTGAGCACGGAAATATGGTGAAGCAGCAATGACAGGAGTTTCTGGTGATAATTCAGCAGCACGTCAGAAATTCATCCCAAGTAAGAATAAAGATATTCAGCAGAAGACAAGGCAGCCGTGAATGATAACAAACTCAGGGACAGCATAAAAGTAAAAGAAGATGTGCACAATGAGGTGAAGATTATTGGGAATCTAGACAATTACGAAGCCTATAAATTCCAGCACGGATAACTAAGAACAGCAAATGGCAGCAGAGGGTGAAATATGACATTATGCTTCTTAATCATGTAAAAGAACATTGAAAGAGATTTTTAGACAGATAACAAGGAAGACAGGGAGTAAAGAACAAACAAAGGAATGTTGGAAAATAAAGCTTGAATAGTTATGGGAAGCAATGGAATGGTTGAGGAATTGAATACATTGCAAAAGTCTTCACGGTGGAAGACACCAGCAAAATGTCAGCACTTCAAGACAGTCAGAGGGTAGAGGTGAGTATAGGGACCACCAGTAAGGAGAAGGAGCTGGGGAAGGTGAAGTTGGATCAATCAGCGAGACCAGTTGGAGAACACACAGTAGCTCTGAAGAGATGCCGAAGGTGATTGTGGAGGCATTGCTAGTGAGCTTCCTGGAAATTTTGGAGAGCGGGAGGACTGGTAAATGTAAGGAGAGAGGGACACAGAAGACAGGAAATTACAAATGGCCAGGCAAGTTGAAACTGTTGTATAGAAGGACTTAATGTATCCTTACGTTTGTCAATAGATGTGTGGAGTATGAGAACAAGGAAGTTCTGAAGTACATTGGACCTGGTGTCATTAGCTTCAGCATAACAAGAGTTACATTTACAATGCTATTGCGAACAGCAGACTTGAAAGTACGGTGAAAACAAAGGAAATCATTTCGAAGCAGACAGGAACATTCGTGACAAAGAGACTGCTTCCTTGACCCTGCAGTGAGAATGTTGAGATAAGCTTGTCAGAAAACAGCTAAAATAAAATAAAATATTATAAAATGCACAACAAAATATGTTCCTGCGGATATAGCAATACATATGAAGCTGAAAAAGCAGAGTAGGTCAGACAGCATCCTAGGAACAGGAAAGTCAACGTTTCAGGCTGAAAGCCTTCATCAGGATTGGGCCGGGGAAGGGGAGCGGGAAGTAAATAGAGCGAGGGGCGTGCGGCTGGGGAAGGGTAGGTGGGATGACGAAAAGGTATGCAAGTAGGGGGATAATGTGATTGGTCAGTGGGAAGAGTACACTGGATATGGGAATAGGAAGATGGACAGCTTAGGTCAGGTCAGGGAAGGGGAACATGAAATAAGGCTGTGGGTGGAGAGATTTTGAAGCCAGTAAAGTTAATATTGAGACCAGTGAACTGTAAGCTCTCTAGCTGAAAGATCAGGTTGTGTTCCCTAGTGTCTATTTGGCCTCACTCTGACAGTGGAGGAGGCCAAGGATGGACCTGTCGCTGGATGAGCAAGGGGGTGTGGGGCGGTGTGAGCGAGTAATTGAAATGAATAGCAACTGGAATATAGGGATGGTTAAAGCGTGCAGAGAGCAGATGCTCCTTGACTAGGTCCCTGAAACTGCCTTTGGTCTCCCTGATAGAGAGGAGACCACATCTGGAGTTGGAGACGTGCTTGGTGGGGCAGGATCAGGCTCTGTATGGAGCACCAGTGCTGTGAACACAACAACCAACCCGACTTTCCAGTTACCTTCCATTTTAATTCCCCCTCCAACTCATGTGGGGAAATGCTCATCATTAAGGAGAAAGTGAGGACTGCAGATGCTGGAGATCAGAGCTGAAAATGTGTTGCTGGAAAGGTGCAGCAGGAATTCCTGAAGAAGGGCTTATGCCCGAAACGTCGATTCTTCTGTTCCTTGGATGCTGCCTGACCTGCTGCGCTTTTCCAGCAACACATGTTCAGCACATGCTCATCCTTAGCCTGTCTACTGTCAGAGGAACACCACCTGAGAGTTTACCTTTGAAGCTGATAGCCCAATGGCCTCAATATTGACTGCACAAGCTTCAAAATCCCTCCGCACGCAGCCTTACCCCATGTCCCTTCTCCCTGGCTAGACCCACCTGTCCATCTTCTCACTCACATATCCAGTCCACCCTTCCACTGACCAATCACAGTAACCTCATACCTGCATGTATACACCACCATCATGCCTACCCTTCCCCCTTCCATATCCCATCACTCCATTTCTGGGCTCCCCTCCACCTCACCAGTCCTGACGAAAGGTCCAATGTCAAAATATTGCCTTTTTGCTTCTCTGATTCTGTCTGTTCTTCTGTGTTTCTCCAGCTCCAAGTTTATTAACTCTGGCCTCTCGCACCTGTAGTACTTACTCTCTTCAAGTTGTGGAACTATGTAGTCTACATATAAGAGGAAATACACTTGGACATTTGAAAAGATCGTTAACTTTTTCCTCATTTCTTAACAACCCAACACATACCTTCCAGAAGAAGCAGCATTTCACTTGTAATCTTTCAATCCAATCTCCTGTCATTCCTGCTCACAATTCAGTCTCCTTTAACTTGGGGAGACCAAACAGAGACTGCACTGAGGAATACTCCCATTCTGTCTGTAGGAAGAGCACTGACCGTCTCATTGTTTCCCATTTCAATAACCTACCTTGCTCTCATGCTAACATTTTAGTCCTGGGCAGCTGTAATGTTCCAATGAAGTACAACCCAGGCTCGAGTGGCACCTCACATTTCACTTTGGTACATTACAGCCTGTAGGAGTAGGTATTCAATTCCATAACTTCACAGCATGACGCCTTTATGGCTGTTCTCAAATCTTCATACATTCCTTTTCTTGGTCTCCCAATGAACTTGCCTTGTTTATGAATCGTTTGTCTTGCACTCAATTAAGGAACCCAATTCCCCCTTTACAATCTAATGTATACTTATTTTACATTTGATTCTCTTTTACCACAAACAAAAGTCCACTCGTCAGTGGCATTGCGCCTCCACACTGTTTCCCGTCACGCCTCCACTACCTCTGGCAAGGGATTAAAAAGCCCTTTTTCCAATCCTTTTCTGTTCTGAAGAAGTGTCACACTGGACTTGAAACGCTAACTCTGTTTCTCTGTCTCTGTAGATGCTGCAGATCTGCTGTGTTTCTGCAGAAATGAACAAAACACATTTTCAATAAAACAAATAAGTGTTGATACCGGAAATCTGAAACCAGAACAGAAAAAGAATCTGTGAGCCTTGAAGAACGATCACTGGAACCAATGATTAACTCTACTTTCACTCCACAGGTGCTGCCAGACCTGCTTAACTTCCCCAGCAATTTCTGTTTTTCAAAGATGTGTGTCAACGTTGCTCAAAATCTTTGTCCAACCTGGAGCGCCATATAGCGGGAAGTGCAAGATAACAAAAGATGCACAAATTCATTGGTTCTGAAACTATGTAAGGCTGGCATTACTGACACTACAGAGCTCTTACTCGTAGGGAGAGAAACAGCGGGAGATGTATTCACTCTAAACACAGAAGGTGGCATATACTGGAAGGGAAAGGATTCAGATGAATATATTAAAGCATGTTGAGGATTGAGACAAACTGTAAGTGTGACACCATGGACAATATAATGAGAAAATATAATTGGACATGTACCACATCAGAAACCAGAGTAGGTCACTGAGTACATGACTGATGGGTGACTGGGTCTCAGTGTGAACTGGGGAACAGCAGCAGAACTGTATGAGAGATATTACAGCTCAAACAGTGTATTCCATGTGGTGCTGTAAACCACAGCAACAACAGAAGCAGAATTATATAAAACTATAATCTAACTTTTTGCCCTGGATAATCCCTCAGTCTACAATTACCATCAAGCTGATCTATGGTTCAGTGATGCATGTGGGTAAACATGACAGGGTCAGAACCATGTGCTCCTAAAACTGATGAAAACCCGTTAAAGCGACCACACTTGACTGGTTACATACCAAACAGCAGTACTAACATGTGATAGAGAGGACGCAATGATCCCAAGACGAACAGATCAGATCGAAGCTCAGCAGTCCTGCCACACCCAGTCATGAATGGATTAATCAACTCACTGCAGGGCAGGGTCATACACATGTCCCCATCCAAAATAATGGAACAGCCCTGCACATCAGGGCAATAGACAAGGATTCCTATCCACACCATACTCAGCCAGAAGTGTTGAGTTTATGATTCAACTCACCTTGTCAGGATGCCCACAGAATCACAGATGACAGTTTTCAAACAATTTGATTCGCTCTATGTGACATGAAGAAACAACTGAACACAGTAGGTACGACATAGGCAATGTAAGACAAGCCATGCCCCTGGGGAAGCTATTTCATTCCATTTCCAATTCTGACATGTGTCTGACAATGTGGAAAATTGCTATGACAAGTCTATTAAGAGGAAAATAATTACAGTATGACCAATATCACCCCCTCAACTCCATTATGACAGTCAAATGGGTGGGAGGTCTTTTTGACAGAGCCGGGAAGCAGCACAAAAATTACCTGCTCAGTTTGGTTTCCGATATGTCCCCATGTGGAACTGGTGCTGTTGTGGAAATGTCACGGGATTGGTAACCCAAACCAAACAAATGCTCTAGCAGCTGGTGGAAGTTAAAAGCACTTAATAAAAATGTCGAGGTCTAAAATTTGTTGTCAATAACAATGACCGTGAAGCCAATGCCGATTGTAACCACCAATTTGCTTCTCCAATGTACTTTCAGGAAGTGAATCTCCCGTGCCTTCCTGGTCTTGCCTAACCGTGACTCCAGACACATAGACATGTGATAAACTCTTCAATGGTCTCTGAAACAGCCATGCAAGATACTCAATTGTATCAAACTGCTCCGAGGTCTGAAAGGATAACCCGGACAGAACGCCCGGCACCAGCCTCGATATCGGAAAAGGGAATGGGAAACACAGTCCTGTCGATCCTGCAGAGGCCTCTCTCTTAACATCTGAGAGCTTGTGACAATATTTACAGAACATTCCCACGGATTGCACAGAAACCTCAGGAAAGGAGTATGTCATTCAACACAGTGAGCCTCCACGTTCTCATCATGGCCGAGGATCTCCTCAATGCATTTCTCCTACAGCAGATTGAGATCCATTACAATTGATTCATTAAACCAAATGTTTCGATGTTTGCGAATAGCTAGGACCCAAGAACATATTCCTGAGATACCCCACAAGCCTTCGTCTCCAATAAAATTATCCTTTTATTCCAGTGTTTCTGGTCCAAGGGCTGCTTTTCTGGAGCTTGTGCACATCTTGCATGCTTCTTTTTTCTTATTTTCTCCCCCACTTTTCTCTCTGTAACTTACTGACCTCAAGCTGGACCCAGGGTTTGAACCTCAAGCTGAACGCAGTGCAGATGAGAGTGAGTCCTTACTTACTTTTCCAGACCAACCACAGGACCTGGAATTGACAGCTGCTACATCAGCAGAGGCAACGTGGTGAGACAGGGCCCAGCAGCAAACGGTGATTCCTGAGGATTAGAGACTTGTTGCTGATTGGGTCCTGCATTAGTGGTGATGAAGTGGATAGTGGAAGGCCATCATGGTAACATCAATGATGTGGGTCTAGCAGTAAGAGACATGTCTCTGACATTGGAACGGTCTGGCACAGGGGGCAACGAGCCGGTGATGGAGGAGTATCTGCCCAGTGGAAAAGATGGTGCCTGAGGATCAGCATCTTCAATGTTGCTGGGATCTTGTGTAGATGGTGATGTAGCTGTCATGGAGGGATTGGCTTGCAGCGGTTGTCGATGGTGAGGAGCTGGCTCACAATGCATCAGCTCTCTTCAAACTGTATCCTTTTTTATTCCATTTTCTTCAATTATTCAAAATGGCACCACTTTGTGGCAACAAGTGGGCGCTTTTCGCTGTACTTTATTATATTTATCCTGTAAAATGCACCTGGTCATAAAATCAAAATCAAAAAATTTTTACTCACTCTTTCCTGCCAGCTGTCCCATTCTGAAACCATGCCCAAATATTCACCACAATCCCATAAGATTTGATGTTGCACACTGGGCTTGGGACTTCAGCAAAAATCTTTCTGAAAATCGCCCTTGTAATCTTACCCTTCCCAACGACCTCTCCATCAGACTTCTCTGCTCCAAAGTAAACAACAGAAGCTTACCCAGCCTCTCTCCATAGCTGATATGCTCCATCCCAGGGAACCTCCTGGTGAATCTCCTCTGCACCCCTCCAATACAATTACATCATTCCCGTAATAAGGTTTCCAGAACTACAGACAATATTCCATCTTGGCCGAACCATATACTTTATAGCTCTGACAATGTATATGTTGATGAATGAAGGCTGCGCCTACGGTTCCCGCTGCCTTCTTAACTAATCTATTAACCTCAGTCAAAAAGTGTGTTGCTGGAAAAGCACAGCAGATCAGCCAGCATCCGAGAAGCATGAAAGTCGATGTTTCGAGAATAGGCTCTTCATCAGGAATGTGACCCATCATTCCTGATGAAAAGCTTATATTGGAAACTTCGGCTCTCCTGCTCCTTGGATGCTGCCCGACCGACTGCTTTTCTGGAACTACACTTCCTGATTCTGATCTGAAACATCTGCAGTCCTCACTTTGTCCATAACTTGTTAACCTGTGCAGTCACATTCAGGGATCTGTGGAGAAACACCCTCTGAGCTCCCTAGTGAGCTGCCATTCATTGTATACTCCGATTTTTCGTTCCTTCTTCCAACGTACATCACCTCATATTTATCAGGGTTACTATCCATCTGACCATCTGACCATTCCATGTGTATCTTCCTGTAACATAAGGCCTTCCTCCTCACTGCCAACCATCCGGCCAATCTTTGTGTCAAATACAAACTTAATTATCACACTCCCCCATCCCCCTACACAATCACATCTGGATCATTTATGAATGCCACAAATAATAAGGGACACAGCACTGATCACTAT
Source organism: Chiloscyllium punctatum (assembly GCF_047496795.1). NCBI lineage: Eukaryota > Metazoa > Chordata > Chondrichthyes > Orectolobiformes > Hemiscylliidae > Chiloscyllium > Chiloscyllium punctatum. The sequence goes on from NC_092752.1 coordinate 50,035,063, forward strand.
GGTACACCAGGGGGACAGTGGTCTCCAGTCACACAAACAGTCTTTTTGCCTCCACCCTCTGTCTTCTGCCAATAAGACAATGTTTGATGTCACTCACTAAGTTACCTTTGATATCATGAAGTTTAAAAAAAAACTGTTTCCTATATGGCCTTTGGCAAAGGCCTCACTGAAAAACCATATAAACAACAAGCTCAAAAATATACAATAATGTTCATTTGGTATGACTTCCCTCTAATGATGTCATGCAGACTATCCTTAATTAAACCTAAATAGAGATCAATTTTCTCCTTTCCTATTTTCTCCAGTACTTGCCCTAACACTGATCTAATACTTACTGGTTTACAGTTCTCCGTTCTATTTCCACCATCCTTCCTGTAATGTGGGACCACATTAGTTGTTCTCCAGTCATCTGGCAGCTCCAATTTCCCTGTGGCCAGATTCGACTTAAAAATTTGAGTCAACGCCTTTTGTCCCTTGTCTCTAACAGCAGCCTGTGATACAACTCACCCAGACCTGGCAATCAGTACAATTGTGTACCAGCCAAACCCTCTGATCTCTGCTCACATCTTACAGCAGTCTGTTTAAGAGCTTCCCAATCCATCTTCTTGAATTCTGTCCCTGCAATCTCCTTCTCCGAAGTAAAACAGATATAGAGCTCTCATGTAGAAATCGATCAATGTTCTCCAGCTTCACACACAGAGTGCTCCTTGGTCTCTAATGGGCCCTAGCTGTTTTCTGGTTATTCTGTTCTGCTTGATGTACGTGGAGAACATCTTGGAATTCTCCCTAATAATGCCTGGCAACACATCTCCCTGCCCCTGTGTCAGTCTGTCTCTCTGTGTGAATTTTCTAAGCTTCACTGCGTTCTCCTTTCATTTTGGCAATCAATGGAGAACACAAACTGAGTTTCTCTATCAGTTAATCTTGCCTCTAAGAAGATAGACATGAAAATAAATCTTTAGTTTCTCTGCAATTTCCTAGTTCTCTGCAAGAAATTATCTTGTGTGGATATTCCCCATTCCACATGTATCCTTGCCTTCACTTTCCCATAAAGTATCGAGAGAAGCGTTTGATCATCCTTATGCTTCTTGTTCGTTTGCATTATATTTTAAATTTCCTTATCAGTTCATTGGTCCTCAAATGTATCTGAATCCATGGCTTACAACAATATCTGGCATTTTCCTGAGCTGCTTCCTTTGATCTAATGCAAACTTTAACTTCTGTTGTTACCTATTGTTAAGTCACCCCTCACCCCTTTGCTGTTTGAACTGTATATTGTACATTTTAGGGTGTTTATTTAAACAACAACCATTGCCTGTCTTCCAGTAAATCTTTTTCATGTACTTCTCCAATTCACTGAAGCTAATGTGCTCCTCATACTTTCGTGATTTGCATGACTCAGGTTTATTACCACAATTTTAAAAAAAACTGTTTTGTATTCAGACGTCATATCTAATTCAATAAATTTTAATTGCTATTCCCGAAGCCTCCTTTTCAGCAGGGTTTTCAATTCGCTCTTCCGATCACATAACAGCAACGTCAAAGCAGCCTGACCTCCACCTCAGTGCTCAACATACTGTTAAATGAAACCATCTTAAATACCCTCATGAAATCCACTTACCCTGCATTATTATTCACGCGGGTTAACACAGTTTAGATGAAGTTTGAAACTGTTTATTATTACTGCGGTGCCCACAAACCTGGGTATCTAATTCCCTGTTTTATACCATACCCAACATTTGTACGGCAACTTTCACTTTGACATATAACTTCCATCAATCTTTGCTTCTCCTTGCTGTTTCTAAGCTTCACTTTACTAGATTTTGTGGAATCTGAGTGATGTGGCCTCTGGAGAGATTAATGGTAGATTCAGGTGAGATATTTGGTGAAGTCTATTTGGACGTTGAGATAATCTCGTAACGTTATTCATTTGTCTCAAGTGTTATTATGACATTTTAACCAGCTCTCCCGTTATGCTGGTGGAGTAGAGAAGGAGAATGATCTTTCAACAATGCTATGCCTTCCCCCAGACAGCTGAGACTGCTCTACCCTTGGAGGAATCCTGACAGCAGGTTAGTAAGAACACCAGAAAGAGACCGCAACAGAAGCCAATTATACAGCTAATTCCACTTCTCGTGCTTTTTACACAGTAACAGCAGAAGGATATTCAGGCCTTCGACCCTGTTACACCAGAACAGGACGAGGTTATTCAGCCCCTGGAGCATGATATACAGTTACAGGAGAATGTTTAACAGCCCCTCGAGTCTATAACACTGCATGCTGAGTAGACCACGAGGCACCAGTATCCTGTTATGCAGCAACAAGATCAGCCATTCAGCCTCCTTCAGTCGCTAACACAGGAACTGGAAGAGATTGGTACACTAGAATAACAGGAGGCCATTCAGCACGAGAATTAAAGAAGGAAATACGATTATTTGAGACTTGTTATGGAGAGGTGGAGGCAATTCACCCATGTGTCAGTTGTATCTGAATAGGGGGAGACAAATCACTCCTTAGATCCCATTTCAGGGGTGCAGGAGGTGATTGTTCAGTATCTCGAGCCTGTTGTGAAGGACGATGAACAGACTATTCAGCCCTTCAGAATGTTGTACAGCAACAGGAAGATTCCACAATCCCTCAGGCTTCTGACGTATTATCAGGAGGAGGAAAAACAGATTTTTAATCTGTAAATCAGGACATTCCGGCCACCGAGACTACAATGTAGGAACACCATGGGGATATTCAGTCCATTGAGTGTATAATCCAGGAACTGAGTGAATCCATTCAGGCACTCATGCTACCTACACAGCGATTGGAGCAGATCTTGTAAAGCTTTGTGCCTGTGACACAGGAACACGGGAAAGGGAACGTAGAGCTTGCAAAAAGTTTGGAATTAGGAAAATCATCTTCACTTGTCACTAAAAGATTGTAAGCAAACTGTTGGGAATTGAGGGAAATTGTGAGAATCCGTTATTAATTAATAAACAACAGGGGATTTGCAAAGTAAAACCTGAATACATCAGAATCAGCATGATGTTTTAAAGAATTTGTTTGCTCGAATTCTTTAAAGATGTGACAAGTAAAGTAGTCAATAGGGATCCTAGAAACGGTCTTTGAAAATGCCTTGATTAAACGCAGCACAAAATATTAAGCTGTAAATTAAAAGGACATGGGTTTGGGAGGAGGTTATTCGCCTGGATATTGGGCTGGTGAGCCAACAACATGCAGAGAGATGGAATAGTTGTTTCGTTAGTGGTTGGCAACTTCTGGGGTTCCATAGAGTTCAGACCACATGACCCGACAGTTTACCATCCACTGTATTACTTGGATGAGAGGAGAGAACACACTGCAGCCACATTTTCAGCTTACACTAAAACAAGTGGAAAACTAGGTTGATGTAATGAAGATGTAGAAAAATTCAAATTGACATGAAAAGTTTAGTTTAATGTGCCAACATCTGGTAGATAAAATTTAACGTGGATAATATGGGATTAATCATTTTGATCAGAGGAATCAAACATGTTATGGAAATGGATAGCAACTTCAGAGTGCTTTCGTGCAGAGGCATCTGGGTGTCCACGTGCAGACCATAGAAAACTCACATGCATGTACAGCAGGGAATGAGAAAGGCAAGTGCAATTTCAGCATTTCGTTGTAAAAGAATAGAGTATAAAGGGAGGGAATAATGACTGCAACTCTGGAAGGTATTAATGAGATGGTAACTGACGTACTGTGTTCAGGTTTGTTGTCCTGCCTGCAGGAGTGATATTGTTACAACGAAGGCAGTTCAGAATAAGTACATTAGATTGATTCCAGAGACGAATTTGTCTTTTGAAGCAGATCAGGCCGATGCACTCTGAGTTTAGAAGAACGAGAGGAGACCTCATTGAGATCTGCAGGATGTTTTAGGTGATTGACAATGTCGGTGTGGAGTGGATATTTCCTCATGTGGGGCAAACTAGAACAAGAGATCATAGTTTTAGGATTAAGCAGAGCAGATTTAAAACATGGGTGAAGAGAACTTACTTCTCTCAATGGGTCATGAATCTGCGTAATTCACTTCCTCAGTGTGCATGAGGACGCTGGGACATTGAGTAAATGAAGGGATTTGGAGAGCAGGCAGGGAAATGGAACTGAGCCGGCGATGACATCAGCCATGATTGTATACAATGGTGGAACAGGCTCGAGTGGCTGGATTATTCCTCGTTCTTATTCAGCCCTTCGACTGTGCTCCACAGGATTGGGGGAGGACTGGTTATCAAACAGGAAGCAGGCACTCCGGAGAAATCAATATTAATCAATTTGACAGACGTAACCAGTGCTGGGTCCTAAACTGTTTAAAATCGATATCAGTGATCAGGACGATAGAACAGATGTACTGCTGCTAACGTTGATAATGATACTAAGGTAAGCATGACATTAAATTATCAAGAGAATGTGGAGAGTCTACAAATTGATATGGACACGCAAGGTCAGTGAGTAATACCTTGACAAGTGGAATATAACGTAATGTATAACCTGCCAGCTTTTTCAGGAAGAATGGAAGGCAGTATGTTACTAAATTGAGATGGATTATATGACATAGTGATACAGTGTGTTCTGGAGGGTTTACTCTAACCCATTCAGACATGGGAAGTGTTGCTCCATCTCCCTAATGGTTTGCTCCCTGACATTCCCAGTGGTCATGTTGCTGTCAATACACACGGGATATTTTGATATGGTTGGGTGGCGGTGAGGAGTGGTGGGGTGGATGGTGTTTTGAACCGTTTAACAAAGGGACAGCCTTTAGCCGAGAGGCTATCCTTTCTTTCCGAATGGAGACCGAAAGATGATGGGAATGGTTGACTGCTTCTGAATGAAGAGGCTGTGGCTGCAGCCAGGACAGTGAGTATTCACCAACATGATGTCCTGTGCATGGGCACACTGAAACATTAATGTTTTGAGAGCTCCTTCAGTTCCTCTAGCTCTCCTTATTGACATGGGGACCCCACATAGGCATGTACATCACTGGAAATCCTACGATATTGAGGAAACACGGATGCATACGTCACCTCTCTGCTGAGAGAGAAAGCATTCATCTCATCCTCAATATATATCCTCTGTCACCGAATGGTGACATTGATGTTAAGATATTGGGAGATGATGAATATGTCAACCACTCCAGCATGGAAAGTTCCGGATCATAGAAGCTGAATGAAACTCGACCCGAACAGCCACTGGCAACACCGCCCTCACCCTGGTGTGAAGCTGCAGTCGTGTTAAAGGAGGTGACACCGCTCTGTGACCAGCTCCTTGTTCAGTCAGGGACCCCTCACACTCTGCTCCTGGGTTAAGTGGAGCTTGGGAAGTTGTTCCTGGAAAACCCGGTGTGGATCCAGCAGACTCCTTTCCCCAGACACACTCACTCCATGGTTTCAGAGCTTCCCCTCTCTGCAGCTTCTGCACCATTTGGTGTTCATGCTACAGACCCAGATGCTGTAATTAAGTCCCCAGGCTCCATCCAGAGTTGGGTCACGAAATCCTCAGGTCTCCCTGAATATCTGAGGTAGCTCACAGCACAATGTCGAGCGCCTCCACTAACTTTTCAATAACAGGAGTCCGTCAGAATATCCTCAGCTACAAGTATTATGGACATGGTCAGACTCCGTCAAAATATTTTAAGAAGGCAGCCTAGATCCGAACGTTTCCTTTTTTACGACGTAGATGCGAATTGTTCGCTCCAGATGTTGCAACTGGTCAACCCACTCAATGTTAAGCAAAATGCAATCCATTCAAACGCTTCAATTAAAACACAATCAAAGAGAAGAACAATTGGGGAGAGCTTCCCTACTGGAACAACTATGCAAACAATAGATACAGTTCCTTCTACTAATTAACTGCGCTAATACGGAACATCCCATAAACAAACACCCGGCATAAAGGTAAATTCAAACACATAATCTGATGGGCAGTTCTCCAATCTTGGAGGAAGCAACTTTAAGAGAGTTTTCAGAGAGAATAGCAACTGGGATCATGTAGTGAAACTTCCACCCCTTCTGGAAACCCAAGCAGCTTCTGAATGCTGCAGCAAAAACAAAACGAGAAGACCTGATCTGGGAGAGCTGGCCACTACCCTACCGTTGTTACCAACGTTTTAGTAAAGCCTAAAGGCCTTCTCAGTTATTTACTTAAGCTATTTTCAGGTGGCAGTTCGGCATCCCTGCCTCTAAGACCGCTCCTAAAAAAAAACAAGAGAAAATAACCTTTTTAACGTGACAGCACCGTCACAACATTCCGTTTGGAAAAAAAACACCAATATACAAAGATGGCCTCCTTTTAAACACTTTATTCTTCCTCATTTTGCAGACTACAATACATATATATTGCATTGACACTAAGCATGCAAACATTCACAACCCCATTCTATTTCAATCAGTTTACTTCTGCTACAGAACGTCTCAGTTTTTCTTCATCCTTGTCTCGAAAACTTGGCAGCAAGTACGGTTTCTTGTGCTGTCATCTGTGTAAGTTGGAATTGAATGTAAGTTGGAAGTTTTTGTAGACTGGAAGTTTTTTCCCTAAATTCCTCTAAAAATGTTCAGATGTTGTGATCAGTACAGAGATTTGTCTCTGTATAGGCAATGTAATGCTGAAATGTTGTAACGCCAACACCAATCTCAAGGCCTCCTTCCCAGTTGTGAAATATTTCTGTTGATGTTTCCATTGAACTTTCCAGCCACATGTTAGATAATGGAGCACTTCTCATCTCTACAGTAGTCCTTATGAATGACATATCTCCTCTTGTCTCAGCTTAAAGGATTTACATGTTCCTGTTGCTCATAATGCTGTAACTCCTTTACCAGTTACACGTGGCCTATGCCACTCAACCTTACATAGAGGTATATATTTTGACATCTTGCAATTTCCTCGCAAGCCCTCCCAGAATCCAAACTTTGATTTATAGTCCAACTAATACTCATTAGCCATTTCAGCTTCGAATCTTGCCATTTTAATTCTCTGCCTCTTCCACACGAGTGCTCAATACTGCAGGAAGTGAGTTTTTCAACTCCTCCAAAGTAAGAATCTCTCTCACAGTGTCATAGCTTGCTGTCTTTTTTAATACCCTTACTCATCTTTCAAAATTACTTTGTTTGATCCTTTCAAACACAATGTATGTTTAACCAGGGACGCAATGTTAGATACTAAAACACTGTACACTTCTGGCCCAAGTCCATATGCACTTCGGACGTTTTTCTTCACCTCCTCATACTGGCCAGATACCTCTTCCGATAGGGATGCAACTACCTCACTCCTTATACCTACCAGCTTTGTTTGGAGCAACTGAATCCACATGGTCAGTGGCCACTGCAATCGTGTGGCCACTTTCTCAAATGAAATTGAAAAAAATTCTACATCCTTCTCATGACATTTAGGCAATGCCTATATGTATTTAATCAGATCCCTATCAGGCCTTTGGCAACCATAGCGTTCCTCATCCTCTCTATTCTCCTTATCCACCCTACCATCTACCTTCATCTTCACCCAGATAAGACGACTTTCCTCTCAAATTGCTAACTTTTGAAGTTGAAACTATCGCTTTCTGCTTTTCTTCTTTCCTTTTCTGTCTTTCTTCTCTTTTCCATTTCTTTAAATTCTACTTCTAATATTATTACAAACGGTCTCAATTACTTTTTGTGTTCAATCTGCCTCATCTGCAAATGTGTGTGTGTGTGTGGGGGGGGGGGGGGGGGGGGGGGGGAGGGGGCGGGGGGGGCGGATTGCATTTGGGGAGGTTGAATGTGAAAATCATTGCTTGAGAGAAAATACACTTAAAGGAAACCAGGTTAAAAATGAACAACTGGCAGCGATTTGGATAATCGACACATGGAGACTGAGGGAAGTTTCATGGACAGATGAGTCAAACTGCTTGTGAATATTAAAATAAAGACATTGCCAGAAAAAATAGTGATATAGATCAGCGTGCACAGGAATATCAGATGGATGGGAGTTTGATGTGAGTTCGATTCAGATTTGCTTCTGCAGGTTTCAACCTGACAGTGTCAGCAGCAGTTTGTTGTCATCATTAAGACTGTATTACACAGCTCAAGGTTCAAACAGCAGATGGGTGAAGCCAGTGAAGTACATTCTGGAGCAGTGAGTAGTTAAAGTTAATAATGGTCATGGCATGGTGTAAGAAATCAGCTCATGGCCAAAGGGATCACCAAAGTAGTGATTCGTCTGTGCCAAACATCACCTGCAAGTTGCCCGTCAAGCCACGCATTATCCTGACTTGGAAATATACCGATGTTCCTTCACTGTCGTTGGGTCAGAATCCTGGAATTCCCTCCCTACTGGCATTGTGGGTCATCTCACAGCAAGTGGACTGCAGCGATTCAAGAAGGCAGCTCACCACCCTCTTCTCAAGAGCAAATAGGAAAGGGCTAGCAATGCTGGCCAGCCAGGGATTCCCAAGTCCCAGAAATGAATTAAAATAAAGATATTGGCCAGGGATGGCTTGGAGTCCCAGGAAGGAAACGGAGTTTGTAAACATAATAGAGGGCAATGACGTCCACACTCCAAATATTTAAATAACAAGGGCAGAGAGAGAATGGTTCACCTCTGAAACTGAGAAGGTCAACATAGAGACCCATGAGTAACACTGCCAGAAGCAAGAAGCGGAACGGTAATTGAACAAGTTCACTGATGCAGTTAGTAGTGGTCTGTGAAGTCAATATCTGGATTCAAAGTCTCAACATGAACAATAATAGTCAGAAGAAGTGAAGACTATATGAACGAACAGTAACGCAGTCATAACATGCTTCTTGAAAAAAAACATAGCGGGACTGTGAGACTTACCAGGGACACCAATGAAAGACAGGAAATTATAATAAAAATATTGAATAATGCGAAGAGCATAATAGAACCGCCATGATAATGACAACCAATCATAATACATCGAAAGGGTTGAAATATCATCGGATAAGCCCCTGTCCATTATTGGAACACTCCAGTCTAATATTCTCAGGTTCTGAGCTCTCCTCCCCTTCTCCATCTGGAGCTGCTTATCCCTGTTCGTGCTGTCGATGATGCTCCTGCTCATACTATGGGACAACACATTAAACGGTGCCCATTTATCATTAAAAGATTGGAACTCTCCACCGGGATTATTAGAATCCATGGAGACTGACATTATTCACAGTCCCCGAATAAACAGGCTCAATTAACCCCTTCCTTGCATAACATTTTATATAGAAATAAAAGGGAATATTTACTCAGTCTGAATGGAATGGATGAGGGTTACAGACGGATAGACTATAAATATTCTTTTTTAAAACTTTTTCCTTGTACGTGGAAGTATTCCCAGAGCACTGCGGGGCTGTATATGTCCCAGGGATAACATAACAGAGCAGCTTCACAAGATGTCTGGTGGGGAAATTTCTGGATATATTAAAGCAAGAGAGAAAGGAAGGATTGCAGATACGATGTGGTTGTCGGGTCCTAAGGCAAAAGTTAAGTCTTTCTTCCTCCAAGCGTCGGGTGGTTAAGGTTTGGTGGTGGAGGAGGCCCAGGATCTCCATGTCCATGACCGAGTGGGAAGGGGAGTTAAAGTGTTCAGCCATGGGGTTGTCGGGGTGGTTGGTGCGGGTGTCCCAGAGATGTTCTCTGAAGTGTTCCACACATTGGCGTCCGGTCTCCCCAGTATCGAGTAGACATCAGGAGCAACGGATAATGTAGGCAACGTATGTGGAAGTGCAGCGAAAACTACGAAGGATGTGGAAGGATTCTTTGGGGTTTCGGACGGAGGTGAGGGTGCAGATTTTCCAATTCTTGTGGTGGGAGGGGAAGGTGCCAGGAGTGGAGGGTGGGTTGTTGGGTGGCGTGGACCTGACAACGGAGTCACGCCGGGAATCTTCTTTATGGAATGCAGATCGGGGTGGGGAGGGAAATATATCGCTGGTGGTGGGGCCTGTGTGTAGGTAGCGCTAATGGGGGAGGGTAATGCATTGTATCTGGAGATTTGGTGGGATGGAAGGTGAGAAACAGAATGGTCTTTTCCTGTTGAGTTTGGAGAGGTGAATGTTGAAGGCAGAGGTACGGGAAGTGGATGAGATGCTCTGGATGGCATCGTCAATCATGTGGGAAGGGAAATTGCTGTTTTTGAAGAAGGACGCCAGCTGGGATATATACTGGGTTAAGAGTGTGGTCCTTGAAAAACACAGCCGGGTCAGTCAGCATCCGAGGAGGAGGAAAATTCGACGCTTTGGGCAAACATTCCTTCATCAGGAATCGCGCTTTCGTCCGAAACATCGGTTATTCTGCTCCTCGGATGATGCCTGACCTGATGTGCTTTTCCAGCAAAATACTCTCGACTCTAACCTCCTGCATCTGCAATACTCATTTTCGCCTAGATGCTAGGTTCAGCCACTTCTGTAATACTGCCTTTAATTTTGTTCTCACTGCTGTAGGAACAATGTTGTTAAACTTGAAAGCGTGCAGAGAAGATTTCCAAGTATATTGACAGTATTGGGAGGGGCGGTGGTGGCGAGTGATGTTGAGCTACACGGAGATGATGAATGGGCTGGGGCTATGTTCCCTGAAGAGTTGTTTCTGAGGAGTGACCTTACTGAGGTTTATTGCGGTGAATTCCGATGCTCCAGGGTGAGCAATGCCAATGACCAGGGAAATAGACAGGACAGTTATTCAAATTGGAAAATTACTCATCAACAATATGTTGCTGAACGATGGAGGCAGACTGAAGAATGGGACTGGCTGGATGAGTCAGAATTTGGAGGGTCCAATCACATGAATGAGAACAAAAATAAAGCCGTTGCCATATCAACTGAAAGGATTAGTTATATCACAATCTCAATCCACCTCAGTGAACCATACCAGACACCGTAAATCCATGTGTTCAGCATGGAGCACTGTGCAGACCAGGCTAGCGCACTGCTGAACACCACCCTGCAATCAGTCCAGAGAAGAACACTGTGCAGACCTCAGCAGTGCATTGATCTATAAACCCAGATGAGATATGTGTTCAGCAGGGAGTGCTGTGCAGGCCGGGCTGGTGTACTGTGAAATGCAATCACAATTTACCCAGAGTGGAAAGGTATGCAGACCACAATAGTGCATTGATCTATAAACCCAGATGAGATATGCGACCAGGGTGTGGAACTGTGTCCATCATCCCAGTGCATTGTTCAGTAACATCGTGTTAGATCATTGCCTAGCGTGGGAAACTTGCAGCCCATGCTGGAAGTAACAGGATGTACAGCTCCCATCCATTTACATCTCCATATCTCCATTGTGCCATGACACATGGGTGCTGTGGGTGTGAACATCACTCCAGGGAGAGATTGCGTGGGAATCAGTTTAAGTATCAACAAATGGGAGGGGTTTGGGGAATAGAGAGCGCGAGATTGAGAGACAATGTCATGGAAGAACGTATTCCCAGGATACAGAATGCTGAAATGAAGACATTTCAACGGTATCCTGCAACATGAGCCAGTGTTTCCAGGAATGATGGGTGAATGGGATATTGGTGTGAGTTCAGATGATGGAGAGTATTGGATGAGCATTTGTCTGGCAGCTTTGTAACTGGGGGTAGGGTCAGCAGAGTGTTCGACACAGTGGGCTGCATCTAACAATAATTTGTCACATTAACATTTTCACTGAGTATGACAGAATGATTGTCTGTATGAGATGAGCTAGCTTCCTGGTGATATCTCATCGAACTCACCTCATTAACTATCTACCCCACCACTTGGCTTCCTCTAATTCAATGCTAGCTCGATTTTCCTTCATTGTTGGAGGTATCGCGAACACCCGCATGACCCCAGATATTCTGTGATCCCTGGCACTGTTGCCAACTCCAAAAGGCCAATGGGCACACAGTTGAGCTTTCTCTGTTTGAAGCTGCTCTGCAAGTTTACCTTGAGCATCGCAGATAAGGGGCAATTACACAACGGTTTGTCAACAGAGACACGGACGTCCTGGTGAATGGGATCGTACAGAGGGGGACGATTCTCTTCTCAGAGTGGACCACGCTACCAGTCCCACGGAGCATGGTCTGAGCTCACCACCCAGCTCTGTGCAGTATCTGCGGTCTGAAGAAATGTCCAGCAATACAGGACAAGCATCAATAACCTTCCCCGTTCTGTCAGGATAAGTGTCACCACATACTCTCTGCTCCCTCACACTCACTGTATATCTGTTATAGCACCGACCACCGAACAAGGCTCATGCACCACCACTCTCACTACGGCATGCAGTCTCCCTTTCTGTCTGTCTCTCTCTCTCTCTCTCCCTCCACTTTACCGCCCACACCAATAACACTGCATAGATACAACAGTGTGGACTGACTCCCTCCGGACACCTCACCATGTCCCCCATCAACACCCGCACTGACACTAGGGCCATACACCCCCCCCCCCCCCCCCCCACCACCACCCTCACTCCCTCCCTCCTTTCTCCCATTCCAGGAGAAACAGCCTGGAATAGGACAGAAAGGACCAAGACGGGTGGTTGAGTGCCCGATATCCGCTCCCTCACCCCCCTCCCCCCGCCATGTTGGGAGGACCCTGGTAGGAGCCGGAGAGGACAGGGACACCTCGTGTGGAGATTCTGAAACATCAACGTCCCGCTAACCGAGTAAGGAGCAATGTTCAGTGAAGGACAATTCTCACTTTAAACCCACCGGCAGCTCTGTTCCCCCCCGGCACAACTTAGAAGCTGTGGCCCTGATGCCATCTCCTTTTTGTGCTGAGCTGGTCCAAATGGAATCCCCACGGTCTTGGTGGGCAGGAGGGTGGGATCACATCACATCGTCACCACCACCTCCCAGGAAGAGAGTACAGAGACTCCCTTCTACACCTCCTCATGTAAACAGCTCAGATACTGAAACTAATCTGTGAGATTTACTGCTCTCCCTACTTGTCATGACATGTTTAATAATCGGTGCTCATATAAAACCAGGACCCCCTGCTCCTGCACCCCCTTTATAATGGTACAGCCTGTTTTATATTGTCTTGTAATGTCCTTCCTACCAAAATGCATCACCTCACACTGCTCTGCAGTGATACCCCGCTGCAATAGACCTGAACACGACACCAACGTGTGATTGTCCTGTTAGAGTTCCACACTGTCCTCCATAGACTTTACAATTCTTCCAGGTTCGGTGCCATCTACAAACATTGAGATAGTCACAGTGTCACAGTCCCCATGAAACAACTGGAATCCTGCCCCACGCACACGAGTGTGAGCCAGTGAAATACTGCTATATTCCCACGGACAGAGTCAAATAATGACATACTGTCAATGGAGCCACATGAGTCCTGATACAAACCAGCCAGAGTAAATGAAATATTGCCAAACCATAGAGCGAGAGAAATCTGGATTGGCTCCATTTATCTCTATTGACATCAAGGTATTAATGTGATGAAGTTGAAAGTGTGTACTGTACCTTTAAGAGAGAGGGAAAGTTGTTCTGAACTGAGAACTTCCAAGCACCTGTGATATGAGAGGATGGCAGACCCAGAAACAGTATATTGTTATAGAGCTGGAGTCGGGTAATAAGCATTTAAGAGAAAGAGGGTCTCAGATTTATGAATAGTTGATGTAAAATGTACACTTTCAGTGTTAAAATAATAAATTGATGTTTTATTTAAACAGTGGAATTTGGGAATTCTCTGTCACTCATATTTTAACAGTTTACGAGGTGAATTGAGTATTTATTTATGTTTAGTTTAAATTACCAGATGAGCTTTACGCCGTGTCCTAACAATTGCTGTGTGTGTATCTGTGTGTCTCTGTGTGGGGCAAGTCTGGCAGTCTCTGTGGTGATTAAAGTGATGCAATGCTACCCTCTGCTGGCCTCCACATGCCACTGTACAGCCATTGGCAAAGGGTGAAAACCAACAGGAATTCATTCAGAGAGGGAGAGGGAGAGGACAGCTGCTCACAGCACCATCCAAACTGATGTCTTATTCAGTATTGATCTCAATATCCTAAAAAAGTTGTAACTGTCCCTGCTCTCACCACTTCTCTGGAAGTTCATTGCACACACAAGTCAGCTTCTGTCTAAAATATTTACCTCTCAGGACTTTTGTAAATCTTTTTCCTCGCACCTTAAAATATCCCTCAGTCTTGAACCCCCGACTATAGGGAAAAGACTTCAGCCCTTCGGCTAATCTGTACGCCTCATGATTTTATAAACCTCTGCAAAGTTACCCCTTAACCTTACTCTCCAGTGAAAAGAATCCCAGCCAATCTAACCTCTCCTTTTAGCTCAGTCCCTCCTTTCCCAGCAACATACTGGTAAAACTCTTCTGAACCCTCTCCAGCTTAATAATATCAAGGTCAATAATATCAAAGTGAATAGTCGAGGTATTTTCTAAGGGTACGGGAGTCCAAAACTAGTGGACACAGTTTTAAAGTTAGAGGGGAAACATTTAAAAGTGACCTAAGGGGCAGCTTTTTCACCCAGAGGGTGGGGTGCCTATGGAATGAGCGGGCAGGATGACCAGACTGGACACAGTATTCCAGAAGAGGTCTCACCAATATCCTGTATAACCTCAACATGACGTCCGAATTCTGGTACTCAAAGGTCTGACCTGTGAAGACAAGTGTGCTGAACATACTTTTGACCACACTATCTATATGAGATGCAATTTTTAAAGAATTGTACCTGACAGCCGAGATCACTGTCCTACAACAATGCTGAAGACCCTACTTTTAATTGTATAGGCCCCGCTCTTGTTTGATTTACCAAATCCAATTCCTTGCATGAATCCAAACGTAACACCATCTGCCACTCCTCAGCCCAGTGTGTAATTTTACTACCTCCTCACCTTCCCCGTTTAATTTTAAAATTCCCTCCCCATCTCCAGGAGGCCTGCACACTCCGGCCTTGATTTTCACAAAGGCCATGAGCTTGATTTACCTTATGTGGTTAGGGGGAATGAGGGACTGATTGCAGACACAGTCAGTGGGGAGGAGAGGCTGGACAGTAATCAGCGGCCTGGTATCATTTCATGGTTTTAGGAAGAGAGCAGTCACACACGTTATTGGTGGGTAATACTGGTCAATGCTTTGGGGCCAGAAATTATGCTCTTTCTCCGTCTCTGGTGTTCAGTAATAAATATCTATTTGAGATCCTTCATTGTGCGGAGTGCGTCTGCAGGAATTCTTTCCCTAATATTGTAGACTACAGATAAAGCAATTAAAGGTGTCGTAGTTAATTTTGATGGCATAGCACGTGCACTCAACATCCTACAGTTGAGACAAATGTCTTGCACTTGTTTAACAATACGAAGCGTTTTGTGTACTTCAGTAATGCTAACCTGATTATAATAAATCCATACCGAGCTGAAAACTGGCACTTAACATATGACCCAAAATCTGGGTATGGTTCGTGTAGTGCGTAGTGTCCCTGCCTCTGAGCCAGAGCTCTCGATTTGATTCCAGTTCCTGAACTTGTGTGGTAGTGTTCCTATCTCTGAACTAACTGGTCTGAATTCAAGTTCTGCCTGTTGCAGACGTATGTCACAGCGTGTCAGAACAGGCTGATGAACAAACACACAGGAGAATAATGTTACAGCTTTATGGGTATTGCTGAGTGGTGCTAGTGTCCTGCCTCTGGGCACAAAGGCCTTGGTGTAAAGCCACAGAAGTGTCTCAGGATGCATCTGAACAAAATGATTAAAATGGTTTCAGAATTGTGACCTGATGGAGACAGAAGAGGTGTCAGTATTGAATTTGAGAATTTAGGCCCTGGATAACTGAAAACACAGCCATTCGTGTTGATTGGAGTCACATTTCATAGCATAAGAAGTTTATAAAATCAGAACGTTCATGGATAGGGTGAGTGGTCAGGGTTTTCGCCCAGGTTAGGAGCGTCCAAAACCAGAGGGCATTGGTTGAAAGTGAGAGGGGAAAGATTTTGAAGAGGCCTAAGGGGCATCTTTTCACGCAGAGGGTGGTGTGCGTATGGAATGAGCGGCCACAGGAATGATGGAGGCTGGAAAAAACTACAGCATGTAAAAGGCATCTGGATGCTGACAGACCTGCCGAGCTTTTCCAACAATTTCTGAATTTTTTACAAAATGCATTCATTTTAACACAGGTATTCTGAATACATTAAACATTTTATTTTTTAATGACGCAGGGATATCTAAACATATCTTCAAATCGACCGAGACCTTTTACTGCTAAGGGTATGGCTCTGTGTATGACAGCAGCAATGATGCACCTACATGGAACAGGGAATGTGATGGAGACATAGTTTGGACAATGTACAAGGAGACCTCACATGATCCAGTTTGGGAGAGGATGACATTACTGTGTGATTCAACTCAGAGAGGGAGAAAATGTAATCTGCCCGAGAATGAACAGACTATTGAATTCTCTCTCCTTCAATGTTCCTCATCACAGCAATGTGTGCAAACGGTAATAAAAAGCTCCACAGTCATCGTTACCATTCTTCTTTTTGTAGAATTCCTGAAGTCTGAAAACAGGCCCTTCATCCCAACAAGTCCATACAACGTTCCAAAGAGTAACTTTCGCTGACCCGTTCCCTTACTTTTACCCCTGACTAATGCACCAACCTAGAAATCCCTGAACACTATGGACAATTTAGCATGAACACTCCACCTAACCTGCACAGCTTTGGACTGTGGGAGGAAACTGGAGCATTCATTAGAAGCTCACACAGACAAGGGGATAATATGAAAACCCCACACAGAGAGTCACCCGACGCTGCAATCGAACCCAAGTCCCTGGTGTTATGAGGCATCAGTGCTAAACACTGAGCCACTGGACAATCCTGACCAGAATTCATTGGAATCTTATCATTGCCTAATGCAAAGGGAATTCTGCGAAATCCAACTGTTCCAGGATGAAATCCCATTATTCGCAGTTTGTGTGAGTAGAATATCTTCAGAAGCAGAATAACGTTTGGGACAATCTCTCAATTTTTCCTTTCGCCATGAGTTAGACTCATATGTTGACAACGTTCTTTCAACTTGAACTTGCAGAGATTTTGTCTATCAGTTGTGTGTGTGCGTGTGTTTGTGTGTGTGTGTGTGTGTGTGTGTGTGTATGTGTATGTGTGTGTGTGTGTGTGTGTGTGTGTGTGTGTGTGCGCACGCGCACGTGTGCCAGTGTTTTTAGAAAGGGAGGTATCGATTCTTTATTTGCAATATCCAAACAGATTGTCATTCATCTTTCCCTCGTAGTTTGAGTAACATTGCTCTGGATCATAAACGTGCTATTTTAGCAGATTAAGGAAACTAGCCTGACGTGTTCCTAAAACTGACACTGACCCAGTCTGAGACTGATATCACCAACCTGGTTACGTTTAACATTTGTTGCGAGCAGTGGAGGAGTGGAACTAGAAAAGGAAACAGTGACCCAAAAAGCTGGGGAACTATAGACCGCTGAGCCCGATGTCAGTGGTGGATAGGTTGTTGGTGGGGATTCTGAGGAATGGGATTGACATACGTTTGGGAAGGCAAGGGCTGATCAGGGTAGTTAACGTGGCTTCCTGCATGGGGAATCATGTCTCATTAATTTGATTGAGTTTTATGAAGAGGTGACAAAGAAGATTGATGAAGTTAGTTTGTTCGACATTGTCTATATGGACCTCAGCAAGGTGTTCATAACATTCCGATTGGTAGACAGATTAGTAAGTTTCGGTCACATGGCATACAGGGGAAGCTAGTCACATTGGCTTGAAGGAAGAAGGGTATTTTTCAGACTTGAGGCTTGTGAGCAGCAGTGTGCTGGAAGAATCAGTACTGAGTTCACTGCATTTCACCATTGGATGTGAATATCGGGCGATAGTTAGTAAGTTTACAGATTACATCAGTAAGGTGGTGTAGTAGATTACCTCAGAGTACAACGAGGCCACAATTAGATGGGACAAAGGGGCAAGGACTTACAGATGAAGTTTAATTTAGATAAATTGCATTTTGGGAAGGCAAATCAGGGCAGAAGTTATGCACTTAGTGGTAAAGTCCTGGGGAGTGTTGTGAAACAAAGGGACATAGTGCTGCAGGTACATTGTTCCTTGAAAGTGGAGTCTCAGGTAGACAAACTGGTGCAGAACACATTTGGCACATTTGCCTTAATCAGTCAGAGCACTGAGTATAGGGGTTGCGGTGGCATAATGCATCTGTACCGGATGTTGGTGAGGCTATTTTAAGAATACTGTGTACAATTCGATTGTCTGCAGAAAAGATTTACACAGACGTTCCAGAACTGAAGGTTTGAGCTTCAGGGAGAGGTTGATTAGGTTGAGGTGCTTTCTCCTCAGAGGCTGAGGGGTGACATAATAGAGGATGGATATCAGGGGTATGGATATTCTGAATAGCCATGTTCTGATCCCAGTACAAGGGAGTCTAGAACAAGAGGGCATAGGTTGAAGGCGAGAGGGTGAATGATTTAGAAGGGACCTGAAGATAAACGTTTCACACAGAGAGTATTGTGTCTACAGAAATTGCTGTCCGAGGAAGTGGTCAAAGGGGGTTCAATCACACATTTAAAAAGGGTCTGATAAAGGAGGAATATTGGCCAAATGCTGGCAAATGGGACTAAATCAGATTTGATAACTGATGGGAGTGAACAGATTGGACTAACGGGTCTGTTTCCGTTCTGCATGACTCTCTGATTCTATAAGAGGGAAGATGAAAAATTCTTAAAGGACCTTTCACGACGGAATTCTCTTCACTGGAAGTTTTTATCGTGCTTCTATGTTCTCATGGACTCAAAGCTGCGTTTGTTAATTATTTGACAGGGAAGTGAGGCACAGATAATTGAACACAGACAGGAAAGTGGTGCTGAGACCATAACTTGATCAACCACAATTTTAATGTCTGGTGGAGAAGGCTCATAGTATCTAATGACCCGCTCCTGCTCCTCAGTCCCATTTTTGTGTTCCATTCAGCCCCTCAAACTTGCTAGGCAGGAGCAGTTGGAGGCTACTTACAACTATAACCTGGTGCATAGAAACAGAGGAAACCATTCAGCCCTTCAAGGCTGTCACCACGCTTTGATGTGATTTTGGAAATGTAATTGGAAAACCCAGGTTGGGTATGAAAGAGGTCCGTCATCTCTCTTTACAGAGCTTCCCGTCTCTGAAACTTGTGTTTCATTTGTTGATCATGTTGTAGACCCAGATTCATTGTGAATGCAGCCCCCATACCTCACCCAGTGATGGCTCACAGAATCCTCTGGCCTCCTGACTGCAATATACAGTAATTGCACATGCATGAAAATATACACCCACTAACTTTCCAATTACAGAATGTGAGAACATCAGAAACAGGAGCAGGGCGTTCAGTCCCCAAGCATGTCTTGTCCTTCACTAAGATCGTGGTTGATCTGCTCTTGCTCGCAAAACCTCTTTAATACTCAATTTTTCATAGCCCTCAACTCTCTGACAGGTCAATATCCATCTACCTCCTCTACAAATACTTTTAGTCATCTAACTCCGCGAACACCCTTGAGGAGAGAAATCCTTACATTCAATACCACCTGTTTGAAGAAAACACTTGCTGCTCCTATATCATGGCCTATCGATATGAACAAAAGAGATTGACACAAGGGTTTCGATAAAAATGACTGGCCCTGATATCAAGGCAGTGGTTGACTTCTGTTGATATCAAGGAGCTTAACAAAACTGGACTTAATGGGAATCAGAGGAAACTCTCCAGTGTTTGGAGTCAAACATCGCATAAAGGAAGATGGTCATCATCTCAGTCCTGGGTCACCTCTGTGGGAAATCCTCAGGGTAGCTTCCTCTTCAAAAACATGTTCAGCTGCTTCATCAATGTCTCCCTACCCTCACCCTCCCCACCATAAGATCAGAACTGGGGATGGTCACTGAAGATTCCACAATGTTCAGAATAATCTGACGCCCCCGTCAGGTCCTGAACTGGTCTGTGTCCATGTGCAGCAGGACCCAAACTCTATTGAGGCTTGTGCTTTTAAAGAGTCAATAACATTCATGTAAAAAGATTGCCTGTCACTGCACATTGCCACAGTAAAATAAGAATTCATTCCGCACCTCACGCTGGTTTCACAGGAATATGAGGAAGTCATTCGGCCCATTCACACTATTGGAGAAGGACAGGGACAGCCCATTCAGTGCCTCCAGCCTATTACTCATGAAGAGAAGGAGTCTAGTGTGATGGACCACACAAAAGCTCCTCAACAATATTTGAAGGCGTAGCAGAGGCTCTTACGTTTTCTTATTTTAAAGAAAATGTAAACTGTCGTTCCAGATAGAGTGTGACTGGTCAAACTACTCGGTGTGATGCAAAATGCCATTTACTTTAACACGAAAGATGAAATAAAACCAAAGAAAGAGGAATTTAGAATAACGTAATTCTATTGGACAAGTTAACAGAATAACAGATCTAGGAACTATTACTAATTCAAGTTTGGGAGAAGATTTGTAGCTCCGGTGCTCGCTGTTGTGGTTGTGTTCGTCGAGCTGGGAATTTGTGTTGCAGACGTTTCGTCCCTGTGAAGCAATTCTGTGATCTTTCCTCCGGCAGTTATAGTGGTTTGTCAGTTCCAGCTGTCCGCTGCATTGGCCGGTATATTGGGTCCAGGTCAATGTGCTTATTGATTCAATCTGACGATGTCAACTAGACAGGGGACGAAACGTCTGCAACACAAGTTCCCAGCTCGGCGAAAAGAACCACATCAACTATTACTAAAGAACTGTTCCAATATAGGAAAATCCTTTAAACACAGCCCTTGGCAAAAAGGAAAATTCATACACAGAATGTCACAAATATCTCTCCAATTCAGAAATTAAAAACTGCATCAAGAGAAATGTCAGCAAGGGTAGCTGCCAGAAGATAGTCACTGAAGCTTCCAACTCTGTGGAGACCCCAATAGTTTCTGATGCTACTGACAAAGCAAAACCCGGAGATGCTAATATGTGAGAGCTGATCACACTCATTCAGGCTGCATTAAAATAAACCCAAGGTCTCCCTAGCTGTTACTCAAGTGGTCTTAACTAACCAGCTTTTTAACGAACATTCAATCTCTCGCTTAAAAGAAACCAGAACAAAATAACCTCTTAAAGCTGCAGCATCATCACACTTGTCAGCACATCGAGCCGTTAAACAGGAACCAGGGGTAACCCAGTCAGGCCTTTGGCCCTGTCCAATCAGACTAGGAAGAAGCCATTCAGTCCCTTGAGTCACTTACACAGGAACAGTAGGAGGCCATTCCCACCTCAATGCACTTACACAGGGGCAGAATGAGGTAATTGATACTGATTCCTGATGAATAGCTTATGCCCGAAACGTCCATTCACCTGCTGTGCTTTTCCAGCAAAGCAGTGTCTACTCTGATCTCCAGCAACTGCAGTCCTCGCTGTCTATTAATTGATGCTCTAATATAATGACCAAGTGGAGCAGAGGCTGCACAGACAGACTGCTCCACGTTGTTCCTCGTAGCTCCGTCAGTCATGATACACACGTGGGACTTTAACACAGTTTTCTAGTGGTGAGGAGGGAAGCCATACGTCTTGTTTGAAGTCACAAGAAGGCAATAATCATCTCTGACAAGACAGCCTGGTGTTCTCTATGTAGGGCGGAAGCTGGTGGGAATGGCTACCTGTTTCAGATGGAAGGTAATGTGGCTGCTGTTGGGATTGTGAGCAACATGCTGTTGAGTACGGGTTCACACGCCAACGGCCCAATAACGTGGGGCGAGTTAATTTAGGCATATAAACTATTAGGAAAGTCACGTTACACTGAAAAATGAACTCTCTAAGTTCAAATAATGCTGGTCTTGTTCATGTTGATCTTGTCGAGTGCACGTCCTGTGCAGTGTAACCTGTATGCCTTACTCTGTCCAAGTCTATTTCCACCCTATGATCTGTCTGGCCATGCTTACTATGACCTATCTCCACTGCTCATAAATAAAGTGTTTCCCTGTACTGAGGTACATGTGACAATAAATCAAACCAAACAATCCTGGGTAAAGTATGGAATTTCTGACCCTATCAATGTGACTTTTGGAAATAAGTGATCGCTGCCACTCCTCGTGTTTAGCATCACCATTTCTTCTTCTCTCAAGGCTCTACTGATTAAACACTCAGCTTCTTCACTCTATCCTCGTGATACCATCACGCGTGTCTGTGGTAAGGAGATCATTCGTTACAAAGGAGATCAAATCTGTAGAGAGTGTCCAAACCACTCTCTCAGCAAGGCTCTACAACAGCAGGAAGTTGGCATTACTTACGAACTTGAATCATCTTACAATTAAGGACAGCATACCATTGCCTGAACTCATTAGTTACACAGGATTTGATTCGGAGCAGTCAGCATAGACTTGTGAGTGGGAGATCATGCTTTCCAAATTTGTTAGAGTTCGTTGATGAAGTGACCAAGAAGGTTGATGAGGGCCGAACGGTAAACGTCGTCTCCGTGGGTTTCAGTAAGGCCTTTGATATGTTTCCACATGTTCTGGAAGGTTCCATGACGTGGAATGCTGGGGGAACTGGCCAATTGAATACACAGTTGGCTTGATGATACGAAGCAGGGCGTTTAATGGAAGAATGCATGTCAGACCGGAGCTGGGTCCATTGCTGTTTATTATCTATGAATTGGTTGACAATGTACATTGCATGATTAGTCAGTTTGCAGATGACACTAATATAATTGGCACTGTGATCAGTGAGGAAGTCTATCAGAAATTGCAGAAGGACCTTAATCAGGTAGGGAAGTGGGCCGAGAAATGGCAAATTGAATTTAATATAGATGCATGATGTCTTGCATTTTGGAAACTGAACTCAAGGTAGCAGTTTCATGGTGAATGGGAGGACCTTAAGGGGTGTAGTGGGCAGAGAGACCTTGGCGTTCATGTGCACGGTTCTCTGAGAGTGGAGTCACAGGTAGACAGGGCAGTGAAGAAGGCATTTGACACACTGACCTTCATCAGGCCGGACATGGAGTATGGAATTTGGGAATTTATGCTGCAGTTATACAGAACGTTGGTAAGGCAGCACTTGGAGCATTCTGTTCAGTTTTTGTCACTTTGTATTAGGGAGAATTTAATGAAATTAGAAAGCATGCAGAAGAAATTAACATGGATGTTGCCAGGACCCAATGGAATGAGTTATAGGGAGACGTTGGACAAGCTAGGACCTTTTCTATAGAGTGTAGGAGACTGAGGGGGGACCGTATAGAGCTGTAGAGGATCATGAGGGCTATGGATAGGGCGAATGCTCTCAGTCCTTTTCCAAGATTTAGAGAATGGAGGATTAGAGGGGATCAGTTTACGTTGAGAGGGGATGGAAAAAAAGGGAATCTGAGGGGGCACTTCTTTACACAGAAGGATGGTACGTGGATGAGCTGCCAGCAGATGAGGTTGAGGGCGGTACATTAACAACATTTTAAAAGCATTTGGATAAATATGTGGATGGGAAATGATGAGAAGGATATGGGCCAACTGCAGGGAAATGGGGTTAGCTTGGATGGACAGTTACAAGGTGGAATCGAACCTCTCTGTTAATTCAAACCAAACACCCAGAAAAGCTCACCTCACCTCGTAATCTGTTAAAATATGAGTGACACAGATCTTCTACATTCCACTATTTAAACAAACATTTACAAATTAGTTTGTTAACGTTAAAAGTGAACACTAAACAACAGCTGTTCAAAAATACAAGCCCCTCTTTTCTTAGCTACTTACTATCTGACTCCAACTCCATAAAAATATGCTGTTCCAACAACCCACATATTAAACCTTGCAATCTCAAGACCATACAGTCTCTATCTTCCCCGCTGTGTTCATTCTTCCAGCCGCTGATCTCCCAGGTCACGTTCTGTTTTACTGCAAGTAGGTTTGACATGAACATTTATCTTTTATAGAGAGTGCTTTTGAGAGGAACAGTTAGCACTCCTGATCTGCAGCAGTTACTCAGCTGTTGGATGGCAGTGGCTCTTCCCCTAGTGTTCAAAATGCTGGGTTTATATACTCCCCATGGTACAATAATTCTCATAATTTGATTGCTTTCCAGGTGTCGGAACAATAATATTCAAATTCAGTTGGCTTCTGGTATCCTGAGCATTATTTAAACTACTAATACGTCATCCCCACCTGCTTCACTCTATGCTGTTTCAGAGTTTTTATCTGCCACCTGCTTTACTCAATGCTGTGCCCTCTTCAGGTGCTGTTGAGCTAACTCACCTACTCCATCTAATCTCTCCCTCACCTCACATACATAGTCCAAGTGTGAGATCTCCGACTTCGGTCCTGTCAATTTAGATTTGATTTAATTCAATTCAAAAGACTTCACTTCATGTACGAATATTAACTCAAAGGAAGTAAACTGAGTAGATTTATTTCGGGCATCTTCTATGATAAGCAATTTAATGTGACACCTTTATCCCAATCATTTGGCCAATACTGACAGTACGTTGTACACCTTTATCCCAATCATTTGGCCAATACTGACAGTACGTTGTTAACATGGTCTTCAGCGTATGATGCTAACTTTCCAATGCTCCATGGGATTCAGGATGGGACGCCCTTGATTTGAACGGCTGTATGCCTAAGCTATCCATGACTTCCTAAAACAGCTGAGCGGTAAAATGAGACCCTTGGTCTGACTGAATCTCTCTGCGGAGACCACAGCGAGTAAAACAAGCTACCAACTCCTGAACTTCCCTTTTTACCTTAACACTCCATAATGGAATTGCCTCTGGAAATCTGATAGACACATCCATTATGCTCAGCAAATATTGGTATCTACTTTTATTTTAGAAAGGGGAGCTACACAATTAATCACAACCCACGTGAAAGGTTCTTCGAATTCAGGAATTTGCAACAAAGGTGCTGGTTTTATTATTGCCTGTGACTTATCTACCATTTGGCATGTGTTACATGTACAACAAAAAATAACCACGTCCTTGTGCATTCCAGGCCACTAGAATTGCTTATGTACTTTAGGTTGAGTCTTCCGTAAACTTAGGTGACCACCTGCAGTTAGTTCATGTGCTACCCGTAACACGGTATGCTACCAGTAACACAATCTGGTGCACTTCGGCCCATTTCGCTTCTGCACTAACCTACCATTTTTTCTCCACGTTCCGGTTTTTCTTGCACAGTTACATCAAACAGGGTGTCAGTTATCTGAACATCAACTCCTCTGTCTTTTTCTGTCGTTTGTCCTTTCTGCTGGAACTTATGACTGTGGGATCTTGTTACTACACAGTCTGGAAAATTCCTTGGTATATTTCCTTTAACTCCTCAGTTCCCTAGTTTTCATTTGACTTCTCCACCACAAGGGGTGACTCTCCCACCTTGGATTCTATTAAATCATTCACAAGAACACACTGTATTGCTGGGACTGACACCCTGTCACTCACTCTTACTGTTAGTTCCCCAATCTTGATGTTTCTGTCCCCATCCTTAATTTCTGTCCTAAGTCCACAAATTATCTCGCTCTTGAGTAACATGCCAGAAAGAGTGAAAATACAAATGGTTGGAGTGCCAGGCCTCTAGGAATTCTCTGGCATGTCTTTGCTTAGCCTGTCCCAGGATAGATCCAAGCACAACGCCATGAACAAACACATAGATCTCGATACCATTTATCAACCCCTCAGAAAACGAACAGGAAATGACATCACCATAAACCACAGGAATCCCATCCAGGACAAACATATAAATAGAAATCAGGAGGCAACAGCTTCGCTTCACTTGGAGGTCGCCACTGATGATGTTACCTAGCCAGGTAATGAAATGTCTGGATATCAATCCTACAGCTCAGCGAGCAAACCTACACCCTAAACCTCAACCTGAGCTACAAATGTTTACAAACCGTGCATTTGCAATTTAAGTCTTTTCTAACTCTACTGCAGTTGCCTGTTTCTCTTACACACCAAAGTGCTTGACCATCTCCATTACAATTTCAGCTTTCCTTTTGTCCCTGGTTAAACCCAATTCTAACCTACTTGCTAATTCTAAATATATTCCGTCTTCTGCCTTTCTAAACTTCTTTGGCAAATTTGCGAACCTCTTTATTAATGTTAAAAGCCATTTCTCTCAGTTTTAACTGAACCAACCACAAGTTAACAGAATTCAATGAATTTTCTCACCGGTTTTATTTGAAGATCTAGGTCACTAATTGCCACGTGTTGGAATTTGCTGGGACCTTTTGAACCCCAAATCTGTTCAAGTCTGTCCAAATCCCATACGGCAAGGCCCCAAACTGTTATGACACCAATGTAGAACCCCTCTGTCCATTGAAACCACGCAGCCAGAAACGCTAATCTCACATCATAACCTTCTGAAACGTGGGTGACAGAGAACTCCTAAATTCCACTAATTTATTAAAATAACAATTTGTATGTATGCAAGTTAGCTCGCTGAACTTGAAGGTTTGTTTTCGGACGTTTCATCACCATGACTAGGTGACATCATCAGTGAGCGTCTCCGCTGAAGCGCTGGTGGTATGTCCCGCCTCTCTATTTATAGGCCTTGGTTTCTTAAGGTGGGTGATGTTATTTCCAGTTTTCTTTATTACAAGATAAGGTAGATAGGATATAAATTGATGTTTTTACTGATGGACGTCTGGTTACAATGCCATTCCTCGAAGAACGTCCTTGCGTGACTTAGTATGTGTGTGTGTTGTTACAGTCAAAATGGTGCCCTTCTTTGTCTGTATTATGGAACATAGTGATAGTGGGTCGTGTCTTTTGGTGACCAGTGGTGTTCATGTATCCTGGTAGCATGACAACAGGACCATTTCAATGTCGGAAAAATGATTTTGTATACACTGTTAAATCAATGTGTGTGTGCAGATATTTTTCATGTGTGCACAACACATCGTAAATGAATAACAGAGACGCAGTTATCGAAAAATGATGCACATGATGTATAAAATTGATGAAATACTACTTGATGCTCGTCTAATGTGACATGTTCCCCTTCTCTCAATGTTCCTCCTTTTTCTGGAATTCTCTACACTATACTCTCATTCTTATCAGGATATGTGTTATAAATTCTTGCTTGTGGTATCGCAACTTATTTCAGTTAATCCATTTTCGACAGGGAATTCAATATATTGGCCTGCTGGGTTCTTTCCAAAGCTAGTGTCTGTCGTATTATTGGAGATTACAATTATGGCATCAGACCCAGCATTTGAACAGATTCCTCTGTTGTACATGTACTGTACAAAGGGCTACAGCACACCGGAATTACCAAAACATTGAGGGATGTACATCTACTTCTTTCGATAATCTAGTTTTCTCATTTTTCACATTTCCTCCTCTACATCTTCTCTCTCGTTCTCTCCTTCTATCTAGTTAAGAAATTTGCCAATTACTCTTTATGTCCCATCTCTCAAAAATTCTTCTTTCGGTTTATAGCTATTGCTCTCTTTTTGATGTAATGTGATTATAATTGAGCAATGTAACTACAAAGACATGAGGAAGGAGCTGGCCAGAATAAATTGGAAGGGGAGCCGAGTAGGGAAGACCATGGAGCAGCAATGGCAGGAATTTATGTTGGATAATTCGGAGGATATCAGAAACTCTCCCAAAAAAAGATGAAACGTACTTATGGGAGGACAAGCCAGCTATGAGTGATAAGGCATGAAAACAAAAGAGAAAACATACAATGTGGTGAAGATGATTGGGAATCCAAAGAGTCCCTTGGCTCTGAAACTACATCAGGCTGATATCAATGACACTACAGAGCTCTTAATCATGGTCAGGGAGAGACAAAGAGGGAAACACCTTCAATTTGAACACAGAAGATTGTATTACTCAAGGAAAAAGATTCATATGAATGAAACAATTCAATTAAAATCAGTTTTTTTTATGGATTGTGTCAGATTAGAAGCATGACCTCAGCAGAGTGAGAATATGAAAATGAAAGTGTTACCACATCAGAAACCAGAGTCAGTCACTGAGTACAGAGTTGATGGGTGAAAGAGTCTCTATGTGAACTAGGGGACAGAAAACTGAATTGCATTTCAGATATTGCAGCTCAAAACTGCGTATTCATGTAGTGCTGTAGACCACAACAGCAGGAGAAGCAGAACACCATTAAACCATCACATGTAACGTTTTGACCAGGGATAATCTCCTTAGTCTGCCATTACAATCAACACGATCTATGTTTCAGTAATGACTGTGGGTGAAGATGTCAGGGTAAGAACCATGTGAACCTAAACCTGATGCTAACTCATTAATGTTAACGCACCTGAGCAACAGATCTGATCGATGTTTCGCAGTCCTGCCACATTCAGTCATAAATGGTAATGGATGTTAAACAAATGACTGGAGGAAAGGGCTCCACAAAAATCCCCATCGTACATAATGGAACAGACCTACGGCATCAGTGTAAAAGACAAGAATGTAGTATCTGCCCGATCCTAAGCCAGAAGTGTTGAGTCGATTATCCACTTCACCATCGCCATGATGCCCGCAGAATCACAGATGCCAGTCTTTAATCAATTCTATTCGATGCACGTGAGATGAAGAAACAGCTGAACACAGTAGATACGACAAAGGCAATGGGCCCTGACCCCATTCCTGCAATAGGACTGAAGACTTGTGCTGCACAACAAGCTATGTTCCAGGGGAAGCTGTTTCATTCCAGCTCGAACTCTGATATCTCCCTGGCAATGAGGAAAATTACTCAGCTATGTCCAGTCCCCAAAGAGGAGAATAATTACATTCTGACAAATTACTACTCCCTCAGTACAGTAACGATAGACAAATTGGTGGGAGTTATTTTTGACCGAGCTGTCAAGCAGCACAGACATAAGCTGCTCAGTGTGGTTTCTGATAGGTCCCCATGTGGAGTTGGTGCAGATGTCACTGGATTACTAATCAGACCAGACAAATGCTCTGGCAGATTCTGGAAGTTAAAAATAATTAATAAAATATTAAGATGCAAAATCTGGTGTCAGTAACAATGACCTTGAAGCCAATGTCAATTGTAAACACGAATTTGCTTCCCCAATGGACTTTCAGGAAGTGAATCTCTCGTGCTTTCCTGGTCTGGCCTAAAAGTGACTCCAAACACACAGACATGTGATAAACTCTTCAATGGTCTCTGAATCGGCCAAGCAAAACACTCTATTGTATCAAACTGTTCCGAGGTCTTAAAGGATAAAACCAGACAGAACACCCGGCAGCAGCCTCGGTATTGGAAAAGGGAACGGTAAACACAATCCTGTCGCCCCTGCAGAGACCCCCTTCCTAACATCTGAGAGTTTCTGACAATTTTCCCACAGACTACACAGAAACACCGGTAAAGGAGGAGGACAGTGAAGGAACGGTGATATATTTCCAAGTCAGGATGGTGATTGGCTTGGAGGGGAACTTGAAGATGCTGGTGTTCCCATACAGCTGCTGCCCTTGTCCTTCTGGATAGACGTAGTCATGAGTTGGGAAGATGGTGTCGGAGGGTCTTTGGTGAATCATTTCACTGCAACTTGTAGATAGTAAAACACTGCTGCTGCTAAGCGTTGATGGTGGAGCATTGTGGATGAAACGACCCTCAAACTCGTTGCTTTGTCCTGGATGGTATCAAACTTCTTGATGTTGCTGGGGCTGCAATCATCCAGGAAAATGGGGAGTACTCTATAACACCTCTGACTAATGCATTGTAGATGATGGACAGATTTTTGGAAGTCAGGATGCGAGTTACTTGCCGCAATATTCATAGCTTCTGACCTGCTCTTACAGTTACTGTGGGCGACTCCAGTGAGTTTCTGAGCAATGATTACCCCCCAGGATTTTGATACTGGGGGATTCAGTGATAGTAGCACCATTGAATGCCAAGGGGCAGTTTTTAGATTGTATTTTAGTGGTGATGGTCTGAGTCTGGCATTTGTGTGGCGTCAATATTATGTGCCACTTGTCAGCCTGGATATTGTCCAAATCTTGTCGCATTTGGACATGGATTACTTCAGTATCTGAGGAGCCACAAATGTTGCTGAACATGGTGCAATCATTGGTGAGCATTCCCACTTCTGACATTATAATAGAGGCAAGCCATTGATGAAACAGACCTGAAGACGCTTGGGCCTAAGCCACTGCCTGAGGGATTCTACAGACTTGTCCTGGAGCTAAGTTGACTGACCTTCATCAGCCATGAACATCTTCCTACGTGTCAGGTATGATTCATACCAGTAGGGAGGTTGACCCGGGTACCCATTGATTGCAGTTTTGCTAAGGCCATTTGATGCCACAGTTGGTCAAAGGCAGCCTTGATTTAAAGCCCTCTCTCTCTTACCCCACCTCTAGAATTCAGCTCTATTGTCCATGTTTGAGGTAATGAGGTCAGGAGCTGAGTGGCTGTGGTGGAATCCTAACTGGCGTCATTGACCAGGTTATTGCTGAGCAGGTGCTGCTTGAAAGGACTGAAACCTTCCATCACTTTACTAATGATTGAGAGTAGACTGATGGGTTGGTAATTGGCTGGATTGGATTTGTTCTGCTTTTTATATGCAGGAGATACTTGGGTACTTTTCCACACAATCGGGTAAATGTCGTTTGTTGTAACTATGGACCAACGTTGTCTATCTTATACGTTGCAGGCAAGGATGCCCGGAGGCATGATACATTGGGGAAACCGAGCAAAGGCTACGACAACGGATGAATGGGCACCGCACAACCATCAACAGACCAGAAGTGTTGCCTCCCAGTTGGGGAAAACTTCTGCGCTACAGGACATTCGACTTCAGACCTTTGGGTGACCATCCTCCAAGGCGGACGTCGGGACAGGCAACAGCGAAAAGTGGCCGAGCAGGGGCTGATAGCTAAGTTCAGTACCCATAGGGAGCGCCTCAACCGGGACCTTGAGTTCATGTCACAGTACAGGTGATCACCACTGCACTATATACACACACAGGCGCACCTACACACACACACACACACACACACACACACACAGGCACTCCTATACACACACATGCACACGGACACACATATATACAGACACGCACACAGACACTCGCACACAACCTTACAGACACATATGCTCCCATACTCATACATGCATCCTCTCAGAGACTTAGACCACTCTACACTCATGCAGGCACATATACCCTCTCTCACAGACACTCTCAAATCCCCACCCCAGACACACACACACACACTCTCACACTCACACGTGCACCCCCTCACATAATTAAGACACACTGCACTCACTACACACACATATACACTCTTTCTAACACTCACAACCCCCAAGCCAGATAGACATACACACAGACAGACACAAAAACCCACATGCACACATAAATTTTATGGGGTGAATTTGTACTTGCAGAGTTACAATGTACTTTGCTCAAAAACTGCATGAATACAGTAAAACTCTTATCTGACATTTTAGATTAGAATCGATCTAAACATCATGGCGTCGACAGAGAACACAGGTCGCTAACACCTTCGACATATTGACTAGCTAACCCAATTGTTACAGTTAACCTGAGAATGCAACTTTTTAAAAAAGGTTTTTTTTTTATTTACACACGGAAGAAGCTAAACAATCATGGTATTCGAAAAGATGAAAGACTTAACAGATAATCAAGGTATTTTTCAATGTGTAATTTCAGTTACATCATACTGTATTTTTTTGCTATAAATGCTGTGCCTTGCAATTTTGTCCGTCACAATCACCTGATGAAGGTGCAGCTCTCCGAAAGCTACTGTGCTTCCAGTTAAACCTGTTGGACTATAACCTGTTGTTGTGTGATTTTTAACTTTGGACACTCCAGCCCAACACCGGCATTACCAAATCATGATTACTGCGAAGTGGAATCGTATTAATTGTTCTCCAGTACTCTGGCACCTCCCCTAAGGTCAGGTTATAATTAGAATTAATGTTAGAGGTCATCCTACCACTTTATTTATGGTCTTCTCAAGCATCATTGTGAGATTTTCTCCATATCTCCCGTTATGCATGTGGAGTAGAGAAGGACAATGATTTTAAACAATGCTGTGTATTACCCTAGAGAGCTGAGACTGCTCTAAACTGGGTGGGAACCTTTCAGCAGCCTGGTAAATTTTTTGCCGACTCTTGTACAGAATCTCAGTGAGATCACATTGGAGTAGTGTGTAAAGATTTTTTCTACTCAATGAAAAAAGTGTATTGTTACATTGGACGGAGCGCAGAGATGGTTCCTTCAACTGATTCCTGCAACGAAGGTGTCTTAGGATGGAGAGATAGCAGGAAAGTGGAACAGAGGCCGCGATAACATTAGCCATGATTATATTCAATGGCGGAGCAGATTCGAGAGGTTGGATTCGTGACTGATGCTCCTCGTCCATACTCAGCCTTTCGACCAAGGGGGAGGACGGTGTATCAAACAGGAAGGAGGCTCTCCGGATAAGTCAGTCTTAATCAGTTTGACAGAACGTCACCAGTGGAGTCACACAGTGACCAGTGCGGTTACCTCAACTATTTACAATCTATATCAATGATCAGGAGGTTGGAACAGATATACAGATACTGAGTTTGGTGATGTCGCTTGGATAAGCAAGAGATTAAATTATCAAGAGAGGGTGGAGTGTCTACAAATAGATACAGAAAGTTAAAGGCAATGGATAATAATTTGGCAGGTGCAATACAACAAAATATAACCTGTAATTTCATTTACAGGAGTAATAGAAGGGAATATGTTACTGAAATGGAGAGGGATTGCAGGACTTAGTGATACTGTATACTGGGGGGTTCACTCAGACCCGTTAAGACATGGGAGGCTTTGCTCCACTCCTGATCGTCTGCTCCTTGACACTGCAAGTGGCCCCATTGCTCTCCGTACACATGGAATATTTTGTTGTAGTTGCTTGGTGGTGGGAATGGTGTTTTGAAACGTGTATCAAGGGGACGGCTTTTATCTAAGACACAATTATTCCTTTCCACATGGAAACCCGTAGACGATGGGAATGGCTGCCTGCTTCTGAATGAAGGAACTGTGGCTGCTTTCAGGATAGGGGTATTCACCAACATGGTGTATTGTACATGTACACACTGTAACATTAATAGAGTGAGAGCTCCTTCAGTTCTTCTAGCTCTCCCCATGTAATGGCTACTCTGCGGATACCATGTACATCTTGGGAAAATAAGGATACACCTGGCAGCTTCCCGCTAAGTGAGAAGCAATGTATTGACCTCATCCACTTTATACATCCTCTGTCACCGAATGGTGACATTCATGTTGAGATACTGGGAGATGATGGATATGTCACCGAATCCTGCCTGGAAAGTTTTGGATCACAGAAGCTGAATCAAACTGTGACTCTAACAGCCCCTGGCAGCACCGTCCTTCCCCCTGGCGTGAAGCTGCGGGACATGTTCAAGGAGATGACACCGCTCTGTGAACAGCTCCTTGTTCAGTCAGGGTCCCCTCACACTCTGCCTCTGGGTTAAGTGAAGCTTGGGAAGTTGTTCCTGAAAAACCCGGGGTGGATACAGCAGATCCCTTTCCCTACACACACTCACTCCGTGATTTCAGAGCTTCCCCTGTCTGCAGCCTCTGTTCTATTTGGTGTTCATGTTACACATCCAGATGCTGTTACCATAGTCCCCATCCTCCATCCAAAGTTGGGTCACCAAATCCACCGGTTTCTCTGAATGTCTGAGGCAGCTCACAGCACAAGCTCCAGCAAACCATCCCCAGCACCTCTGCTAACTTTTCAATAATAGGAGTCAGTCGTAAACCCCTCGGCTATAAGTATTGTGGACCAGACCAGATCCCTCCAGAATGTTTTAAGAAGGCCACTTAGACCCAAACCTTTCCTTATTTTGAATATAGATGTGAAGTGTGCTTCCCAGATATGTTGTGAATGATCAAAGCACTCGACATTAAGCCGAATATAATGTATTCAAATGCTTTCTTAAAAATAAAATGAAAGAAAGTAACATTTTGGGATAGCTTATATGTGGAATACTTACACAAACAATAGATACCGTACCTTCTTGGTATACAAGGCTCGGCACAAAGATATATTCAAATACAGATTCTTACATGCAGTTTTTGATCCAGGAGAAATCAACATCAACAACCATCTCAGAGAGAAAAGCAGCTGGGGATCATGTATTGGAAGTTCTAAAACTGCTGGGATCTCCAGCAGCTTCTGAATGCTGCAGCTAAAAACAAAACGAGCAAACCTGGTCTGGGAGAGCTGGCCACTGCCCTTCCATTGTTACCACCGTTTTAATAAAACCTATAAGCCTCCTCAGTTATTTATTTAAACTGTTTTCAGACAGCAGTTCCACACCTCGGCCTTTAATACCTCTCTTTAAAAAAACAAGAGAAAATAACCTTTTTATAGTGATTGTATCCTCACAACTCCATCTTTAATAAAATGATCTATCATTATACAAAGATGGATTCATTTTAGACCTCCTAATCTTCCTCTAATAGTAGCAGGTAGATAGGATAGTGAAGAAGGCGCTTGGTATGCTTTTCCTTATTAGTCATAGTATTGAGTACAGGAGTTGGGATGTCATTTTGCGGCTGGATAGGACATTGGTTAGGCCACTGTTGGAATATTGCGTGCAATTCTCGTCTCCTTCCTATCGGAAAGATGTTGTGAAACTTGAAAAGGTTCAGAAAAGATTTACACGGATGTTGCAAGGGCTGGAAGATTTGAGCTATAGAGAGAGGATGAACAGGCTGGAGCTGTTTTACCTGGAGCGACGGAGGCTGATGGGTGACCTTATAGATATTCACAAAATTATGTAGGGCATGGATAGGATAAATAGGTAAACTCTTTTCGCTGGTGTCGGGAAGTCCAGAACTAGAGAGCATAGGTTTAGGGTGAGAGGGGAAAGATATAAAAGAGACCTAAGGGGCAACTTTTTTCATGCAGAGGGTGGTACGTGTATGGAATTAGCTGCCAGAAGATTTGGTGGAAGCTGGTACAATTGCAACATTTAAGAGGCATTTGGATGGGTATATGAATAGGAACGGTTTGGAGGGATATGGGCCGGCTGCTGGCAGGTCGGACGAGATTGGTTTGGGATATCTGTTCTGCATGGACGGGTTGGACGAAAGTGTTTGCTTCCATGCTGTACATCTCTATGACTCTGTGATTCTATGACTACAATGCATATATATTATATTGACTCTGAACAGATAAATGTTCACAACGAGATTAGATTTCAGTCATTTCACTCCTGCCACAGAATGCCTTTGTCTTTCTTCATCCAAGTCTCCAGAATGAGTCAAAACTTAGGTTTTCTCGCCCTGTCACCCGTATAATTTCAAATTGAATGGCAGCAATAATAAGCTCAATCGCAACAGACTGGTATTTTTTCGCCTGAACGTCTCCAAAGACATTAAGGGGTCACGATCAGTGATAAAGATTTGACTTAGGTATGTTAGTGGCAATTTAAATGCTGAAATGTTGTAACGCCAACACCGAGCTCAAGGCATCCTTCCCCAGTGTGGAATAAATCTGTTGATGTATCCACTGGACACTCCAACCACTGATTACATAATGGAGCACTTCTCATCTCTGCAATAGTCCTTCTGAATGACATAGCTCCTCATGTCTCAGTATAAAAGAATTACATGCTTCTGTATCTCTTAATGCTGAAAACCCTTTACCTGCTACTCCTGGCCTTGACAAGTAAACCTTACTCTCACAGGTATATGTTTTAAGAAGATCTCGCACATTATTCTCAATCTCTCACAGAAACCAAACTTTGATTTCTGAACCAAATTATCATCATCAGACATTTCAGCTTCTAGTCTTGCCATGTTAACTCTCTGCTCTCCCACACGAGTTCTCACGACTGCAGGAAGTGAATTGTTGAACTTCTCCAAAATAAGAATCTCTGTAAGTGTGCCATAGTTTTGGTCTGTTTTTCATGCCCTTCCGCACCTTTCAAAATTACTTTGTTTGATTCTTTCAAACTCAATGTGCTTTTAACGAGGCAGCTTGATTTAGATTCCAGAAACGCTGTCTGAAGGCTTCTGGCCCAAGCTCATATGCACTTCAGATGGCTTTCTTCTCCACCCCACACTGGCCATATACCTCTACTGCTCGGGATGCAAATACCTATCAGCTCTGTGTGGACCAACTAATTCCACGTGGTAACTGATCACTGCATTTGTTTAGCCACTTTCTCAAATGAAATTAAAATGGCTTCCCCATCCTTCTCATCAAATTTAGACAATGCCTGGGCATACTTAAACAGAACCTCATCAGGCCTTTAGCTACTAAAGGGTTGCTCATCCTGACTATCCTCCTCATCCAACCTACTGTCTGCCTTCATCTCCGCCTTTTATGTCAACTTTCCTCTCTACTAACTTTTGAAGTTGAAACTCTCTGTTTTTCTTCTATCTTTTTCTCTCCTTCTTCTGCATTTCCTTTTCTTTTATTTCTACTTCTCATTTTAATTTAAATTGTTTCAATTCATTCTCATGTTCAAGGTGCCTCATTTGAAATTGAATTCGAACCATTTCCACAGAGTTTGATGGCAGTTCCACCAAATGTAATTGCCGAGCTTATAGCTGTAATTATCTGTCATTTTCTCACAGACAAATGCAACCCCAACTCCAGCTTGTCTGCCATTTCCTACAGCTTTGCCTTCATTTCCTTTTGTAAAACCCCCAACTTCACTTCTTCCATACCCAGAGAACTCTCACTGACTGAAAGAATCTTAATACACAAAACACATTTTAAACCAACCAGATTCAACATCCAGAACAACTACCATACACGACCTTTGAACCCAATAGTCTCCCGTTGCATACTCTCCAGTGTTTGCATGACCTTATTCTGGATTCTCTGGTTTCCTCCCACAATCCAAAGATGTGCATGTCAGGTGAATTGGCCATGCTAAATTGTTCATAGTTTTCAGGGATGTGTGGGTTAGGTGCCATAGTCGGGGTAAATGTGTAATAATAGGGGAGAGGAATGGGGGTGGGTAGGTTACTCCTCGGTGGGTCAGTGTGGACTTGTTGGGTCGAATGGCCTGTTCGCACACTGTAGGGATGGTAATTCTAAACCCAATTTGGTGTTATCAAGTTAGAACCAAACAAGAGCCCCCAGTTTGCTACAGACTAACTAGACTGACTCAATCTATTTCAAGAAGGTAGCTTGGATGCCAACATTTTCTTATTTTAAAGGCAGATGCGAAGTGGAATTTCCAGATATGATGCTACTCGCCAAACCATTCACCATTACTTAAAACATAATATGTTTAAAAACTCTAATGAAAATCCATACAAAATGAAGAGGATTTTAGAATAACTTAACTATTGGAAACCTTAGATGAATAATGGATACAGTACCTTCTACAAATGAACTGTTCAAATATACTAGCATCACCTAAACACACTCCATGGTAAAAACGAGCATTCAGACATACAGTTCTCCAATCCAGGAGGAAACAGCATCAAGTGAAGCTTCAGAGAGAATAGCAGTTAGGGGTAATTTACTAAAACTTCCAACCCCTCTGGTACACAAGCACCTGGTGACTTACAGGTGTAAGGAAAAAGAACTAGAAAGCCTGGTCTGTGCGAGCTGGCCATTGTTACAACTATTTATTAAAAACACTAAAACCCTAGAAGTTATTTACTTGAGCCGTTTTCAGTAGGCAGTTTGGACTTTAAGATCCCGTGTTAAAAAAAGAGAAAATAACTTTTAAAAAAAATGTGACAGCATTGTCACACAATTTAGATGCCTGGTCCTTTACTCAATGGGCTTCCCCGTGTTACTGATCGCAAGGTCACCTGAGTTGGCAAATTCAGGTACAGTCCAAGTTACAAGGATGTGTCTCATAACTTCTGAAACACGCCTGTCCATGGGCAATCACATGGGACATACCGGGAAGTGAAAAACAGCCTGACACACACTATTTCACTGTTTCTGAGCGACACAATGCCAGCACTTGATACAAAATATAGCCAAAACGCAAGGGCAGGGAAAGATACATAGGGACACAAAGATTCACATTAAAGACAGAAACAGACAGTTAATTAACTGGGAGGAGGTTGTGGAAACATGGGGGGAAAGACATGGCAGTGGGACTAACTGGAGAAGTGAGATCTTCAAGAGTAAACTTACAAGAATGAGAACATTGAGTAAAGGCAATGTCAGATCCGCTGGAATGGTTTGTTACATCAAATTCTCAATCTTAACATAGAACATAGAACATAGAACAATACAGCACAGAACAGGCCCTTCGGCCCACGATGTTGTGCCGAACTTCTAACCTAGATTAAGCACCCATCCATGTACCTATCCAAATGCCGCTTAAAGGTCTTCACAGAACACCACAAACAACATAAACTGGGACAAGATGACAGCCCAGTATGGAGAATTATGCAGACCATGCCAGTGTGTTGCTCAGTAAACTGCACTATCTGCCCAGCATGGAGAGTATTGCAAACTTTACTATCATATGCTAACTATACTCGCATCAGATTACTGTCTCCAATGGGAAGGTTTGCTCTCTCTGCGTGTGTGTGCGTGTGTTCATCAGAGTGTGAGAGGGAGAGTCCGTGTGTGTGCGCAATTGGCGTGCTTGTTAGCGAAACTCATTGTTTGAGAAGGAACACACATGGAGGAAATTATTTTAAATAAGAACAACTGGCAGGCATTTGGACAATCGACAGAGAGAGAACGAGAGAAGTTTCATGGACAGATGAGATAAAGTGTTTGAGAATGTTAAAATAAAGGCATTGCCAGACACAATATCAATATACATCGGCATGCACATGAATGACAGATGGATGGGAGTTTGGTGTGAGGTCGAATCAGATTTGCTTCGGCAGGTTTGAAGCCGGGAGCATCAGCAGCAGATTATTGGCTTCCTTAAGACTTCAAAGCTCAAGATTCAAACAGCAGATGGAATAAACCAGTGAGATATATTCTGGAGTGGTGAATATTTCAAGTTAGAAATGGTCAGGGAATTGTGTCAGGAATCAGCTCATGGTCAAAGGGATCACCCACAGTTGTGACTCGTCTGCTTCAGCCGCAGATATTGGCCAGGGATGAGATAGAAACAGTGAAAGGAAGTGGAATTTGTAATCAGAACAGTAGACAGTGACCTCTATGCTCTTAATTTTTATATAACAAAGGCAATGATACAATACATTGCGGTTCTCCGCTGAAACTGAGTAGGCCAACATAGAGACCCATGAGTAACACTGTCAGAGCAGAGAGAGAGAGACAGCAATTGAACACCTTCATTGATGTAGTTTGTAGTGGTCTGTACAGTAATTATCTGGATTCAGAGTTTCAATCGGAAAAATAATAGTGGCAAAAAGTGTAGACTATATGAAAGAACAGTAATACAGCCATAACTAGTTTATAGAAAAAAAGGACAGTGACACTTACCAGGAACACCAACGATAGCCAGGAAGGGATAATAAAAATATTGAATAATGCGAAGAGCGTAAAAGATCTGAGATGATAATGGCAACCAATCAAATCCAGAAAGATACCAAATATAATCGGATAAACTCCTGTCTATTGTTGGAATATTCCAGTCGAATGTTCTCAGATTCTGATCCATTGTTGGAACATTCCAGTCTAATGTTCTCAGATTCTGATCCATTGTTGGAACATTCTAGTCTAATGTTCTCAGATTCTGATCTCTCCTCCCCCTTTCTCTGGAGCTGCTGATCCCTGTCAGTGCTGTCGGTGATGCTCTGCTCATGTTATGGGATAACACATTGAACGGCGTCCATTTATCATTAAAAGAGGGAAACCCTCCACTGGGATAATTTGAATCCATGGAGACTGGCATTAATCACAGTTACGGAACAAACAGGCTCAGTTAACCAGTTCCATACATCACTTTTCATATCACTATAAAAGGGAACATTTACTGGGTTTGGATGGAATGGATAAGGGTTGCTGAGGGATGGACTATAAACCTTTCAAAACTTTAAATCTTGTATATGAGAGTATTAACAGAACACTGCAGGGGTCTATATGTGTTCCACACTGTTTATGAAAGGAAGCAGTTATAAAATAACTGATGGGCTGCATAAAAAAAGTCGGCTGAGCACATTTCTTGATGCCTTAACCTAAAGTATGATACTTACTGACCAGTGTGAGGCTACTCCGGGTTTTAAGTGCCCTGTTATCAAATCCTTTCATAACCTTGAGACAGAGCATTGAGACTGCTACTCAGGAAGAGGCCGAAACAATTCTGTCCCTATGGCCCTATTACAGAAGGATAGAAGAAGGCCACTCAATCCATATTAGCCTGTTGCTACTGAAAAGGTGGAACTCTGGAATATTAGTACATTTTGCCAACAAAATCATTCAAAATAAAAGGATTTGTCGCTGCAGCTGTATGAGGTGTCACTGAGAGGACACCTGGAGTTCATTGTTTCTGTAACTGAGAAGGGATGAACCTCCATCAGATACAGCTTATTGGCTGCTCGGAATCCAGGGGTTGCTGTGTTATTTACTGTCTCATGGCTGTTTTACAGGGACAGGAGAATCCTAATCAGCCTCTCGAGCCTGTTCCAGAGGGGCAGGAAGTATTTATTTAACATTCAAGTCTGTTACGCATAAATATTACTTTTAAACTAGTTATGGAATAGGAAAGACCTGATGTAAACAATAACGTTCTAACTTTGAAGAGGGCCAATTTTGAAAGTGTTAGGCGAGGCCTGTGAAGAGCTAATTGGAATACTCTATTCGCAGGTCAAGGAATGGTTGGAAAATGTAAGGCAATCAAAACTTGGTTTCAGAGAGTCAAGAGCCAACGTGTTCCTATTAGTGAGAGGGGCAAGGCTGGAAGGTGCAGGGAGTGCTGGATGGCTAGATATATTAATGCTCTGGTCAAGGTAAGGAAGGAGGCATATGTCAGATAAACAGAACTGAAATCAAGTGGATCCCCAGAGGGGTATAAGGGCAGTAAGTGTATAGTCAACGGGGAAATCGTGCCAGAACTATGTGACCACGAGTTGGCTTTAGAAATAGGGTTAACGAGGTATTGAAGAAATTCTACAAATCTTTTCATGGCAAAAGATTAACTAGGGAGAGTTTAGGGCACCTTAAAGATCAGGAAGGCTACCTATGTGTGGTACCACAAGAGATGGGAGGGATATAAAACGAGTATTTCTCCTCAGTATTTAATGTGGAGGGACTTACAAGAGCGAGAGAATGAAGAAATATATAGTGATACCTTGAAATGGATCTATATTACAAGGAGGTGTTGGACATTTTAGAACACATAAAGGTGAACAAATCCCTGGGAATTGGTCAGTTGTATCACACAAGTTTGTGGGAAGCTACGAAAGAGAATGCTGTGCATTTTGCTGATATATTTGTATCATTGATTTCCACAGGTGAGGTGCCAAAATACTGGAGGGCTCCTAACGTAGTGTCATCATTTAAGAAAGGAAGGAAAAACCATGTAACTATAGACTGGTGAGCCTGACGTCAATGGTGACTAAATTGTTGGAGGGGGTTTTGAGGGAAAGGATGTATATGCATTTGGAAAGACAAGAACTGAAGAGGGCTTTGTACATTGGAGATCACGTCTCACTGACTCGGTGTAATCTTTTGAGGAAGTGATGAAGATGATTGGAGAAGGCAGGACAGTGGATGTTGTCTTAATGGGATTCAGGAAGAAAACCAAAATGTTCCACATGGTAGACTGGTTAGCAAGGTTAGACTGCCTGGGATCCAGGGAGAACTCGCCATTTAGATTCAAATTTTTCTTGAACATCGGAGACAGGGCATGACAGTGGGCATTTGTTCGTTAAACTTGGAGACCTGCGACCAGTGTCGTGCCGCAAAGATCAATAGTAATTCCACTGCCTTTTGTCACTTATACAAATCATTTCCATTTGAGTATATGAAGTATGGTCAGTAAGGTTGGAGATAATTTCAAATTTGGTGGTGTAGTCGACAGTGAAGAATGATATCTCAGAACACAGTGGAAACTTGGTTAGGTGAACCGAACGGTGGCAGATGTAGTTTAATTAGATTAATGTGAGGTGTTGCCTTTTGCAAGATAAATCAGGGCAAGACATGTAGGTAAAGTCCTGTCAAAAGTGGCCAGTCAAAGAGAACTCCATTGAAATTATCGAATCCCTACAGGGAGGAAACAGGCTATTCGGCCCATAGAGGCCACATCGACCGTCGGAACAGTATCCCACTTGATACACCCCTACCCTATCCCTCCGAGCCTGCATTTCCCATGGCTAATCCACCTCGCCTACACATCCCAGGGTACTTGGGGCAACTTAGCAATGCCAATCTACCCTTACCTGTGTATCTTTGTACTGTGGAGGGAAAACGTAACACCCGGAAGAAACTCACGCAGACACGGGGAGAATGTGCAAACACCAGACAGGCACTCATTCAAGGATGGAATTAAACTCAGATCGCTGTGCTGTGAGGTAGCAATGCTAGTAACTGAGGTACTGTGTCACCTGGTGGTGCAGGTTCTCCTTGAAAGTGCTGTCACAGGTAGACAGCGCAGTGAAGAAGGCACTTGGTGATCTTCCCTTTATTGGTGCGTGCTTTCAGTTTAAGCGTTTGCATGACATGTTGCACCTGTCCAGGACGTTGGTTTGGCCACTTTTGTAATATTGCCTTTAATTCTGGTTTCCCTGCTGTCGGAAAGATGTTGTCAAACTTGAAAGAGTGCAGAAGAGTTTTTTTTTTAAATGTTGCAGGTGTTGGAGGGTTTGAGCTACAGGGAGAGTTTGAATAGGTTGGGACTTTTTCAAGTGTTGAAGCTGAGGGGTGACCTTATAACAGTTTATAAAATCATGAGGGGCATAGATAAGGTAAACAGTCAACGTCTTTACTCCAGCATAGGCAAGTCAAAAATTAGAGGACAAAGGTTCAATGTGAGAGGAGAAAAATTTATAAAGGGAAATGAGGTACAATACTTTCAAAGAGAGACTGCTGTGTTTATGGACTGAGCACCCAAAAGAGGTGGGTGGAGGCAGGTCCAGTTACACCATTTAAAAGGTATTTGAATGGGTACATGCATGGGAAGGGTTCAGAGGGATATGGGCCAAGTGCTGGCAATGGGGACGAGATTAATTTAGGATATTTGGTCAGAATGGACGACTGGATCGAAAGGTCTTTTCCCATGCTGTACATCACTGAGACTCTGTTGACTCTTGAGTGTATAATACTGGAACAGGAAGAGGTTATTCCGGTTCTGAATTCTGTCAGTCAGTTTGTTTGCTCAATTACTGAGAGTCAAATACAAAAATACATCATTCAGATTTTGATGGTGTTTTACAGAAACAGGAGAAAGGCCTTTAGTCAAGAGAAGCTGTAAGGAATGTGAAGAGGCCATTCAGTCCCTCAGTCCATTCCACAGGAGCAGCAGGTGAGCACAGA
This sequence comes from Chiloscyllium punctatum, assembly GCF_047496795.1. Lineage (NCBI taxonomy): Eukaryota > Metazoa > Chordata > Chondrichthyes > Orectolobiformes > Hemiscylliidae > Chiloscyllium > Chiloscyllium punctatum. The sequence goes on from NC_092752.1 coordinate 50,078,376, forward strand.
GCGATTGGAGCCTGTGAGTCAGTAGCAAGAGGAGGACATCTACTTTCACAAACTTGGGATCAAGGGGCATCAATCAGTTGCACAAGACTGGGACACAGGAACAGGAGGAAGTCACTCAACTGCTCGAGACTGGAACATAGGAACAGGAGGCATTCACTCAACTGCTTGAGATTGGGACACAGGAACAGGAGGGTGTCATTCAACTGCTCGAGACTGACACTGGGAAATCTGGAGGCTTGTGAGGCCCCAGGATCCTGTTACGGTGGGACAGCAGGAGATGACTCACTCCCCACCAGCTTTGGACACTGGGAGAGAAGGGGAGTTTGCCTCTAACAAAGAGAAATATATGAATAAATTGCATTAGTGCACCACACAATCCTGCTCCACCATTCACTAAGAGCACGGCTGATCTGACTGATTCCCTTATTCCATTTTACGGAGACTGTCCTCTCTGCAGCCTCTGCTCCATTTGTTGGTCATGTTGCAGACCCAGATGCCGTAACAACAGTCACCATCACTCATCCAGAGGGTCAGGTCTAATCTGATGAGTCAGGATTTGAAGGGTCCAATCACAAGAATGAAAACACAAAATAAAGGCATTGCCAGATGTTTAGTTCTCTCACATTCGCAATCCAACTCACAAAACCAGCCCATCCATTATATATTCAGGATGGAGCACTGTGGAGATCCAGCTTGCGAACTGCTGAATGTAACCCGTCAATTTAGAGAGTGGAACTCTGTGCAGCTCACACCAATACTTGATCTATAATACTGGGCTAAATGTCCAGCGTGAGGAGCTGTGCAGTCCGCACTGGTTCATTCATATATAACACCAGGTTTTTGCATTGTTCGTTAACGCTGTGTTAGATCACTGCCCAGTGTGGGGAAACCTGCAGCCCATGCTGGCAGTGACAGGATGTGCAGTTCCCATCCATTTACAGCTCTGTATCTCCATTGTGCCTTGACAAGGGGTGCTGTGGGTGTGACACTCACTGGGAGGGAGAGATGTAAATTGAAACAGTTTAAATACTAATAGTTCCGATTCAGGTGCATACCACTCCAGCATTTAAAGATGAAATAACTGAGATAATGTCCAGTGAGGTTTTGTGGATGGTGCAAAGAAGTAAGAGGGGGTTGGTGATGTTATAGTGGTTGCAGTATCAGCCTTCAAATAATCAATGGGAATTAGAGAAGCAAATATGCATGGAGACTGGGGAGACTTTCAGGAGCAATAGGGTTGTAATAATAGGTGATTTTAATTATACTAACATAGACTGGGACTTCCAGAGGGTTCAGGACTTAAATGGAACGTAATTTGTTAAGTGTGTTCAGGAATGTTTCCACAAGCAGCATGTAGAGAGTCCTACTCGGGAAGGGACAAACTGTTGGGGTATAGGGCAGGATAGGTGACGGAGGGAAAGTGGGGGACCATTTTGGGACTGGTGACTAGAATTGTATTAATTTTAAAACAGATATGGGAGGGACAGAATTGGTCCACAGATTCAATTTCTAATTTGGGGCGAGGCGAATTTTGTTGGAATTAGACAGGGACTTGCAAATGTTGATTGAAGTAGCTTGTTTTCAGGCAAAATGATCTCTGGTAAGTGGGAGGCCTTTCAAACTGAGATATCTCAAGTTCAAGGTCTATATGTTCATGTGGTGGTGAAGGGAAAGTGAGGCAGGAAGAGAGAACCCTGGATGACAAGAGATAATCAGGCTCTGACCAGCAAAAAAGAGGCGTGGCTCAGGTTCAGGCAGCTGGCATCAATGGAACCTCTGGAGAGACCTAACGGATGCAGGAGTTTACTGAAGAAGGAAATCAGTAAGGCGAAAAGGGGGTATGACATAGCCTTGGCTGAGAAAATTAGGGTGAATCCAAAGATGTGCTTTCAGTATAGTAAAGAAAAAGAACGACGAGAGAGAAAATAGGACTCCTTAAAATCCAAAGTGGGCATTCATGTGTAAAACCACAACAGATGGGGAGGTCCTCAATTTTCCCTCTGTGTTTACCAGGAAGAAAGACATGAAGATCTGTGACCTTTGGTGGGGTTAGTTGTCATATCTTGGTACCGTTAATATCACAGGAGAGGTTCTGTTGGACATATTAGAATGCATAAAGTCAGATAAATCTCTTGGTCCTGACCAGAAAGAGGAGAGAGAAGACTGTTCAGTGGCAAGGTCCCGGAAGACTGGGCAGTAGCAAATGGAGTGCCCTTCTTCAAGAACGGCTGCAAATAAATGTCTGGGAAGTATGCACCAGTAAGCTTCACATCTGTTTTCGGTAAACCACTTGAGAAGGTTCTGAGAGATTAGATGTGCATGCATTTGGAAAGAAAGAGTTCGACTTGGAGCAGTCAGCATAGCTTTGTGCATGGCAGATCATGCCTTACAAATTTTGTTCGTAGTTTTTTGAGGAAGTGACCAGGAAGGTTGTCGAGGGCAGGACGGTGGACATAGTCTATATGAATTTCAGTAAGGCCTTTGACAAGGTTCCACAGGGTAGGCAGCTCGAGAAGGTTAGATCGCATGGACTCCAAGGTAATCTGGCAAATTGGCAACACAATTGGCTTGGCGTTAGGAAGAAAATGGCTATGGTGGAGGTATACTTGTCGGACTGGAGGCCTGTGACTAGTGGAGTGCCTCAGGGGTTGGTGCTGGGCCCATTGATGTATGTTATCTATATCAATGATTTGGATGAGAGTGTACAACACAAGGTTAGTAAGTTTGCAGATGACACTAAAATAAAAGGGATCCAATGAGGAACATTACCAGAAATTGCAGCAGTACCTTGATCGGCAGTGGAAGTGGGCTGAGAAATGTGGAGTTTAACATAGGTAAGGGTGACGTCTTGCATTTTGGAAAGTCATATCCAGGTAGGAGTTTAATGATGAACGAGAGTGCTTTAAGGAGTGTCGTGGAACAAAGGACATTAGAGATTAGGTGCACGGTTGTCTGAAATTTGGGTCACAGATAAACAGGACAGTGAAGAAGGCGGTTAGCACACAGGCCTTCATCAGGGCATTAAGTATAGAAGTTGGAACATTATATTGCAATTATACAGGAAGTTGGTAAGGCTGCATTGCCTGAACTTATACTAATATATCGTTCACTCATACTTCCTCATAATACTGACCCGTGTTGCATGATACTACCGAAATGTCTTCATTTCAGCATTCTGGAAACAGTGAACATGTCTTTCCATGACATTTTTTCTCAATCTCCCCTCCCTGTCTCTATCCCAAAACACACGTATTTACAGTCATACGGTTCAGTATGGAGTATTGGGTTCAGTTTTGTTCTCCTTGCTCTAGAAAGGATATTATTGAATTAGAAAGTGTGTAGAAGAAATTTCAGAGTTGTTTCCTGGGCTAAAGGTTTTAAGTTATAGGGAGAAGTTGGACAGGTTAGAACTTATTTCTTTACAGCCTAGGAAACTGAAGGGGGTTCTTATAGAAGTGTAGATAGTTTGTGAGAAGATTTGTAGCTCGGGTGTTCGTTGTTGTGGTTCTGTTCGCCAAGCTGGGAATTTGTGTTGCAGACGTTTCAGCTGACAGCTGGAACTGACAACCGGAAGCGACAGATACAAACCACTATAAATGCCAGAGGAAACATCACAGAGGCGCTTCACAGGAGGTCCCCAAGCACTAAGGATGTCTCCTAGACAGGGGACGAAACGTCTGCAACACCAATTCCCAGCTCGGTGAACAGAACCACAACAAGAAGTGTAGATCTTATCAAATTATGAGGGGCGTGCATAGGGTTGAACACTTCAATTTTTTTCGCAAGGTTGGGGAATCGCGGACTAGAGGACATCCGTTAATGCTTCGAGACAATAAAATGAAAATTAAACCGTAGGGGCAACTTTTTTACACAGAGTATGGTATACTTATGGACTGAGCTGCCAGTGGATGTGGTTGAGATGGGTACGATAACAACATTGAAAAGGCATTTGGACAAATACACAGATAGGAAAAGATTAAAGGATATAGAGCAAGGGCAGAGAAATTGGATGAGTGTGGTTGGACATTTTGTTTGGCATGGAATAGCTGGAAGGGCCTGTTTCCGTCTGTAGAACCGTATGACTGTAAATATGTGTGTTTTGGGATAGAGACAGGGAGGGGAGACTGAGAAAAAATGTCATGGAAAGATATGTTCACTGTTTCCAGAATGCTGTATTGAAGACATTTCGGTAGTATCATGCAACACGGGTCAGAATTATGAGGAATTATGAGTGAATGATATATTAGTATGAGTTCAGGCGATGGAGAGTTTTGAATGAGCATTTGTCCTGCAACTTTGTAACTGAGAGGGAGGACTGCAGAGTCTTCGACATATTGAGCTGTATAAAACAGTAATTTGTCTCAGTTTCATTTTCGTTGAGTGTGACAGAGGGATTGTCTATACAAAGCTGAGCTAGTTTCCTGGGGCTATCTTATCGAACTCACCTTATTAGCTACCCACCCCACCCCATGGTGTCCCTCTCATTCAATACCAGCCCGATTCTCCCACCCATCATGATTGACCAGACGGCACTCCAGTACTTTTACCCCATTTTTCTTCAAGTGCCTGTTCGAGGGCATTTCCCATGGAACGTACTCTCCTAACAATATATTCCATCTGCTTTATACTTTCATACGATAGTCAGCATGCTTTACGCAGACCAAGCAAGAAATCTACTCTTATTTTATGGTTCTAGATTCCAATCACACTTAGTAATTCTGGTTATTTCACTTGACTCACCTTAATGATATTAAATCAAAGACAGCTTCTAAACACGTCTTGTTATAAAATACAATTTCGAGCAGAGAACGATCTTACCCTCAGCCGTTATCTTGACCATTATCTGAATTTGCCATTTTCAATATTATGAAAGTTTCTCTTGCCCTTTGCCTGTGACTGTTTCTGTCTGTAACAGTTGCACTATCTCGCAGTCAGTTCGTTGGATGGCAGGTTTGTGATGCAGAGGGAGGCCAACAGCGCAGGTTCAGTTCCTCACACTGACAGAGGTTACCATGAAGGGGACGCTCTCTCAACCTCAACCTCACCCCATCACCCGAGATGTGGTGACCCTCAGGGTAAACCAGCATAAGTGGTCTCTCTAATGAGAGTTCTTTGGGACTCTATTCTATCAATGTTAGCATTTTAATTTCAAAAAAAATAATTTTATTGAAAAGGGGTTTTGTAATATTATAATAACTCAATAACAACACAACTCAAATAACTGAACAGAATTACACTCAGGTGCATGTACATACAAAACAATTTAAAAACATTAAATGGACAGAAGAAAAACAAAAATAAACAATAAATAATGAATACATAGTACAGCTCAGCATAACAAAACAATAGCTCTCGCTCTTCAAGAGCATTAACTGATACGCATTTTTATGTTCATAATTGTTCCTGGCTGGATATTAGATATATTAGACAATATCATCATGGCTATATAGAAGCCCTTCTTAATGTGAGAGATAAACCTGCATCATGGTAATCCAAAAAGGGCTGCCATGTCTTATGTAAATCTCTATTTGTTTTTGATGCACCACACTAGTGAGAAAGTCCAAAGGAATATTCTCCATGAACAACTTACGACGACCCAACAGACCCGGGGTCTTTAGACATCCAACACAACAGAACATGTTTCCTAGCACAGAAAGTAAGGATATAATGCTTTCCCTCGTGTGCATCTGCGTAAGGTACCCGGAGCAGGCCCAGGAAAGGAAAAACCGTGTCCATCTCCAATTCAGTCCTCAATACCTACTCTATCACACCTAACATAGTGCTCCAATATATATGAAGCCTGCAGCAGGACAACAATCAAGAGTAAGAGTGCCTGTAGTCATTCTGCATTTACGACATGCTGAAGATAATCCCACTTTACATTTTGAGAGACAATCTGGGGTCAGATAGACCCAATGAAGAATTTTCAACTGCATGGGTCCTGTTACAGATCAAAATCCTTCAAGCATTTTTACAAATGTCCTCCCATCTCTCTGAGGTGTTCAGAACCCCCAACTCTCGCTCGCAGCCATCACAAAGCTGCACAGTCTCGTCTGAGGGGACACACTCCAACTACTGAAAAAGGGTACTCACAGAGAGTGTATTCTAAGCAATAAGCACCCACTTCTCTTTATCGGATCTGTAAGAGTCTGTTAAAGGTGTATTTTTAAAAAATCAAATCTCTGATGTGGACAAAAAAACAGAAGAGGCCTCCACTATGTAGTCCATACTTATGAGTTATTTGATCGAATAATGTCATTCTTTCTCCCTCAAATAACACGTGTTGGCTCAGTAGATAGCACTGCGGCCTCACAGCACCAGGATCCAAAGATGTTCAGGTTAGATGAATTGATAAATCACCCATAGTGTTCAGAGATATGTAGGTTGAAGCATTAATCAGGGTAAATATAGGATGGTAGGGGAATGGGTCTGGATGGGTCGAAGTCGACTTGTTGGGCCCAAGGGCTTGTTTCCACACTGCAGGGATTCTATTAATTCTAAATCACCCAAGCAAGTTACACCCCTGGCTTCCAACAGTTTAAACATGGAATCCATTATCCCCGGTTGACAATTCGGTATACCAATTATAGGGGTAAGAAACATGGTTTTGGGTATATTGCCCTCGACATGATGCATTGACATTCATGCTTTAACTTTATTGATAATTATTGGGTTATGATAATACTCCATAAATGTTGTCATTTTGTCTAAGAACAACAGACTAGTAAAGTTTCACTTTGTCTGAGAGGGTTCAATATCTAACCGTATTGACACCGAGTCCTCAGTGGTCCACACACTAACATAGGATAATAAAGAGCTTAATTCATAGCTTTTAATCTGGAAGATCTACTCATCACACTCTGTGGGGTAGTTTCAATTTGGTTCGCTTGATAAAGAGTCGCCTATAATGCCAAATAAAAGTGCTAAACCAGCCATTGTGTCTCCAAAAGATCGGTCTGGGAAATATCTGTGTGGGTCCATAAGACAGTTGAAATCTCCTTCTACAATAATCTGCCACGATGCAAGATAACTTACTTTGGAAAATGCATCTACCAGGATTTTAAGAGGGTGCACCGGGTGACAATAAACATTCAAAATACTGTATTCTTTCCCATAGTTCAAGACTTTGGGGATGATGATCCTTCTGTGAGTGTCTAATACAATCTAGTAATTTAAATGAAAGATTCTTCTTCACTCGTATGGCTTCTCCCCTACTCCTAGTATTAAAAGACGAGAAATAGATCCCATCAAACCCGCCCTGCTGTAACGTCAAATGTTCTTTGTCATCAAGGTGCATCTCCTGCAATAGTACAACATCCACACTCTCGTTTTGAAGATTAGAAAGTACATTTTTCCTCTTGACTGGATGGCTCCCCTTAATGTTCCAGGTACAACATTTAAGCACATCATTATCCATAACAACTGTAGCAACATTTCAACCCTAGAGTTTCACATCGAATTACACATCGCTGATCATTAATGAAAAAAAGACTCATTGAGCCTCAAAACTGTACAAACTAAAACTCCTACAACTAACAAGCCCTCAAAATTTTTCAAAGCTAAACACATAAATAAACCAAAAAAAAGATATATAATCTAAAATGCCAATGATACTCGATTGGGAAATTTACCCCCCACCGCCCACTGGGGATGCTTACATATCTCAAAGCTTAATCTTGTGCCCGCTACCAATATGGAATCCAGGGCAATTAACAACAAAAATCGGGCTTTAACTGCCCTTCGGTCGGCGCTTAGTCAACACAACTACATTTGTAACCCCCTGCAGCATGAGTTGCACCACAGACACAAGCAAAGAAAGGAAAAAAAATAGTAATACTAATTAAGAAGTTAAAAATGTGTACTCAACCCATTCAGAGCTATAATTTAACACTGGTTAATAGCAGAAAAGTCCAGCAAAATTTCTTTAAGAGAGAAACATGCTTATCTAAATATCCAGCTTAATTTAAAAGATTTCGCTTTCTCTGGAGAGTCAGACGGGTTCAAGGATCCATTCAAAGCAATACGGAACACAGCGGGTAACCGTACGGAATACTGAATCCTGAGTTCCCTTACTCTTCTCTTGATATAATCAAATTATTTTCTTTCCTGAATCACCGCCGCTGAAAAGTCCTGAAAGAACATAATCCTGGAGCTCTTGTCAATTAAACCCAGTGGATTTCAGAACCCCTGGGTTCTGAAAGACTCCATCAGTCTTTGTTTGTCCCCATAACTGTGTAATCGTGCAAGGGTCTGAGTCTGACTTCCGTGCCATAACCCGATGAACTGTCTCACTCTTCACCCATCCCTCCTCAGTTTCGAAGTGAAGGAATCGCTGCAGCCAGTTCTTGAAAAAACTCACCAGCTGACCACCTTCTGTCCGCTCCAGCAAACCGACGATGTGAATACTCTTCATCTTACCCCTGTTCTCGAGGTCGTCATCTTGTTCAGTTAATATGCAGACCTGTTTTCCAAGGGCGAGGATCATCTCCCGAGAGGAATCGATCACGGTCTCTGTCACTGCAGTTCGGCCCTTGGCATCGTCTGTTCTGTTTCCAAGGCTGTCAAGTTGCTGCTAATGTTTCTGTGGCACGGCTGAGAGCGGCTCTAGCCACGGCTGAACGGTGGCTTCAATCATGACTTCAATCATTTCACGTAACTTGGTGAACTCAGTGACCAAGGCCTGGTGAGTAACTGGGTCGATTGAAGAGCAGGATGGGTTGCAGCTACAGCCTCAGGCATGCTCGATGCTTCTGACGGGTTCACCGCTTTTTGGGACGTACTCAATCCTTTCCCGTGTTTTGTCATTTCCACTTGACAAAACGGGATTGGTAAAGATTCAATCGCTCTTTTAGTGTTGAATTTTAAGTAAATGGCTGGGATGGGGTGGGTTAGAGAACCACTTTGCCCGTGCATTGATGCAGAGCCCAGCAAAGCAGACCTTCTGGATTGCCGGCATTTTGTATTCACCCTTAACATTTTATCGATATTATCATTTCATTTTGCATTACGTTCCTGAAATTTGTGAAGCCGTGTCATTTGATACCACTGTCTACATTCCCCCCCACTCTGCACATTGCTGCCCATTCCTCGATAATCCTTGACTCTGTTGTTATTCATGAACCTTCCATCTGTGCCTCAAAAAAATATTCAATATCTCTGCCTCCATTGCTCCGTGGGAAAGAGTGTTCCAAAGACTCACAGCACTTTGAGAAAGCCATTATAAACAGTATGATCTGAGTGTGAGATTAGTTTTTTGTGTCTCCTTATCTGAGAAAGGATATAATTACATTGGAAGCAGTTCAGAGATATTTCATTTCACGCCTCCCGGGGTGAAGGGCTTATATTATGAAGGCTTTAACAGGGTACGCTTGGAATGAGAGAAAAATACACACGAGACGTTGAGGAGAGTGGATCAGGTATATACCCACTGGGTGTTTGCAGAGCCTACATTTGTTGTCATTGTCATAGAACCTCTACAGTGTGGAGGCAGGACATTCCGTCCATTAGATCCACACTGACCTAACAAACGGCATCCCACCTGGACGTGCCCCCCAATCTTATCCATGTAACCCTTCATTTCCCATAACTAACCCACCTAACCTACGCATCCCTGGGCACTATGGGCACTCCACTTTAAACTGCACATCTTTGGACTGTGGCAGGAAACTGGAGCACTGGGAGAAAACCCACACAGGCGTGGGGAGGATGTTCAAACTCCACATAGAGGGTCGCCCGAGGTTGGAATTGGACCCGGCTCCTTGGTGATGTGAGCCAGCAGTGCTACCCACAGATCCATCATACTCCTCCATTAGTTCTGTTAGTAACTTGTGGCTGACTAAAGAAATCTGCCTGACTTGTTCTTATCACTGAACCTGACCCAGTCTGAGACCTTTATCATTGGCCATATCACCAACCTGGTTACATTTAAAATTTGTTGTGAGCAGTGGACGAGTGGGACTAGAAAAGGAAAGAGTGAACCCTCCATCTTTAGTCATATCTGTAGTGAGAAAAAAAATCACAAAGTTGGAATTGATTCAAGTGTGAATTCTCTTTCCCAGAAGTTTGGGATGGCTGAATCTTTATATTCTGTCGAGGCTGGCTTCGTCTGATTTTCCATAGACAGGTAAATCAGGGATAATGGTGCATGGAGAGAAACGTGCAGCTGGGACCACAATGAGATGAGCCACGACCTTATTTGCTGGTGGAGTAGTATCAAAGGACCGAAAGGCCCCCTCTTGTCCCTCAGTGCTGTCTTCTGAAGTTCCATTCAGCCCTTCGGACCTGCTGCACAGGGGCAGATCAAGGCCACCCTGATGATTCGGTGCAGTTTTGGAAATGTACTTGGAAAATCCAGGCTGGGTCGGGAAGAGACACACACCCCCATACCCTGTTTCCAGGCTTCCCCTCTCCGCAATGTCTGCTTCAGATGTGGGTCGTGTTACAGATCCAGATTTACTGTGAATACAGCCACCATACCCCACCCAGCGTTAACTCAAACAAATCCTCTGTTCAACCGAACGTTGCACAACACAACTTCCGGGAAAATAACCAGTTACTTTGCAAATGCATAGCATGTGAAATTAATAAATAGGAACAATCGTAGGCTATTCGGCCCCTCAAGATTGCCCTGTCATTTAATACGAACATAGCTGATTTACTCCAGGTCGAACTCCACTTTCTTGCCGACTCTTTGTATCCCTCCACACCTCTCTGGGTTAGGGAATTCCAGACATTCACGACCTCCTGAGAGAAGACATCATTTTGCATCTCAGATAGAAATTGATATTTCATATTCGGTATCTATGTCCTCGAGTTCGAGAATCCACTCAGGAATGGTAAGAACTTCTCGACATCTACCTTCTCAAATCCCTTCTGTGTCTGTAATTTTCAGCAGTATCACTCTTCATTCATTTAAACCCCAATGAATAATCGCCTCACAATTTCAGAGATTCTCATTAACTCAACCCTTTCATCCCTGGAAGTCGGCTAATGAACCAACCTAGTTACTTGCTGCATCAGCATGCTGACTTTATGTTTCATACACAGGAACACTCCAATCCCTTTGTACTGTTCTTTTTCTGGAAGTCCTCTCCATTAAATAACAGCCTGCCTTTTGATTCTCAGTGTCATCCTCAAACTCGAATGTAGATTGCAGTCAGCTCCCTCCTTCAGACTATCAGTACAGAGTGTAAATAACTGATGCCATCGGACTGATAGCTGTGATCCTCCAGCAGATACACCTTTAGCATGAAGATTCATTTATCCTGACTCTCCGATTGTTATGAGCTAACCAATCATCATCCCATGTTAATACATGCTCCATCATCCTACGAGCTTCTGTCTTGTGTAAGAAGTTTTATTCTGTAATACCTTGAGGAAAATCTCTGGAAAGCCTGGTGTCTACCAGATCCTCTTTATCAAGTCCGCTTGTTACATTCTCAGACATCTCCAGAAATACTTTGCATTATTTTACAGGGCAAAGTATAATTTCCCTTTCACAGAGCCACACTGATTCTGCGTGAAGCTTTTCTAAATGTCCATGCTGGCCAGGTTTTCCAAATTATGCTCGTCCCATCTGCTTCGATTTGCCCCCATAGGCCTCGAAATGTTTCCCATTTATATGTTTGTCTAAATGAGTTTTAAATGTGTTCGCTGTACATGCATCTACCACTCTTCCTCTGGCAGCTCATACCATACCCACACCACCCTCTGTGCAAAAACACTGCTCCTGTGTCCCTTTAAAATTTTCCCTCTTTCACCTTAAACCTATGTCTTCTACAGCTGAACTCCCCCATCGCGTGGAAAAGACCTTGGCTATTCACCCTATCTATACCTCTCATGATTTTAGAACTTCTATAATGTCATCCCTCAATCTTCTACACTCCATCCAAACTAACTTTAAGAACAAGCATTTAAAGATAAATACTGCAAATTTGAAACTATAGTAAACATGACAGATAAACAATACTAAGCCCAATCTTCACACTATGATTTGTTTTTTCTCCCGATTATAAAACTAAGGCAGCATTAAACTCTTACTAGTGCCAATAAGAAGTCAAGCACCAGATATTCTTTGTCTAAACGAGGTGATGATCACGACAGTGAAACATATTTATGGCCAGATCTTTAGAATGCCACATAGTCAACATTCTCCCTCCTGGCCTGCCTATGACCTTGTGTGATTGTGTCTTCTTTATCTTGCACTCAATAGAGAGAACCCCTTTCCCCATTCACACCTTAATTTAAACCCATTTTATATCACCTTCTCGTTCACCACTGCTAAAAGCCCGTTTATCTTTGCCACTCCCTCTTTTCCCTGTCACCTATCTCCCACCTCTGGCAAGGTATTAGAAAGCCAAGTTTCCAATGCTTTTACATTGTGAAGAAGTGTCACACTGGGCTTGAAATGCTAACGCTGTTTCGCTGTCTCTGCAGATGCTGACAGACCTGCTGAGTTACTCCAGAAATGAATAGGCACAGAACAAATTTTCACAAAACAAATAACGATGGATACTGGTAACAAAAATAATAAAATTGCTTGAGAAACTGAGAGCTTTGTAGAGGGTCACTGGACCTGAAAGTTTAACACTGCATTCATTCCAGAAGATGCTGCAACATCTTCAGTAATTTCTGTTTTTGGACAATTTCCAAAGAAGTATGTCAAAGATGCTCAAACATCCTGTCCAACATGGAGTGCCGTACACTGGAGACTGAACAATAACGCATGGTGCATAAGTTCCTTGACTCTGAAACTGCATTGGTCTGGCATCACTGACAGTACAGAGCTCTTAATCATAGTAAGGGAGAGAAACAGACTGTCCCTCAAGACTGTCACACATGGTTTGGTGTCAGTTGGAAAGTTCTATTTGTTTCGACAGACACCTCTAGTCTCTTTACAGAGTGTGTCCTCTCTGCAACTTGTGGTTCATTTGTTGGTGATATCATAGACCCAGATTCACCGTGAATACAGTCCAGATACCTCAACCAGAGATGACTCACAAAATACATTACTCTCTCTGATTGCAACGTTCAATAAAGGAACATTCAGGAAAATTACATTATTAACTATGCAATGACTGAATATGAGGAGAAAAGGAACCGGATCACGTAATTCGGATGATCAAGCCATTGCATAACATCATGGCTGATCTACTGTTGACAGTAACTCCTCTTTTATGCCCAATTCGCTCTCTGACAGGTCAAAACTCCATCTAACTTCTCCTTAAATGCTTTCAGCGATAAAGCTCCCCTAGCTCTCTAGCCCAGATAATTCCTGACATTGATTACCATCTGTGAGAGGAAAACACTCTCTACACATACACCGTCACCTATTGATATGAACAAGAGGCGAACACAGGGGCTCAGGAAAGAGCGAATGGCTTTGATACCAAAGCAGTATTTGACTGAGGATGGCATCGGAACCACATACTTGTTTGATCTGAATGTGGATCAGGTGTAACCTTCCCACTGGACGGGGTCTTTCCGAACACAAATGAAGAGGTTTGGGGTCAGTCCCCAAATGATCCTCTCAGTCCCTGGACATCTCTGCAGGAGATCCTCAGGTTAGCCTCCTCAGCACAAACATCTTCAGCTGGTCCATCAATATCTTTCCCCATCATAAGATCTGACTCAGGTATGTATGACTGAAGATCACAGAATGTTCAGAAGATTTCCCACCTCCCCCCCACCCCCCCACCCCCATCAGCTCCTGAACCATTCTGTGCCCATGTGCAGCAAGACCCAGAAGCATTCCGGTTTGTGTTGTTAAAGTGTCGGTAACATTTATGTAACAGCACGGCCAGCCACTGCACATTTCCACAGTTAAAACAGGAGCTCAGTCAGCATCTCAAGCTGGTTGCACACGGGTATGAGTTAGCATTCAGGAACAGGAAGAGTGACAGCAGTTTTAATACTTCTGCCTGTTACACAGGAAGAAGAGTGGTCTGTTCAGTGCATTTAGCTGTTAAATAGGAGCAGGCAGAGCCCAATCAGACCTTTAAACTTGTTCCATAAGACCAGGAGGAGGCTATTCATCCCCATGAGACAGTTATACAGAAACAAGAGGGAGTCATTGATATTCCAACATGACAAACCAATGAAACCGAGACTGCACTGATAGACGACTCCATGATGTTAATCATGGCTCCATTGTTTGTAGAACGTGTGCTGCCTTAACATAGTTTGCTGGCAGTGAGGACGGAACCCAAATTATTTGTGCCAAGTCTCAAGAAGGCATCTTCCATCGCCGAGAAGTCACACCCATGTTCTCCATGGGGGTCAGAATCTGGTGAGAATAGTTAACTGTTTTAGCATGAAGGTATTGTAGCTGTTGTAGGGATTGTGGATAACGAGACTTTCAGTGCAGGACCATATCCCAAATGCACTGTATTAATGTGGAAAGAGTTTATTCAAAGACTGGCCCTCTGTCTCTCGCATGCAACATGGGGATTGGGTGTGGAGTGAGGGGAATATTCTCAGACGCTCTTAAACTATCGACAATCATGCAACCTGAGTAAAAAAGAAGCCATGGAATTTTGCACAGTATCAGTGTCTATTTAGGACATCGTGAGTGACTGTCCCTCCCCCTCAAGTTTCAATGCAATCGTGTCTCATTCTTTCACAAAGCCAGAGATTAATCTTCACTGTCTCCTCATGGTACCATAATCCCAGGGATTAGTCTGGTGAAACTCCATTGCACTGTCTCTGTGGCAAGGCGATCATTCCTTATAAAGGAGAGAAAGTCTGTTCACAATTTCCCAAATACTGCCTCAACAACACTCTCAGCGATGATCACAATAACTCTTTCTCCTCTGAGGCATCTCCGTTTCTTTCCTGTGGCGTAAAAAGAATTTCCTTCTCTCTATAATGCTGGAAAGAGTTAACTCTTTTATAATGAAGGTTCTATTGCTGCTGTCGGGATTATGGATAACATGACGTTCATGGCAGGATCACGCATCAATTGAACTGTATTAATGGTGAGAGAGTTTATTCAAAAGCCTGAACCTCTCTCTCTCTCTCTCTCTTTCTCTCTCACTCTCGCTCTCTCTCTCTCTCCTCTCTTTCTCTCTCTATCTCAGTTGAAATAAGGAGAGAGGGTGGTTGGTTGGAACGTTCTCAGAGGCTCTTAAACTATCGAGAATCATGCAATCTGAGCGGAAAAAATGACATGGAAATTATCACCGTATCAGTGTCTGTTTAGAACATCCTGAGTGATTGTCCATCCCCCTTAAATTTCAATGCAATGCTCATGGTGCCATCATCCCAGGGATTAGTCTGGTGAAACTTTAGATAAAGCATATCCACATTACCCCAAATACTGCCTCAACAACACTTTCAGGTATTGTCAAAAACATATTTTCTCTCACTGAGACATCGCCATTTCTTTCCTGCGCCACAAAAAGCCGTCTCGTTGCACTATGACTGACATGGAATTTATAAGTCCCTTACATCTGTACGTCAGCATCAATAAAGCTAGCACCAGAGATACCTATGGAGATGTGCATCACTCTCAGGGAGAATTTCAATGAGATTGAATACACCTAAAATACGGGATGATCACGTACCTGAATGAAAATGAGATGTAGCAATACAGAAAACAGGCAGAGAAAGGGAGCTATCTTTACCTTTGTTCTTCTCTCACAGGATGTATGAAGCCCTGGTCAGGGCAGCATGAACTGAGTGGCTGGTTCAGCTGTTCCACAGTACCGTAAAGAGTAAAATGCATAGCTATGGGTTTGTAGTGTTAGAACACAGGATAAATCTTCCTGCTTAATTAAAACCAGCAAAAAAGAAAATATTTATCCAATGCAGTAATCCGTGATAATTCTAGAATCCAAATCTATTTAAAGTAAAAATTGACAACTTTATTTCTTAAAGTATAACAGAGAATAATAAACGAACGACTATTTACAACTTCTTCCTCTAACCTGTCATTTACCTTCCCCCTCCACAATACTAGTCCGATAAGACTCCTAATTAAGATTTACAAAACAAAACTTCTTATCTCAAAACCAGGAAGCTTTCGGTTCTTCTCCATATTCCTGTCTTCTTTTCTTCTTGGGGACTCTGCTTCACCAGTTACTAATCAATAAAGGTATCTATAGAAGAGCTATTTTTCAGGCAGTTTTTGGATGTTGGCAGTTCTCCTCTCAACTGTTCAATTTCCCATGGACTTGTACAGCCAAACTATTGGATTGTATGATTAGCTTTTAAGATTGCCAATATATAAAAAAAATTAAATTTGGTTGGAGGTGGGTATTTTGGGGTATAATTTAAAATGCATTGCTGAATTTGTTTTCAGACAATGAGCTAATCAGGTTGTTCAACCAAATGTTACATTATATCTATTTTTCAGAACTCTTGGTGCTACCAGGTAGTTATTGTTGGTTTTTAATTCTCTCACAGTACACCCACGTGTTCATCACAGAAGTCACACAAAAACTTGACGATGGAAGGACGACATATTGACTTCCTTAAAGGACTTGAGGCAACCAGATTGGTTTTGATAACAAATGATAATGGTTGCTTTTAAACTCCCCAATTTTCTTCGTGATATATCAACAGACCATTATTCTGTGACTCTAGATTATGAGTAAATGGCTTGACCACCATGAAGTGTCTTCCCTTATGTGCAGAGAACAAGCTAAACATTCCCAAGAGCAATTATTTAGTGACGGGCATGGTTACGAGGAACGTGAAACTGTTACATCTGGATTGAACAAAGGCACAAATGTTTTTTTTCAGATATTGCACTCAGACTGAGGACGAGACTGGGATATGATGATGGTGGTATTGGACAGGATTGGTGAGTGGGGAGAACATGGAGATCTAAGTCTGTGAAGGACAAAATGGATGATGGAGCTTGAGAAGAGTCTGGTTCCTTCTCGCATATTAGTGAGTAATTTATAAATCATAGTTTATAGTTATAATATATAAGGAAATGAATTTTGGTTTAGAACTGAAGATATTGACTTGCACTTTCCAAAATGTACATATCATGCGCAGAAATTCAGTTCAACCCGGTTTAGTAGACAAATATAATGACTTACCAGGAACACCAACTATTGCGAGGATGGGATATTAACCACCTTGAATAATCCAAAGGATATTCTGGATCCGATATGCTAATGATATCCAAGGCTGAGAAAACCAGAAAAGACACAAGGATGAAGTCCTGTCCATTGTTGGAACATTTCATTCGAATGCTCTCAGATTCTGATCCACTGTTGGAACATTCCAGTGTAATGTTCTCAGATTCTGACCCATTGTTGGAACATTCTAATCTATGGTCCTCAGATTATGAATAATTATTGTAACGTTCCTATGTAATGTTCTCAGATTCAGATCGCTCTTCCCCCTCTCTCTCGAGCTGCTGATCCCTGTTAGTGATGTCAGTGATGTTCCTACTCAAACTATGGGATAACACATTGAATAGAGCCCATTTATCTTTCAACGATAGAAACTCTCTACTATGATAATTAGGATCCATGGAGATGGACATTAATTACAGTCACTGAACAAATAGCTTCATTTAAGCCCTTTGAGTTCAATATTGATTTTATTAAAATTCAAAAGAACATTTAAAATTTACTCATTTAGTTCAGGATATATTGGGGGTGGCTGAGGGAAGGAATATTGGAGATGGTAGATTGATTGCGTGTAATCATTCAATCTTCCTTGGATATGGGAGTAATGTCAAAGGATTGTCAGAACACAAACAAGTTTCTCCGTTTATAAATGGAAACATGCAGTTTGTAACTACTGATCAGTGATTATAATATCAGTAAAATATGGTGACAACTTTTCTAGTCCATAATCTGACAGGCAAATGTGCCTACGACAGTATGAGTTATAACAGACAAATGGAATACATATGTTAAGAGAATATGATGCGACACACAATTCAGTTAGTTAGTCGAGGATCAGAGAGGGCAGGTGAGGATCATGCTGTTTATGTTGTTGATGTCAATCAACTGTGAGTAAATACCATGCACTGGTTTGCAGTTTGAGTGTGATTATGATATTGGGGACATGGCTGCAGAGACTGGAGAGGGGGAACATGATATTTTCCAATCGTCAGTATTGGGATGTTACTCTTTATAAAGTATAAGAAGATCAAATTCCAGGATACATCTCCAATGAGGAATGAGGAGAGCCAATATTAACCATACGACCAGAAGACATTGGAGCAGAAATTTGTCCTTTCAGCCCATTGAGACTGATCTGCCATTCAATGATGGCTGTTAAGCTTCTCAACCCCATTTTTCCACTTTCTATCTGCAACCTTTCATTCATTTTACAATCAAGAACCTATCTGTCTTAAATATACTCAATTAACTGGCCTCGACAGCCTGCTGTAGCAGTGAATTCCCTAGATTCACCACTCTCTGGCTGAAGAGGTTCGTCTTTATCTGTGTTTGAAAAGGTCTTCTCTTTACTCTGTCCCTTCAGGTCCTAGTCTCCCCTCCATTGGAAATATCTTCCCAAAATCCACCCTGTCCAGGTAATTCACTATTCTGTAAGTTTCAATTAGACCTCCTGACATCCTTCTGAACTCTATCAAATATAGACCAGAGCCCTCAGATATTCTTCATATGTTAAGCTTTTCATTCCTGGGACCACTTTCGTGAATGTCATTGGAAAATGTTCCAGATCCAGCACAATTATCCAAATGCAGCCTGACCAAAATCTTATAGCGCCTCAGAAGTACATCCCTGCATTTATATTCAAACCCTCTTGAAATAAATGGAATCATTTTACTTGCCTTCCCAACTGCTGACAACCTGCAGGTTTACCTTTCAAGATCCTTAGACTACAACCCTCCCCACCACCGCCCCCCACAAAGTCTTCTGAACTTGCTCGCTATTTAGAAAATCGCCCATGCCTTTATTTTTCCTGGCAAACTGCATGACCTCACACATACCCACGTTATACTCCACCTGCCACTTCTTTGCTCACTCCCCTAACTTGTGAAAATCCTTCAGCAGGAGAAAGTGAGGACCGCAGATTCTGGAGATCAGAGTCAAAAAGTGTGGTGCTAGAAAAGCACGGCCAGTCCATCGGACTCTGAGGTGCAGGATATTCGATGTTTCAGTCATAAAGCCTTTATCAGGAATGAAGTGTTTGGGCCGAAGCGGGTTGCGAGATGAATAGAAGGGGCTGGGAGGAAGTTAGCTTGGAAGACGATGGCTAAATGAAGATGAGTGGTGAGAGTGGATAGATGGGAAGCAAGATAAACAGGTAAGACAGTTCAACAGGCGGTGCTCAGTTGGAGGATTAGATCTGGGATAAGGTGGGGTGAGGGGAGATGAGGAAACTAGTGACATTGCGCTGGTTACGATGTGGTTGAAGGGTCCCAAGGTGGATGATGATGCGCTTTTCCTCCAGACGTCTGGTGGCTAGAATGTGACAATGGAGAGGCCAAGAACTTGCATGTCCTTGGAGGAGTGGTAGGGGGAGGCGAAGTATTCAGCCACAGGGAAGTTGGATTGTTGGGTGTGTGATGGAGAGTGTTCTCTGAACCGTTTTGCAAGTGGACATCCAGTCTCCCCAGTGTAGAGGAGACCAGGAGCAATGGACAGAGTAGATGAGGTGTTTGGATTCACAGGCTATTCTCTGCCTGATTGGAATGATTCTTTGGGGCCTTAGATGGAGGTAAGGAGGAAGTTGTTGGCACAGGTTTCATACCTCTTGCAATGACAAGGGAAGGTGCCGGGAGTGGAAGGTGACTTCTTGGGGTGCGGGAGAGGGGACGTGTGAACCTAACGAGGGAGTCGTGAAGGGAATGGTCTGCAGAATGCTGATAGGCATGGGGAGGGAAGTATATCTCTGGTGCTATGGTCTGACTGTTGCTGGTGGAGGATGATACATTGCATCCTGAGGTTGGTGGTCTGGAAGGCGAGCAGCAGAGGGCTGCTACTGCACCCTCTTGCAGCCGAACCACCTCTTTGATGCTACCTATCCCTCTATTCCATCTTTTCACTGTTTGAAACCTTAGCCAGAATTCCCGAAGTGCCTTCATGTAGACCATTAATGCACAAAGCGAATTTTTTGGTCCCAACACTGAGTCTTGAGGAAAACCACTTGTCAATGGATACCATCCTGAGAAGGCCACTTTTATCCCCACTCTCTGCTTTCTGTCATACAGCCATGCAACTATCCAAGCTAGCACCTTGCCTGTAACACCAGGGGCCCTAATCTTTCTCAATAGCCTCCTGCGTGGCACCTTATCAATGGAATTTAGAGAAGCAGGTGGTTCACATCTATTGGTTCTCCTTGGTCAAATCTGATTGTTACTCCCTCAAAGTATTCCAGCAGGTTTGTCAGGCATGACCACCCATTGATGAAACAATGTTGACTTTGCACTATTTTACTAAATACTTCCAAGTCTTCAGAAATCCCATCCTTCACGATGGATTCCAGGATATTACCCACAACCACGGTTAGGCTTATCAGTCTGCAATTTTCCATCTTCTGCCTAACTCCCTTATTAAATGGAATGTCACATTAGCAATTTTCCAGCCTTTCCTGATTTTAGTCATTCCCGGAAGATTAACACTTTCACTTTCACTGCCTTTTCAGCTATCTCCCTTACAATGCTGGAGCGTAGTCCATACGATTCAGATGATTTATCCAAATTCAGGCCATTCAGTTTTCTAGCATGTTCTTCTTGGTGATGACCACCATACTCAGCTCTGCTCTCTCACTCTCTTCAATTTTTGGGAAATTACTCGTGTCTTCTACCATGAACATTGATGCAAAGTTCCTCATTCATTTCTTTGTTTTCCATTACTGTTTCTCCAGCATCATTTTCGAGTGTTCCATATTCACGTTTGCCTCTCTTTTGCAATTTATATATCTAAAGAACCTCTTACAGTCTCCTTTCTAATACTGGTTAGCTTACCTCCATATCTAATCTTCTCTGTCCTGTTTTGCCCTCTTTTAGTCTTTGTAAGTTTCCCAATTCTCAAGTTTCCCACTGTTCCTCACCACATAATACCCTTGCTCTTTTGCTTGCATGCAATCCTTGACTTCCGTCGTCAGCACTGGCTGTCTCATCCTCCCTGTACCATGCCTCTATTCCTCGGCAATGTCTCCTGAATGTTTCTGCTGTGTCTCCTGAATTAATCTTGGAATCTGCTGACATTGCTGTTCCCCTGTCTTTCATGCTTGACCCCTCTCCCTGTCAATTCTACCCAGCTTCTCCCTTATGCCTCTGTAGTTGCCTTTATTCAGCTGAAAAACTCTTACCTCTGATTCTATCTTCTCTCCCAAAATTGCAGAATAAATTCAACCATGTTCTGCCCATTCCTTTTGAAGTTTACCTTCATCCTAATCTCCCTTACGAATCCTACGTCATTAAATCCAGTATCATCTGTTCCCGAGTGGACTCCACCAGAAGTTGCTTCAAAAATCCATCTCATAAACATTCCTAAAATTCATTTTCTTGCGAACCACTACCAATCTAATGTTCCTAGTCCCCCTGCACACTGAAATCACCCATGATTACTGTACTTTGCCTTTCCTACACACCTTTTCTATCTCCTGGCGTATCTTGTGCCCCAGTTCCTGACTACTCTTTGGAGCCATGTACAAGAGTTCAACTGCAGTTGTCTTACCTTTGTGATTCCTCAATTCTAACCACAGAGATTCTACACTATCTGACCTTACCTCCTTTCTTACTATTGATTTAATTTCATTACTTACTAATAATGCAAATCCACTCCCTCTGCCCACCTGCCTCTCTTTTCGATAGGATAAATATCCTTAAATATTCAGATCGCATTGAAGCCACATCTCTGTGATGCCCATTGCTTCATATCTGCCGATTTAATTCTGCGACACAAGCTCATTTACCTTATTCCTCATACAGTATGCATTCAGTTGTAACCCCTTCAGTCCTGCATTGACCGTCCCTTTTCTCATGGTCATTCATTTGTGCCGTCTGCTTGAAGTTTGATTGTTAAACATTTCCAGATGCTCTATCCTATTTGAATCTGTGCTGAAGATTTTAATAACCTCTCCTGAGTTCTGTACTCTTACCTGCTCTTGTAATTCGGCTTTTCGAATTAAACCCAATAACTGCTCCCCACCCACCCCGCACACACACACACTCCTATTCAGTTTAAAGCTCTGATTCTGGTCGGATTCACTCGGATTCTGGTCCCAGCACGGTTCAGATGACGACTGTCCCATCGGAGCAGGTCCTTTCTTCCTCAGTAATAAAATGTGTTTATTCAACACAAAATATAAGGATAAAAAATATGAAAGCTACAAAAAGACAATATTGTTAAAATACACTTACTATGTGGAGGTATATAAATTGTAATATGAATTACAAAACCATTGTGTGCAATCTTTATCAATCATTATTTGACCCAGAGCTGAGATCCTGATTTCCGCTCTGCCAGTGATTCCCTTCACTGAGATTCCACCCTGCCTCTCACGCAGTGTCTAGAGGTGTTACAAGTTCCTGTTGGCCCAGAATATTTAAATTAATCCACCTTCTCCCTGGAACCAATCTATTGGTCTCTTGGATTGTGTTTAGCTGTCAGCAACTCAGCTCTGGGATGTTATTGGCGATAAATGATCTGGGATGACAGGCAGTATTAGCATGGTGCTCACAGGGTATGGCACCAGACAAAGGGCTTACAGTCTGTGAGATTTTCTGAGAAAAGTTTCTGTGCATTTCTCCTCATGCTGTCTCCTGATCTAACTTCACATTCGTCTGACACCCCTTGCTCTCACTCTGTTGCTCCTTTTTTCACTCTGTTTATCTCACTTCACTGTCTTTCTCTCTGTTTATTTCTCTCCCTCTCAGTCTAGCTCCGATCATTCCCTCTATTTTCAAGTTGGAGAGCTCATGGACGCATGGTGGGCTGAATGGCCTGGTTTGGTGTTGTATTAATTCTGAAGTTCGCTGACCCACAGTAACAAGTTTTGATGCCTAGAGCGACATGCTGGTCAAGTGAAGGACATCGTGGAAAATTATGCATTATCTCATCCTATTTTCTGACATGCAGCGATATCAAAATATCTGTTCAAACAAGCAAATTCCTCATATTAAAATCAGCACACTTCACACTGGCAGGCCACTGTGTTCAGTGCCCTCTGTTTTGTTTTGTTGGTCTTAGCTGTAGTGGGATGAGTCTCCAACTCCTCCTCAGTCACTGTACCTGTGGACCTATTGCTGTGGTTCCACACATCCATGCCCCACCGCCGCCACACACTAATTTAAACCCTCGTAAAGGACAATAGCAAACCTACCTGCCAGTTCAGGTCCATCCCGTCCATCTTGTTTATATCCTGTCAACCCGGGCATCCTAATGATCCACATATCGGAGATTGTTATCAGTTCATGTGCATCCCATCCTTCTTGTGTGTATCCTACTGACCCATGAATCCCAATAATCCACATATCATAAATTGCATCCAGTTCAGGTTCATACCGTCCTTTTTGTGTGTATCCTACCGACTCAGGAATCCCAATGATCCACATATTGGAAGTGCTACCTCCCCGACCAACACTTTGATTGTGTATTTAACTGTGCGACCTTACGATTAGTAACCTCACTCACCCGTGACAAATTCTAATGTCTCCAAAATTCAAAAATCCTTTCAGCACAATCCCAGGAAGGCCTTTAATCTGGATAGACTTGATAATAAAAACTTAAGTGTGACAGCAGGAAAGTGAGACCACTAAATCAGTCCAGTGAGCACCGGATCTGATATCTATCCCCGCCACCAAACCTGTTTGACAAGGCATACATATGGACCATTTAATTTGCAGATGGACGAGGATAAACAGAAGATTAGAAAATGTTAGAGCAGATGGATGTAATTCAGCCTGTTTACTCAGCTTTGCTATTCAATTGGATTCTAGTTATTCTGTTCTTTTCAATAGCAGGGTCTTTACCCAGCATCCCTAGTGGGTCAGGAAGTTCCCAGTGTCATTGTGTGCATAGTCCTGCGAAGGGAATATCCAGTGCCAGGCAATAGTGTGTGAGGTGTCCCAGGGGTGGCACAAGGAAAGGCTGCATTTAGTGACGATGGACTGAGGGAACTGAGAGAGGTGGAATGGGCATCCAGGGACACTTCACTCAGATAAGTGGCCGGGCAAGATTCCTAAACACACAGAGGAACCCGCGAACCACAGCTGCTTTTACAAGAACCTGTCACATTTGCTGCATTCTTCCATCAAATAAAAGCAAAAGTATTGTAGATGGTAGAAATCTGAAGCAAACACAGAGACGTGCTGTAGAGAGAGAAAAGAGTTAATGCTCCCAATGCAGACATGGGAAGAATGTATAAAGTGCACACAGACAGGGTCCAGAGATTGGAAATGAACCCAAGTCCCTAGCACTGTGAGGCATCATTGCTGTGTCACCATGCTGCCCAATGCTGGATAATTGGGGATAGTATAGTTAAAAGCATAGATGCTGTTCTCCGTGATAGGGATTAAGAGTTCTGAAGGTTGTGTTGCCTATGTGGTGCTCGGTTATATCATCTGGGTTGCAGAACTTGGAGTGGGAGGGGAATGATCCAGTCGTCAGTGTCCGTGTAGGTACCAACGGCTGGACAAACAAATGACAATGAGAAGAGTGACGGGTAATACATGATGAACTATTATATCGGAATGCATTCAGTTTAAGGAATAGGGTAAATGAGCTTGTGACTCATCCATAAATTGGCAGGTACGACATAGTGGGCAGGACAGTGACATCGCTGCAAGAGGATCAGGATTGGGAGCTGAATATTCAAGGATATTCATCCTGTCAAAAAGATAGGCAGTTGGGCAGAGAGATAGAGCTGTCTCAGTATTAAGAATGGAATTGAACCACTAATTAATAATAAGAACTTAAATAAGGTCAGATGGTGTAGCATTTGTGTCAGTAGAATTGAGCAATCAAAAAGGTGGAAAAATGCAGTTGGAGTTATATACAGGGAGCTGGGGTGTAAGATACACCAGGAGCTAAAAAGATCTGCAGGAAAGGCAAAGTTACAGTGACCATGTGGGATTTTATTATTCAGATGCACTGGGAATTCAGATTGATAGTGGTTGGCAGGAAAAGGAATTTGTGGAATGTCTACAAGATGGCTGTTGGAACAGCTTGTGCAGGCAGACGAGAAGAGGGGAGCTGAAAGTGACAGTGATCATAATATGCTTGATTTTACTCTACAATTTCAGATGGAGAAGTTAAATCATAAGTAACGATATTACAGCTGAATAAAGGCCATTGCACAGACATGATTGAGGAGCTGGGTAGAATTGACTGGGAGACGGGCCCAGCAGGAAAGACAGTGCAACAGCAATGGCAGGAGATTTTTGGAGTAATTCAGGATACAGCAGA
Source organism: Chiloscyllium punctatum (assembly GCF_047496795.1). Classification (NCBI taxonomy): domain Eukaryota; kingdom Metazoa; phylum Chordata; class Chondrichthyes; order Orectolobiformes; family Hemiscylliidae; genus Chiloscyllium; species Chiloscyllium punctatum. The sequence goes on from NC_092752.1 coordinate 50,103,725, forward strand.
GATTTATCCTGAAGAAAAAGAGGCTTGTATAGGGAGGATGGAACAACCATAGCTGACTAGGGAAGTCAGGTATAGCATAAAAGGAAAAGAGAAATTATATAATGTGTCAAAATGCAGTGGTAAACCTGAGGATTGGGAAGCTTACAAAGATAAAACAGAGGGCAAAAAAAATAAAATAAGGAGGGAGATTATTAAATATGGGTGTAAGCTAGCCAGTAAGATAAAGGAAGACTGTAACAGTTTTGATATATAAAGTACAAAAGAGTGGCAAAAGTGACCATTGGACTGCTGGGAAATGATACTGCGGAGAGAGCAGTGGTGAACGAGAAAATGGCCAAGGAACTGAAGAATTACTTTGCATCAGCTTTCATGGTGGAAGGCACGAGTAATACCTTAAACATTCAAGAGATTGAGGGGCCAGAGCTGAGTATGATGGCCACCACCATGGAGAACATGCTAGAAAAAAAATGTCATGGTCCGACGGTGGTTAAATAACCTTGACGAGATGGACTACATCCCAGTATTACAAGGGAGATAGCTGAAGAGGGAGTGGAGGCGATCGTGGTGATCTTCCAGGAATCACTCGAGTAAGGAACGATCCCAGAGCACTGGAAACCCACTAACGTGACACTCCTTTTTAACAAGGGAGTAAGGAAAAAGACCATATAAAAAAACCACGAATAGTTTATCCTCTGTCATGGGTAAGATCCTGGAATCCATTGTGTAGGATGAGATTTCTGAATAGTTGGTAAAATAGGGCAAAGTCAGCATTATTTCATCAAGGGACGCTAATGCCTGACAAATCTATTGGAATTCTTTGAAGGGGAAATGAGCAGCTCGACCAAGCACAGCCAATGGATGTTATCCACCTGGAATTCAAGAAGGGCTTTGCCAAGGTGTCACACAGGAGATTACTGAGTCTGATAAGGGTCCGTGGTGTTAGAGGCAAGGTCGTGGCATTGATAGAAACTTGTCTGTCTGGCAGAAAGCAGAGAGTGGGGATAATGAGTACTTCTCAGGATGGCAGCCGGGGACAAGTGGTGATCCAGAATGCTCAGTGTTGAAATCATAATTTTTTACTTGTTACATTAACGAATCTAGATGAGGGAATTGAGGGCACTCTGGTTAGGCACTCTGTAGATCAGAAACGGAAAGGTAGTGCACTATACCCCGACAGGATGATTGGGCTGCTCTCTCGTTAGACAGAGACGACTCGCGGTAGATTAACTGGACAGTCATCATGCCTCAAGTGAGGGAGAGCTTGAGTAGGACAGCCTTTATCATACACCTCAGACAGTGCAGGAATCGAACCCACACTGTTAGTATTAATCTGCATTACAAACCAGCTGTCCAACTAACCAAGTCATCACTCTGCTCCATGTGGGAGGTATTGTAATATTATTCCATTCAGATATGTTCCGAAACACCTTTGTAGCAGGTGGAACTAGAAGCCAGCTTCCTAGCTCAGAGAGAGGGTCAGCATCAGTGAGCTGTAAAAGCGCTCTCTGCCCTAGGCCCAATAATTTTCAACTGCTTCATAAATGACCGTCCCTACTCAAGTGAAGTCACAACTGGGATTGTTTGCCAATGATTGGACAATATTCACACGATTAGTGATTTACTCTGATACTGAAGCAATCCTTATCCAAATGCAACAAGGACCTGGGAATATGAAGGTGTGTGTTTAACAGTGACAAGTACCATTCCGATTGCACACATGCCAGACAACAACTACCTCTAATAATTGAAAATGGAATCATATCCTCTAACGTTCAATGTCACCACCATCACTGAACTCCCAAAGACCAATATCCCGCTGATTACCATTAACCTGAACTGGTCTGACCGTATACTTTCATCACCCATTCCTGTAAAGGCCTTATGCTAAAACATCGACTCTCCTGTACCTCAGATGCTGCCTGACCTGTTGTGCTTTTTCAGCGTCACACTTTGACGCATATAAATTAATTGGCTACAAGATTATCTCAAGGGCTAGGAATCCTGCAGAAATAACATACCTCATGATTTCCAAAAGCCTGTACACCATCTATAAGACACACATTAAATGTGTGTGCGATGAAATACCCGCCCCCTCCCCATTTTCCCTGTGAATGCAGCTTCACCCCTCAACCACTGATACTCAGGAGCATCAATACCTGCCATCTACACGGTGCTCTGCAGAAATCTAACAAGGCTCCTTACAACGTACCTCTGAAACCATGACCGTCAAGAAGGACAAGGGAAACAGACACATGGGATTATCATCATATTCGTTTTCCGTTCCAAGCCAACCACCATCCTGATTGGGAAGTATATTGCCATTCCTTCAGTGTCACTATTTCAAGTTCCCCCCCCCCCCCACCCCTCCAATGGTATTATAACATAGAACATAGAACAGCACAGCACAGAACAAGCACTTCAACCCACAACATTGTGCCGACCATTGATCCTCATGAATGCACCCTCAAATTTCTGCGACCGTATGCATGTCCACCAGTCTCTTAAATGTCCCCAATGTCCTTGCTTCCACAACTGCTGCTGGCAACACATTCCATGCTCTCACAACTCTCTGCGAGAAGAACCCGCCTGTGACATCCCCTCTATACTTTCCTCCAACCTTAAAACTATGACCCCTCGTATTATCCATTTCTGCCCTTTGAAATAGTCTCTGGCTATCGACTCTATCTATGCCTCTCATTATCTTGTATATTTCAATTCGGTCCCCTCTCCTCCTGCTTTTCTCCAATGAAAGGAGTCCGAGCTCAGTCAACCTCTCTTCATAAGATAAGCCCTCCAGTCCAGGCAGCATCCTGGTAAACCTCCTCTGAGCCCTCTCCAAAGCATCCACATCTTTCCTATAATAGGGCGACCAGAACTGGACGCAATATTCCAAGTGCGGTCTAACCAAAGTTTTGTAGAGCTGCAACAAGATCTCACGACTCTTAAAATCAATCCTCCGTTAATGAAAGCCAAAACACCATGTGCTTTCTTAACAACCTGTCCACTTGGTTGGCCATTTTAAGGGATTTATGTACCTGCAACATTGCCAAGAATCCTATCCTTAATCCTGTACTTAGCTTTCAAATTCGAATTTCCAAAATGCATTGCATCACATTTATCCAGGTTGAAGTCCATCTGCCACCTCTCAGCCCATCTCTGCATCCTGTCAATGTCCCGCTGCAGCCTACAACAGCCCTCTATACTGTTAACGGCACCTGCAACCTTTGTGTCATCTGCAATCTTGCTGACCCACTCTTCAATCCCCTCACCCAAGTCTTTAATAAAAATTACAAACAGTAGAGGCTCAAGGACAGAGCCCTGTGGAACACCCACTCACTTCCAGGCAGAATATTTTCCTTCGACTACCACTTTCATTATCTTGCATATTTCAATTCGGACCCCTCTCCTCCTGCTTTTCTCCAATGAAAGGAGTCGTCCGTTGGCCAGCTAATTCTGTATCCAGACAGGTAAGTTCCCCATTTCCCATTCCTCCTGACGTTATGAATGAGCCTACCATGGGGAACTTTATCAAATACCTTGCTGAAGTCGATATACACCAAATCCACAGCTCGACCCTCATCAAGGTTTCTAGTCAGATCCTCAAAGTATTGTAAGTAATTACAGCACATCGACTGCAGTGGTTCAATGTGGCAACTCACCCTCACCTTCTCAAGGGCAACAAGGGATGGACAATAAATACTGGCCCAATCATATTCCATGAATAAATGAAATGAAAATATTGTCCAGACCTGCCCAATGTTGGACACTGTACTTTGGGGTTTGTGAGCTCAGGCTGTTAGTGTCTAAGTAGTAACCTGTTTGTTGTAAACAGCTGAAGGGATGTGCTGTTTTAAACAATCTGTCTGTCTCTCAGAGGCATGGCCTACATACCGAGCATCACACAGACACTGCCATTGACATCCCATATTACTGAGCTCTGAGATAGACAGAAGCAATTCAAAATGTACCCAGATCTGAATGTAACATGTTTAAACACGCAGTGATATTGTTGCCATGAAACTGATTATGAGTGAATATCAGCAGGGATAAAGTGAGAACTGCAGATGCTGGAGATCAGAATCAAAAAGTGTGGTTCTGAAAAAAAATTCAGAAGAAGGGCTGATGCCCGAAACGTTGATTCTCCTGTTCCTTGGATGCTGCCTGACCTGCTGCGCTTTTCCAGGAACACATTTTCAGTTATGAAAAAAATAGCACAGCCATTCATGTAGCCGCTGAGGAGCAGGAGAGTCGACTATGAGTTCACAATATTAATAAAAGGGAAAATAAATGTATATTTTCAAATTCCTTGTACTTAATCATAATTTGGTCTTGGGTGCGGGAATGCGACTCATCATTTCAATGCTCCTTACTGTGAGTTGGGCACTGTTTTCATCATATTGTTGTTATAAAAGTGAACTGAATACATGGGTGGATTTTGTGCTTATTGGACAATCTAAAAGTTGGTATTATGAAAGTATGTCAGACCTTCAGTCAAGAGACTTTGCTGTTAATGGTTAGAACAATGCTGCAAACATTTACACAGAGATTTCCAGCTCAAGTCACAAGAACGTTGTCTGCGATGATGCCGGCCATCAATGGAGCTGCACAATTCTGTTTGGATACTGACATTGTGGGGCTAACATACACTGGATATGGTTTATGAGGGATTCAATGTAAGATGCCATGTGCTGCAGGAACCCATCACATTTATAATACCTTCATTCAGGATCAGGTCCAAGGTGCAGAATTACAGAGTTTAGGTGCCATACCAGAAGCGATATACTTGCAAGACATGGTTGTTTACAGGTCATTGTTACAAATGTTGAACTGCGCCATGTGCTCCTCCATTGACCAGTCTGCCCCACACACCTCTCCCCGTTGTTCAGATATGTCTCTAACCAGTCTATTGCGTGAGTAAGTGCCCAGCTCCAGTTTGGAAGCACTCTGGACAGATTTTGGAGATGGTCAGTGTTTTGGAGGTCATGGTGAGGGCCAGTAACACTGTCTGAATTCAGGCTTTCCCTCATTTTCAACAGCTTTGCTGCCTGCAAGATGGTGTGTTCACTGATCTGAACATGAATCGGCTGTTTACTACAGTCACTGAATTGTGTAATAGTCAAGTGTGCGCTCTGGTATTTCAATTATTGTTCACTTCAATTGTTTTCAATTGAAAAATATTGATGTTTGGGTTATTTTAAAATATGTAAGAAATAAAGTGATATTAACACTTCATTATACAAAATGTAAAAGTGACCTGTTGTATATTTCCCACAAACTAATCAAAAAAACAGTCAGATATTGCCTGTAAAGCAGGATTCTGTGAACAGGACTATGTCACTGACAGCTTCACCATCCTTTCTGGTAGGTTCTGTCCCACTGACACGACATAGCCAGCCTGAGGGGGCTGTTCTTGGCATATAGTCAATACAGTGCTCAGCATTGATGCTGGATCCTGTAGCTGCTAGACTGCTCTGCGGCAGGTTATGGGGGAATCAGTAAAAGGGAAACATATCATTGACCACATCATCACTGATCTGCCTGCTGCAGATACACTTCTACATTTCATATTCTGGTAAGAATGGTCACTGCACAGTCCTTATGGGGAGCAAGGGCTACCTTTACATTTTGCAGACCCACCTCACCATGATATGGGTTTCTCCTGGGACAGGCGTTAAACAGATTGAGCAACAAATGATGATGCATCTATGAGGTACAATGGGCCCATCAGCAGCAGCAGAATCATGCACTGTACAACTCAGTCTGCAACCTCACACCCGACACACGTGCCACTGTACAGTAACCATCACCGCCAGATATACCTCCCACTGTACAGTAACCATCACGGCCCGACATACCTCCCACTGTACAGTAACCATCACGGCCCGACATACCTCCCATTGTACAGGAACCATCACAGCCCAACATACCTCCCACTGTACAGTAACTATCAAGAACTCAGTGCTTAGCACTGCTGCCTCACAGCACCAAAGTCGTAAGTTCAATTCCGACCTTGGTGACTGTCTGTGTGGAGTTTGTATATTCCCCTGTGTCTGCATAGGTTTCCTCCGGTTGCTCCGGCTTCCTCTCACAGTCCAAAGATGTGCAGTTCAGGTGAATTGGCCATGTTAAGTTGCCCATTGTGTAAGGTGCATTAGTCAGTGTAAATATAGGGCAGGGGAATGTGTTTGGTGGGTTACTCTTTTTAGGGTTGGTGTGGACTGGTTGGGCTGAAGGGCCTGTTTCCACACTGTAGGGAATCTAATCTAACCTCCAAGGTTCAAGTCAGGAATATGATGGAAAAATCACTTGTCTGAATGAATGCAGCTCCAACAGTACTCCAGTATGGACTTACTAGCAACAGGCAACACAGTTGTGTGGGGAATATCCTGTCTCACAAACTTGATTGATTATTTTGAGAAAGTGACAAAATTGATTGATGAGGGCGTGGGGCTGGATGTTGGCCGATTGGACCTTAGCAAGGCCTTGGATATGGTTGCTTATGGCAGGCTCATGCAGAGGTGAAGTGAAATGGGATCAGCGTTCAGTTAGTAAGATGGATAGAGAACTGCTTGGTCATTGAAGACAGAGTAGTGGTGGAACAGTGTTTTTTGTGACTGGAGATCTGTAAATAGATTGGCGGAGTTGCAGATTGTGAGGATGATTGCCAGAGAATGCAGCGGTATATAGGTCAGCTGCAGACTTAGACAGAGAAAAAAAACGATGTCACTTTATTTGGACAGTTGTGACGTGATGCATTTTGGAAGGTCTAATGCAGGAGAGAAGTATAAAGTGGATGGAAAAACTACTGGCCGCATCAACATTCGAAGGGATCTAGGTGTACAGCTCCTCAGTTCCCAGAAAGTGACAACACGGGTGGATAGGGTGATCAAGAAGACTGACGGCAAACTTGCCGACAGGCATCGGAGCATGCAGTATGAAAATTAGCAGGTCATATTGCAGCTGGAGAGAAACTTAGTTCGAGGTACATTTGGAATATTGTGTACAGTACTGGTTACACACCAGCAGAATGATGTGGAAGTGTTGGAGATGGTATGGAAAGGTTTTACCAGGATATTGTCTGGTTTGGAGGGCGTTAGCCAGAAGGAGAAATCGAACAAACATGGTTTGTGTGCAGCTGGGTATCATTGGTTATGGGGCTACCTGAAAGATATTTACAAAATTATCAGAGACATAGATAGAAGGACAGTTAGAGGGTTTTTTTTCCCAGAGTAGAAATATCAATTACTCAGGACCGTAGGTTTTTGGTAAAAGGGAGAAAGTTCGGGAGATATGATCGGCAAGGTTTATTTTTGCTGTTCCAGACAGAAGGTGCAAGTGCCTGGAATGCACTGATAGAGGAGAACGAGCTAATATAGCATGGTTGAAGAGGGATCTTGTCACAAATATGAGTAATTAGGGAACAGAATGACATAGAGAGTGTCGGAGCAAAAACTTTCTTTTTAACGTTATAACGGCATCATGTGTCAGTGCGGGCTTGCTGGGATGAAGGGCCTGTTCCTGTGCTGGACTATTCTCTAAAACAAGATTTGAGCACGGGAGTGGCAAGATGTTGACTGAATGATTACTGATGATCAACAGCCACATTCAGTGGGTCCCTCCTCAACAACTTACAGCTTCATAACGTCCCTCCCACAGTAGGGAAACTCAATATGGAAAATTGGACGTGAAAGACAGAGCTGGTAACTGGTGACTCCATCTTACCCCTCACTCCTGCAGCCTTCTATCTTGGACACCAACGTCTCGGGGGACACTGCACAGACAGAAGCTGCATGTAATCCACACCCACCAATGCTGGCACATGTCACATGCCAGCCTCATCATGCCATCCCAGCACATCTCCGACGCACTGAAGTATACATTTGTACTTCAATGCTGCAGCTCAGGGTGCACTTACAACTCTCATTGCAATTCTGCTGCAAGGACACTGTTCTCAGAGGCATACACCCAGCTCATGGACTGCCCCTCTGGGATGCTCAGTCCGTGTTTGTACGCACTCAATGCTGCCGCAAGGACACTGTGCTCAGGGACACACCCAACTCATGGCCTGTCCCTCTGGGGTGCTCATTCAGTGTTTGTACACACTCACTTTGAACTGACTTGAATGCTCACAGAATGATTGCCTTGCCTTACCCTGCCCTCAGCAGTGTTTCCCCTCAGCCAGAGCTACGAGGCTCACCCGCCTGCTGTACTGACTTGGTGTTTAGCACAGACACAAAACGAGGAAGCCTGATATCATTGTCCACAGTCAGTCACGGTGCCCAGCACAGTGAGTCAGCGGGAGTCTCAGATCCCAGTCAGCGAGCTTGGACATGGTCAGTCACGGTGCCCAGCACAGTGTGTCAGTGGGAGTCTCAGATCCCAGTCAGCGAGCTTGGACACGGTGAGTCACGGTGCCCAGCAGTGAGTCAGCGGGAGTCTCAGATCCCAGTCAGCGAGCTTGGACACGGTCAGTCACGGTGCCCAGCACACTCAGTCAGGGGTAGTCTCAGATCCCAGTCCGGGAGCTTGAACACGGTCAGTCACGGTGCCCAGCACAGTGAGTAAGGGGGAGTCTCAGATCCCAGCCCGGGAGCTTGGACACGGTCAGTCACGGTGCCCAGCACAGTGAGTAAGGGGGAGTCTCAGATCCCAGTCCGGGAGCTTGGACACGGTCAGTCACGGTGCCCAGCACACTGAGTCAGGGGGAGTCTCAGATCCCAGCCCGGGAGCTTGGACACGGTCAGTAACGGTGCCCAGCACAGTGAGTCAGGAGGAGTCTCAGATCCCAGTCCGGGAGCTTGGACACGGTCAGTCAGCCTCTCATGGTTGTTAGGGTCAGAATCCTTCCCTGTGATGGGGTGAGGAGCTGAATGTTGGGGAGCCCCCTATCCCTCTTGGCTCTTTCTGCTCTTGTGTGGGTTGGTTCCTTCCGAAATGTGAGAATTACCAAACAGTACTAAGGGAGGTGGAATTATTTGTAACAGCTGGTACAGCTGGGGGAAAGGTAGCGAGGTGTCCCGTGTGAGTGAGTAGGCTCTTTCTCTTGGGCGCCTTAACTAATGCTAATCAAAACCAATACTTCCACCTTCATCCTTTCCCTTCCCTTCTATAATTTCAGAATCCCTGATACTCAGCAATATTTAACACACAGTCCTGCCATTCCTTGAGCCAGCTCTCGGTGATCATTCAATCAGATTTCCACATACCAATCAGTATCTAAGACTCTACAAACTCCGAGAATTCATGTCTATGCAGAGTACCTCAGATTAAAACTTTCTTTCTTATTCCATCTTCCACTGATAAACTTGTTGTTGTAAATTAGTACCAACTGTATCTCCCATTATTTTGAGAATCTTGGTAGTCACCTCTACTATTCCTTTTTGGATCCTATGCACCCGCCAAGTTATTTTCAATCCCTCCCAAACACCGCACAAGGTACTCAGTCCCAGCTCTGTCATGTTAGCCCATCCAACATGTACAGTTGCTGCCTTCCCCAGAACCAGTCCCAATGTCCCAGGAAACTGAAGCCCTTCCTGCTGCACCATCGTTCCAGTCACACTCTCATCTACCTAAAACTCCGAGTTCTGTTCTCACTTGGACACGGCACTGGCAGTAACCAAGGGATTGCTACATTTGAGGTCCCGCTTGTTATCCATCCACCTAGCTCCCTAAATTCCAATTCCCAGACCGCTTCACCCTTCCTACCAAGGTCATTCCTACAAACATGGACATGACCTTTGACTGCTCACTATCCCCCAGACGAATGTCCTGGAGACACCATTATATTCTTAACCCCACTATCCTGGAATTACAGAAACACTGACACCTTCTTCAATTTCCTGACTCCCCTTTGACTATTGATCCTCGTTCCTTTCCCCTCCCCTCCTGCACAGTCAGGCTGCTTGTGGTACTGCAGACATGGCTCCGACTGCTCTCCCCTGAACAGCCCGCACTTACATCAGATTCCAAACCAGGAAACTGAATTGGGAGGGAGATATCAGGATATCCTTCCATTCCCTGAATGTTTCTCTTCGATTGTCTAGTCCCCTATTCCCTTTCTTCTTCTTGGCTGTCATGTCTGCAGGGTGATCTGCTCTCTGTGTGTGAGCTAATCACCTAACTCTCAGCATCACAGATGTCCCATAGAGTCTCTAGTCACTGTCTGAGCTCCAAGACTCAGTGTCCATCTAGGACATGAGCAGGGGCTATGACTTCCCAATGTAACAGAATATATTTTCCATCTAACAAACATGTCTTTTCATGTCTTAAAATACAACATGTCTAGAGTAACTTAATTACTTAGAATTAAATTAACATCAGGGAAAATAAACTCTCTTATACAACTGTGGCTTACTGAGGGTAATATATATATTGGCTCAGAATTTCACTTCTCCCTCTTATTTCTGAGTTCAACCCTAATTTCAGAAGTTGAAAAAACAAATTTGCTAACTTCTATCAATTTACTGACAGTCCCTAATAACGGTGCTTTACCTGCCAATGAATTTACAGCCTTTTCTGTGAAGGCTCTTGTACTTCTTCCAAACTTGGTGCAGGCAGGTCCCAGCAGCAGAAAGTTATCTGTGTGACTCCCAGGTACGTGTAATCCTCCAGCTCCCACTCCACTCTGCTCTGTTCCCTCACACGGTCACCATCTCTGTGACTCCCAGGTACGTGTAATTCTCCAGCTCCCACTCCACTCTGCTCCCTCACACGGTCACCATCTCTGTGACTCCCAGGTACGTGTAATTCTCCAGCTCCCAGTGCACTCTGCTGCCTCACAGGGTCACCGTCTCTATGACTGCCAGGTAAGTGTAATCCTCCAGCTCCCACTCCACTCTGCTCCCTCACAGGGTTACCGTCTCTGTGACTCCCAGGTACGTGTAATCCTCCAGCTCCCACTCCACTCTGCTTCCTCACAGGGTCACCGTCTCTGTGACTCCCAGGCACGATTAGGCCATGATCTTCAGTGATGATTTATATCCTCCCACTTTGCTGCCTCTGTAACTCCCAGGTGTGAGTGAGCCTCATGCTCCTGCTCCAAGTTGCTCCCTCACATGGTCACTCCCTCTGTGACTCGGTGCTGATTTCGAGCCTCCTGCTCTGCTGCTTCTCCAACTCCGAGTCCGAGTTGACCTCGATCCTCGCTAATGATTAATGTTCTCCCGCTCTGTGCTGCTGTCTCTCAGGTTCTCTCCCTTTGTGACTCCCAGGTAATGGTAGGCCTCGAGCCTCAGCTAAGATTTATAACATCCCATTCCATACTGCTGCCTTACAGAATCGCAGTTGTGCCTGGAAGACAGTGGGAAAGAGGAGGATTAGACAGAGCAGAGGGTGTTACAGTGATTGAGCGAGCTATATGGGATGAAACAAGTTATCTGGGGAGCTAGGGAGACCTGCAGCTTCGAAAGCAGGTCATTGGAAGATACAGTGAGAGTTGCAGACACTGAAGAATGTGAAGGAAGTAGAGACCGTAGCTTGTTCATGACAGAGCTATGTAGAGTCAAATGTGTTTTTTCTGTGCTGCTTATAGAGATGGGTAGACTTCAACAAATACAAATTGAGAGCCAGCAAGTGTTGTGTGGTACTGGAGACTATTGGATGTTACAGAGCGAGACGACTTGCTGTAACTGAGGGGAATATAAATTTCCGGAGCACTGGTGGTGTTCAAGGACCCTCAGGACATGAGGAGGTGCAGAGAATGGGAGCATTCCACATAGTGGGATTGTGGGGGCTGGAAGTCCCGAGATGGATAAGGAGGATGAAAAGTTCCAATTTACCACATGCAACCATTGTAATTATAGAGATTTAAGGAAGGGAATCTGTGCTGTCATTGATTACAGTTATATGGAGAGTTACAGAAATTGAAAGGGTTACAATTTAAAAAGGGAGAGATTTTAGGTGATCAGAAATTTAAACAAGAATAAAGACATTTTAGAGATCCTAACACAGATGGGAATGGAAGAGGTGAGATAGTGTGAGGAACTATAAGAGTTATAAGTCGGGGAGGATGTCAGATATAAAAGGGAGAGCTGCATTGTCTGTGTGCAGTTAGAGACATGAGCAATGTTGTAGCGCCTGCTGGAGGCTACATGGATAACAACAGTTCCAACGGCTGGTGCAGTGGCTCAGGAAGGCAGCTCACCACCACCTTCTCAGGGACAACTCCAAATCAATAATACATGCTGACTCAGCCAACAAAGCTCATGTTCACCAATGAATGAAGGAATAAAAGATGTACAAGTAGCACTGAGGTCACTCAGGCAGGCCCTTTCAACAGCACTTCATAAACCCAGAACCAGTATACCCTGGAAGGACAGGAGCTCCAGGTGCACGGGAACACCAGCATTTCCAACGTGCCCTCCAAGGCACGCTCCATCCTCCCAGCACTGTGTCTGTCCCTACACCCAAAGGACAGTAGTGGGTCAGGAAGGCAGCTCCCCACCACCTTCTCCAGGGAATTACAGATGGGAAGGTAATGGTGAAACTCTGCTGTTTACATCCAGACAGAAAAATAAATCCAGCAGTGGGTGTGAAATGAAATTTCCCGATCAGAACAACATGCTGAGCATGGAGAGAGGATTTGTCTGATTGGCACAAGGCAGAGAGTGTGAAGAAAGGGGTCTTTTTCACGATGGGAACTGGTGATGAGGGGAGCACCGCAGGGGTCAGTGTTGGGACTACACGCTACACGTTATACATTAAGAGTCTGGACAAAGGAAGTGAATGGGTACGAGAAATAGGTTTCCAAGAAAGATCCCACGGATGAAATTCGTGTCATATGAGGAGCAGGTGAAGTCTCTGGGTCTGCACTTGATGAGGTTTCAGAGGCAGTGGCAGAATATTATTCAAACTTACAGAATACTGAGGGGCCTGGATGGAGTGGACGGGGGCAAGATGTTTCCACGAGCAAGCGACACGAGGGGCCAAGGGCACAGCTTCAGATTGAAGGGACGGCCCTTCTGAATAGAGATGTGGAGGAATTTATTCAGCAAGAGGGTGATGGATCAGTGGAAATCACTGCATCATGGGATTGTGGATGCTAAGTAATTCAATGTATCGAATTCAGAGATAGCTCGGCTCTTGATGAATAAGGAGATCAAGTGTTACCCAGAGTAAGTGAGAGACTGGGGATGAGAAACAATTCAGCCATATTCAAATAGTGGAATAGACCCGATGGACCGAATGGCCTAATTCTGCCCCTATACATGATGGTCTTATGGTCTGCGCTTTTTCCATAGATTTCTAAGTATGCAGTTATCATTTCTGACATATTGTTTACCATACATTCCAGCACTTTCCTGATTATTGCTGTCACCTCTTGGTTTCAGATATACTGCAGAAAGCTACATCACAGAGTAACTTGGGAATCATTGTGTATAAATCTCAGAAAGGTGGCATACAGGGCCAGCAGGACATAAAGAAGGCAAATGGAATGCTGGAATTGATTCCAAAGGGAATGGAGAATAAATATAGGGAAGTCTTGTAACAACTATAGAGGACTCCAATCAGCTCACATTGAGAATACTGTGAACAGGTTTGGACCCTTATCTGGAGGGAAAATGCCCTTGCATTGGAGGCAGCCCAGAGAAGGTTCACCAGGCTTTTCTTCAAAATGGAGGGATATTGATGAGAAGAAGTGGAGAAGGTTGAACTTGCAGTCTTTAAAATTTAGAAAATGAAGCAAATTTACTGATACACCGAAGACTATTGTGTTCTTACAGATTCGGCACTGAGACATTGTTCCCCTGAGCAAGGATCTGTAATCGGAGATAAAGGGGAATACACACATCAGAGAAGCTAACAGAGAAAAGCTGGGTCGTAGAGACTGGAGGATGTTACAGAGTTCAGGTGGTTTGAGATCACTGTTGGTGGTTAGAAATCAGATAGGTTGTCGGGCTGAAAGATGTCAAGGAGATTTACAGGGTTATCAGTCCTGAAGGATTACAGTGATAGGGAGGAATATAGGGACTAGAGATTACACAGATAGGGGTGGTCGTTGGAGCTTCAGGAGATACAGAGACTGGGAGGGTTCTCGGGACTGGAGATTTCACAGATATTGGTGGTAGTTGGAGCTTTAGGAGAAAGGGAGGATTGTAGGCACTGATTGTAGACAGTTGGGGTGCTAGTTGGAGCTGGAGGAGTTTATAGAGCCCGGGAAGATTGTCGGTGCGGCGAGTTACATAGACATAGACAAACGTTGGAGCTGCAGGAGAGAGGGAGATAGAGAAGGTTGAAGGGTCTGAATCAGTTCACACAGCCAGGGAGAAGTGTAGGGATTGGAGGAGCCGGAGATACTGAGTGTTGTAGGTCTGTAGGAGCTCAGAAAGCTACTGAGGACAGTGAAGGCAGGTTTGCAGCGTTCCCATCAGTTACAAAGAGATGTGGAGTGCTGTTCTGGAGGAGGTTACAGAAATCAACAGGATTGCGCAAATTATTGAAGATATTACAAAGACAGTGAGCTGTAGTATTTGAGGAGGTTCCAGGCACAGGATTCATTGAGGAGTTGGATGCTGCTACTGGTGTTAAACATGCTGCAAGGGATCATATTCCTTACATCGATCAGGGGGATTGGAAGCTCTGGAGATGAAGAATGAGAAATGCAATAACTGAAGAATATCACAGAGATGGGGAGGAACGGTTGAGGGGCATTAATCACTCGGATGTGAAAGCAGAAGGTATCATTAGTAGGTTTGCAAAAAACGTGAAAGGTGAGGGTGTTGTCCAAGGTGAGGGGGATGGTCTCAGGCTGCAGTCTGAAGATTGCGGCTGGGACAGAATTTCAACAGAGCAATTTCAATTGATAACCAGGTAAGAGCACAGCAGGCAATGAGGGAAAACTGATGGATTAAGCTGCATTTATTTTGATGTAAAATGCCTGACAGGTAAGGCAGATGAACGCACGGCATAGATGGGAATATGGGACTGGGAAATCACAGGAATTATAGAAACACATCTGAGGGACGGACAGGACTCACAGATCATTGCTCCAGAGGACAGATTCAACAGGAGGGATAGATGGGGAGGCAAGATAGTAGAGGGAGTGGAGCTTTTGATCAGTGAAAACATCACTGCAGCACTGAGACAGGATATTCCTGGGGATCGCCCAGTGAAGCTGTGTTCGTGGGACTGAGAAATAGGAATGAATAATCAGTTTGATATGACTGTACTACAGGCCCACAGTAGTCAGCAGGAAATTGAGCAGCAAATATGTTGTAGATCTCAGATATCTGTAAGAAGGATAGGGATGTAATGGTCGGGGATTTTAACTTTCTAAACCTAGACTTGGACTGCCAGAGTGTTCGCAGCTTGGATGGGAGGGATTTGTTCAGTGTGTTCAAGAAAACTCTCTCCATCAGTATGTAACTACTCCGTCTGGAGAAAGGGATAAAACCTGACCTCCTCTTGGGAAACAAGGTAGAGAAAGGGGCTGAAGTGTTTGTGGGGGAGCACTTTTGCAACGTCACCACAATTCTATTAGTTTCAAAATACCGATGGAAAAGATGGAAAAGGACAGGCCTGGTCCACAAGTTAAAGATCAAAACTGGCCTTGCCCCAGTCTAGACGGTATTAGGCAAGACTGTGCAAAAGTTGATCGTGAAGGCTATTTGCAAGTAAAGGAACGTCAGGCAAGTGGGACTCTTTCAAAAGAGAGATAAATTAAGATGTCAGGGCCAGCATATTCCTGTTAGTGTGAAGAACAATGCTGACACAAATGGGAAACACTGGATGACTGGGAATATTGAGGTTCTAGTCAAGACAAAAGGGGGCATATGTCCTATATAGCCAGCTGGATTAAGTCAATCCCTTGAAGAACATTGTGGGTGTAGTAATACTCTTAAGAGGGAAACCATGAGGGCCTAAAGGGGAACTGACAGAGCTCTGGCAGAGAAGGTTCAGGAAAATCCAGAGAGATTTTACAAGTATATTAACAACAGAAGATGAACTCAGGACAGAATGTGACCCCTTCAAGTCATCTATGTGTAAACACATAGGAAATGGGCAAGATCCAAAACAAACACTTCACGTCAGAACATACTGTGGAAAACACACTGGGGAAGCAGGGAAATAAACAGTGATGTTTTCAATGGAGATCTGGAGGTGCTGAAGCTTTTTGAACACGTTAAAATTAGACAACTCCCTGGGAATGACTCAAGTATATCCCAGGACATTGGGGTAAGTGAAGGGAGAAATTTACAATGATATTTCTATCACAGACAGCCATGGGTGGAGAGCTGGGAGCCTGAAGGGTGGCTAATGTTGTGCCAGATTTAGGAAAGGCTGCAGGGAAAAGCCAGGGACATAAACACCAATTAGCTTGATGTCAGTGGTGCCAACGTTGTTGAAGCAATTCTGCGGGACAAGACTTCCATGCATTTGGAAAGGCAACGATTGATTAGGGATAGTCAGCATAGCTATGTGCATGCAAAGCCGTGTCTCTCAAACTTGATAGAGTTTGTTGAAGAGGTGACCAAGGAGATGGATGCAGGCAGAGTAGTGGACGTTGTCTATCCTGACTTCAGCAAGGCCTTAGACAGGGTTTTGCGTGGTGCACTGGTTAGTAATGTTAGATCATATGCGATCAAGGAGAGCAAGCCAAACAAACACAAAATGGGCTTGACAGTAGAAGACAGAATGTAGTGGGAGAAGGTTGTTGTGCAAACTGGGGGCCTCTGACCAGCGTTGTGCCATAAGGATCAGTGCAGGGTCCACACATGTGCATTATTGACATAAACGAGAATATATGAATTATTTTCAGCATGTTTGTGGACAGTAAAATACGTGTTATAGTGGGCAGTGAATATAGTTATCAAAGGTGATCTTAACCAACTGAGCCAATGGGTCAAGAAATGAAAGATGGAGCTGATTTCAGGTATTGGATTTTGTTAAGACAAACCAGGGACGACTAACACAATTAATGGCAGAGCTCTGGACAGTGTTGTCGAACAGAGAGAGACCAAGGGATTCAGTAACATTGTTCCTTGGAAGTGGAGTCACAGGTGACAGGATGGGGAAAATGGATTTGGCAGACTAGCCCTCATGGGTCAGAGCATTGAGTACATGAGTTGGTACATCACGATACGGCTGTATCAGACATTGCTGGGTCTCCAGTTGAAGTACTGTGTAGAATTCTGATCCTCCTGCTTCAGGCAGCATATTATGAAACTGTAAATGGAGCAAAGATTGACGAAGATGTTACTGATACTGCAGGGTTTGACAAAAACAGATGGAAAGCAACATAAGTGGAATGAGATAGATTTGGCAGATAAGGTAAAGGAGAATCCAAAGAGATTCTACAGCATACAAGTACCAAAAAGCTACGAGAGAACCAATGGAGCCCCTCAAAGATCAATAAGGCCATCCATGTGTGGAACCACAGGAAATGGGCACAACACGAAATGAAGATTTCATGTCAGAATGTACTGTGGACAAAGACGAGGAAACAAAAAGAAAGACATAGTGATATCTTGAAAAGAGTCCCCATTACAGAAGAGGTGGCGCTGGAGGTCTTAGCACACAAAGGTAGAGAAAGCCCTAGGTCCTGAATAAGTGTATCCCAGAACATTGTGGCAAAGTCGCAGTGGGGACCTTGGTAGAGATATTTGTATCATTATCTTTCTATTTCCATTGGGTGTAGGTGGCTGAGGGGTGACCTTATAAAGGTTTTTAAAAACATGAAGGGTATACGTAGTGTGAAGAGTGAAGGTCTCTAACTCAGGGTAGGGGAATCCATAACGAGAGGGCATAAATATGAGGTGGGAGAGGAAATACCTAAAAGCGACCAGAGGAGAACATTTCCTCACAGAGAATGGTGCACATATTGAATGAGCTGCCGCTGAAATGGTAGAGAAAAGTAAAATTCCATCATGGAAAAGACATTTGGGCAGGTACATGGAGAGGAGAAGTTTTGACCGGATAGGGGCCAAACGCAGGCAAATGCAACTCGTTCAGGAACCGTGATCAGCATGGACTAGTTGGATCGAAGGAACCGTTTCTGTTCTGAATGCTTCTTTCTCCAGTTATTGGAGGAGGAGACTACTGAGATAAGGCATGTTGTAGGCACTGAAGCAAGTTACAGCGATGGAGATGGTAATCTAGAATGCAGTATATTTCAAGTATGAGGAGGGACTATCGGGAAGGGCGTAGGTTACAGGGTCAGGAACTATTATCGGAGTTAAAAATTATTGAAGACACTGGTTCACGAGACATGGCATATGTACAGTGTTGGAAGGAAAACACAGAACAGAAAGATTCCAGGAGGCATTCCCACACACTCATGGGAAACCTAATTTCCCCTCTGTTATACTGATGTTCACTCAGACATCACAAGCCTGGATTGATAACTGTGACAGTCCCGATGCTGTCTCAATGCAACAAAACTTACAGTAGGGGGTGGTGATTGACCTGGGGTGTGTCTGTACTGTGCTCCCCCTCCAGCACTGTATCTATGGCATGTCTAGTTAGCCGATCTTTGGAGCCCTCTCATTGCTCTCTTCTATGTGCACTGTGAGTGATCTTACCTCATTGTAGGATTTGCTGAAAGCTCCAGATCTCCCAGCCCTTTGTCTCTGTGGCTAAACAACCATCTTCAATGAGGTGATAGATGAGGCACCCAACAGTTGGGAATTCTATTGAGTCAGGAACTTACTGATTACCTGCAGGAGACAGAGAAATAGACAGGATGGGAAATTAGACTGATGCAGTGAAGGTTATACATGGAGAGTAGCAGTGAGTCCCACAAAGATCTGGAAAATCCCAGTCTCCATTTCTGGCCTGTGCTGTTGCGTCTCTCTGGAGTGGAGAATTCTGTTGGCTCAGGATCTGGAGTAGCTGCAAGAGCGAGAGGCGCTGGCAGAGGCAGAAATTGTACCACGCAATGAGGAATACCACATGGAGAGATACTGAGTGATATCACCAGATTGCAGGAAGGTATCAGGATCAAACAATCATGAAGGAAAAACAGGTTTAGTTCCATGATGCACTGGTATCAGTGTTCAGGGGTGAATAGCCTGTGAGCAGGTGAAGTGATGGCTTAGTGGTGTTATTGCTCGAGCATGTATTCACAACCTCAGCTAATGTACGGGAGAGGAAGGTTTTTCCCCCACCATCAGAAATAGTGGAATTTGAAATAAATTATTTTAAATATAGCAATTGACAATCCATCAATACCATTACTGATCTACAATAAATCCAAACATTTCTCCTTTCAAGAAGGACATCTGCCCATCCTCACGTGGTCTGCATGACATCCCCACAGCAAAGTGTTTGCCTCTTAATTACCCTCTGAAATAGCCAAGCAAGTTACTTAGCTGAAGAGCAGGTTAGGGCTGGGCAAGAAAGTTTGGTCAGCCAGAGACATCCATATCCCATACTTGATTTTTAAAAAAAATCCATTCTGATGGTCCCACTGGAACTGAGCTGGGGCCAGTGTCCTTGGCCAATCATGTTGGTAGATGTATGGACAGGGCTTTAAACTGACAGAGAGGATGCCAGGAGAGGGTTCAGCTGAAACAAGTTTTCCAAATCCAAAGAGAAAAGGTGACGTATCAGAACAGCATGGAAATGTGGCCGGAGACAAGCAGAAAGGAACAGAATGGGACAGGGTTTAACTAAAACTATATATCAGTGAATCGATTTGTGACAGGAAATTGTGGGAAAGAGTAAATTATGTTTTGTATTGGAATGGACAAAGTCTCTTCAATAAGGTGGATGGATTTGTGACACAGACGTGAAAAAGATTTAAAAACCAGAGATACGTGGTTACAGGGCGAACAAAAGGTGGAAAATAAATATTCAATAGTTCACAAACTTGCAGAAACTCAGGCAAAATGGGTAACGCTAACAATAATGGATAACAAAGGCATTACAGGGAAAGCATTTGGCCTCAGATCATGAAGTAGAGTCAGTCTGAATGTAAATTCTGGCTACTATTTGCCAAGGACACAAGAAGCAGAAGAGATTTAGCCATCGAACAGCATTTCATTGTTCATCACTGCATTAAACAGGAACTCATTGGAACTTTTAATGAAGGTATTGTGATAACTTAGTGAAACTTCAACATTCATATAATCTTGACAATTATACTGACAGAGTGACATTCGAAGAGCAGATTGTAGATTTATTTTCAGTGTTTCTTTGAATAACACATTGTGTAACTGGCTAGGGACATAACTATCTCAGAGCGAATGTTGTGTGATGAAACTTAGTGAATGAGTAATGTCACTTGGGGAGATACTCCAGAAAATTGTGATAAAGTGCAGTTTAAAGAAATATAAAGTTTTAAAGGAATTACAGAAAGGACAAGCTACAACTAGAAATAAAAACAGCCAATTACACAGGTTTGAGCGGAGAAGTGGCCAAGGTAAACAGGCGGAACAGACTGAAACATGTGCCTGTAAATGAACAGTGGAAAACATTTGAAGGAACAGTGTAAAATACTCAACAAAAGGAAATTCCATTGCAAAAGACAAAACCTCAGCAAGAAATTACCTCCCATCCCTACTCAGGACAAAATGGATCATATTAGATTATGAGGCTTAGAAGATCACCACAAAGTACTTAAAATCCTGAAATGAGAGAGTTTAAGCAGTAAGTATAAGAGGGATTGCAAAGGGTCTGCTAGCAGGAGGAGGGCAGTGGAAAGGCGAATCATTGTCAGGGCTTAATGACACGATTTGAACAGGGAGAGGTGAAGGTGCTGGAGGTGGTGAGAGTGTTACAGAGAGTGGTCAGAGCCTGAATCATGTTACAAAGCCAGTACGGATTGCTGAAGTTGCGGATTGCAAGGGTAGGGAGGGACATCTGCATTTTATTTATTCATGCATTGGATGTGGGGGTTACTGATTGGACCAGTATTCTTTGCCCCCACCGCTAATTGCCCAGAAGACAGATCAGAGTCAGCTATATTGCTGTGGGTCTGGATTCACATGTAGGCTAGACCAGGTTAGAATGTCAGATGTTTTCACTAATGGAGGTAACTGAACCAGATGAGTTCTATCTAACTGATCAACAATGTTTCCTCACCAATGTCTTGTTCAGACAACATGACATCCCAACTTCTACTCTCAATGTTCTAACCAATGAAGGTAGCCATTCCAAACGGCTGCTTCACCAGCCTGTCTACCTGGGACACCACTTTCAAAGAACTGTGTACCAGCATCCCTGGGTCTCTGACTGACAACACCACCCAGGGCCCGAACATTAACTGTACAAGTCCCACCCTGGTTTGTTTCACCAAAATGGAACACTTCGCATTTATCTAATTAAACTCCATCTGCTATTCTTCAGCCCACTATCCCAGCAGTACTGTTCATCCTGTTGCATCGTAGATAACCTTCTTCACTGTCCACTTTACCACCAATGACAGTGTCACCCAAGAAGCTTACTTACCAGGAAATCAATATTCCCATCCAAACCATTTATCCAAATGACAAACAACAGTGGGCCCACTACACCGCTGGTCAAATGCCTCCAGTCAGAAAAACAACATGTCTCCCATCACCCTCTGTCTCCTACCATCAAGCCAATTTTGTAAACAGTTCACTAGCTCCTCCTGAATGCCGTATGCTTTTACATTGATCTGAGTTTATTACCCAGTTTACCATACGGAACGCAGAACACAGAACAGTGCAGCACACAACCCTTCGGCCATGATGCCATGCCAACCTTTTATCTGACAGTAAGATCAAACTAACCTACATACCTTTCATTTTAATGCTATCCATGTGTCTATCCACGAGTGTATTAAATGTCCCTAATGTATCTGACTCTCCCAGCACTGCTGGCAGTGCATTCCACACCCCCCACACACACTTTGTGTAAAGAACCTGCATCTGAAATCTCTCCTTAACCATCCACCTATCACCTTAAAACTATGCCCGCTCAGAATAGCCACGTATGCCATGATATAAAGAAGTCTCTCACTATTCACTCTCTCTATGAGTCTCATCATCTTGTTCACCTCTACCAACTGGCCCCTCACCCTTCTTCACGCCCATGAGAAAAGCCGAACCTCCCTCAACCTTTCTTCATAAGACATGCCCTCCAGCACAGGCAGCATCCTGGTAAACCTCCAATTTAGCTTCCCTAAGCCTCCACTGCCTTCCTGTAATGAGGCGACCGGAACTGAACACAATATCACAAGTGGGGTCCAACCCAGGCTCTATAGAGCTGCAGAATAACTTCACTGATTTAAAACTCAATCCCCAGCAATTGAAAGCCAACACAACATATTCCTTCATAACAACCCTAACAGCTTGGGTGGCAACTTTGAGGGATCGATGGATGTGGAACCCAAGGTCACTCTGTTCCACAACACTACCATGTATTCTGCCTTGAGCCCTATATTCAGCATTCAAGTTCGACCTTCCAAAATGAATCATTTCAGACTTTTTCAGATTGAACTCCATCTGCCACTTCTCAGCCCAGCTCCGCGTTCTGACAATATCCTGCTGCAACCTACAACAGCCCTCCACACTATCCACGCCTCCACCAACCTCAATGTCATTGGCAAAATTACTAACCCATCTTCCACAACCACATCCAAGTAATTTATTAAAAAAAAATCACAAAGAGCAGAAGTCCTGTAACCGATTCCTGCAGAACACCATTGGTCACCGAGCTCCAGACTGAATGTTTTCCATCTATTGCCACCGTCTGTCTTCTATGAGCCAGGAATTCTGTATCCAGACAGACAGGTATCCTGTATCCCATGCCTCTGTACGTTCTGAATGAGCTATAAAGGTGTTTTGTCACATTCTTGAAGAGTTCAATAAGATTTGTGAAGAAGAGACCTGTCGCTTACAAAGCCACGCTGACTATCTCTAGTCAAACTATGGTTTTCTACGGAGTCATAAATCCGCTCTCTCAGAGTCCTCTCTAATAATCTGCATGCCACAGACATAAGAAGGTGAGGTCTGTAATTCCCAGGATTATCCCTATTCCCTTTCTTGAACAAGGCAGTAACATTTGCTGCACTCCAATCATCTGGTACGATTCCGGTGAACAGTAAGGGTTCAATGGTCATATCCAAAGGCACAGCAATCCATTCCCTTGCTTCATATAGTAATTTTGGGCATATCCCATCTGGTCAAATAGACTTATCTATCTTCATGTTTTACACAATTCTCTGCACATCCTCCTTCTTAACATCAACCTGTTCACATATATCAGTCCTTTTCATGCATCCTCACAAATGACAATGTCCCTCTCAGTCGTGAACACTAAAGCACAGTATGCATTAAGGACCTCCCCTACCTCCTGTGACTCCAGGCGCATGTTTCCTCCACTACCCCTGACCGGCCCTACCCTCACTCTGACCATCCTCTTGTTCCTCACATAAGTGGAGAATGCCTTATGGTCTTCCTTAATCCTTCCCAACAAAGTTTTTTCATGTCCCATTCTAGCTGTCCTAAGTCCATTCTTCAGTTCCTTCCTGGCTACCTTCAGTGAGTTCCCAGAGTGTGGAAACAGGCCATTTCGGCCAAAAACCCCATACAGACCCTCGGAAGAACATCCCTCCCAATACTTTTCCCCCACCCTATTACTCTCCATTTACCCTGACTAATGTGTCAATCCTGCACATCCTTGAACACTATGGGTAATTTACCATAGCTGAATCACCTAATCTACACATCTTTGGACGGTGGGTGGAAACTGGAGCACCTGGAGGAACCCCCACGCAGACATGGGGAGAACGTGTAAACTCCACACAGAAGGTCGCCCGGGACTGGAGTCAAAATCGGGTCCCTGGATCTATAAGGCAGCCGTGCTAACCACTGAGCCACCGTGCTGCCCCCATATAACCCTATAGAGGGCTAACGATCCTAGCGTCTTCAACCTTATGTAAGTTTCCTTCTTCCTCTTGACTAGATGTTCCACATATCTTGGAACGTTGTCAAATGCTTTGCTGAAGTCCATGTAGACAACATTGACAGCTCTGCCTTCATCTCTCTCTTGGCCACCCCCTAGGAGAGTCAATCCGGTTTGTGAAACACGGTTTCCCACTCACAATGCCATGCTGAATGTCTCTAATCAGCCCTTGCCTTTCCAAATATATGTAGCTCCTTTCTCTGAATATCGTCCAACAACATCCCCATCACTGGGCTCACGGTGTTGTAATTTCCTGGATTTTCCCTGCAACCCTGAAGTGATGGAACAGCGTTACCATCCCTCTAGTCTTCCAACACCTCACTGTGTCTGTTGATAATATAAATATCTCTGTTAGGGACACGGCGATTTCTTCCCTAGCTTCCCCCAAGATTCTTGGATCGACCTAATTAGCTACTGAGAATTGATCTACCTTTGTTTGTTTTGAGATTCCAACACTTTCTCTTCTCTGTTTAGGATTCTTTCCAAGACATCGCAAATTATTTCCCAAAGTTCCCGAGCTTCCATGTCTTTCTCCAGAGTAAATACTGATAAGACTTTTTTTTTTGTTTAAGATCTCACCCATCTCCTCTGGTTCCACACATAGGTGACATTATTGATATTTAAGGGGCCCTATTGTCTACCAAGTTACTCTTTAGCCCTTGTTGAAACTTGCACAAAGGCTTATGATAAACCATACCCTCCGTAACAACACCCCCACACCGCACACTTATCTATTCTGCCATTTATATTTACAGCAACAAATTAAATCCATCAGGGTCAAAAACAAATTCTCTTTTATCAGAAGTGTTTTAAATTGTCCAGGTATTTTTTTAGTTGATATGTCATTTCTCACTCATTTCAGCATGCTCCTGACTTACTGTCAGGTGGACAGTATTTGTTTTTAGACTAGAAACATAAAGGGTTGTGGGAATTCTTGTTTATCAATCTGAAAAAAATGTAGTTTACAGGGTCATCAAGTAGTAGAGAAGGCAAACCAAATGCTGCCATTTACTACAACGGGGATGGAGTCTCAATATAGGGAGGTCTTACTAAAACGATGCAAGGTACAAATCAGACTACATCTAGAATATTATGAACAGTGCGAGTGCCCAACGGAAAGATATTCTTGTCTCAGAGGCAGGCTAGAGAAGGTTCACTTAGCTGATGTTGGAAAAGGAGGGATTTTACAATAAGGAGAGGTGGAGTAGATTAAGAATGAACCCATTGAAGTTGAGAAAAATTAGAGAGAAACTGAATGAAACATGCAAGATTCTGAAGTGCTTTGATCGGTTAAATGCTTGGAACTTAGAAAATAGAACAATGCGGCAATAGGCCCTTCAGCCCACCTTGATGTCATTCTCAACTCATCCCATCCGTATATACATGGTGCATGTCCCTCTATTCTCTGCCCGTTCGTGTTTCTGTCTAAATGCCACTTCAAAACTTGACTCACATTTCTGTTTCTATGACCTCACTTGGCAACTTCCACTCTCTGTAAAAAGAAACTTGCCTCATGTACCTCATTTCAACTCTCTCTTTCTCATTTTAAACCTCTGCGCTCTAGTATTTGAAACTTACACATTGAAAAAGAGATTCTGACTATCCACATTATATATCCCTGTCCTAACGTTATATTCCTGTACCTGGTCGCCTGTCAGCCTCTGACACTCTCATAAAGCAATCCAACTTTGTTTGATTTTCTCTTAACACCTTAAAAGCACAACACAGGTAACAGGCTGATAACCTCCTTTTGTACAATCTCCAAAGCCTCCACATCCTTCCTATTGTGTGGAGATGAAAACTGCATCCAGTACTCCAAATGTGGCCAAACTGAAGAGTTATATAATTACAACATCAGATGTAAATCACTATACCCAACGTTGTGACCGATGAAGGCCAGTGTTCCATGTGCTTTCTTTCCCATCTGAAACACGTCTGTTGCCATTTTCAGGGAGTTACTGACTTGCACCAAGATCCTTCTTTATATCAATGTCCCTCAGTATCCTAACTTTCTGCTTGACTTGACATCATCTCACACTTGTCCAGATGAAACTCAATTTGCCATTTCTCTGCACATCTTTCTAACTGATCAGTAACCTCCTGCAACCTTGGATCTCCTTATTAATCCCAATTCAACCAACTTTCATTTCATCTGCAATAATTATATTTGTCACTACCTTTCATTTCAATTGTGTGAGAATCTGTAACCAGGGGGCAGAAAATCCCAGCAAGGGCTCACCCATTGAAGATGGAGATGAGGAGGAATGAATTCACTCACAGGGTAGTGACTCTATGGGAATTCCTGACTGCAGGGGGCTGCCGAGGCTGGGTCATTAAGAATATTCACAGCAGAGATGATCAGATTTTAATTAATCAAGGAAAGAAGGGTTTTGTGTAATGGGCAGGAAAGTAGAGTTAAACAGTATCAGATCATCCATAATCTGATTGTAGGGAAGGGAATCCTCAATGAGTCAAATGGCCTAAATTCTGTTCCTACACCTCATGGTCTTAACTCAAACACAGTATTTACATTATAACATTATGGGTCTCTGCACACAAAACTCCTTTATAATGGGATTATTAGATATTTATTATTACACAGCATTTCATCTACAATAGACAGTTTTGTTGATGGCTCCTTGCTATGATGTTATAGAAAACTATCTTGTATAATACCCAAGATTCCATCCATTACAGCCATGCTACTCATTAGTTATCCAGTCGGGATGGAGACCACTGTCATACACAGTAATAGTCCTGCCCTTGTTACAAGCACATTCAGTGTCCTGACTGTAACCATATTGACATCACCATCACTGTGTGGTGCCTATAAAGGAATTTTTGCTAACGGTTGCTGATGCTTGCGGTTTCTCAGCTCCACCAAAATAGACTCCAAATTTTCATCTTCAGTTCCACTTGGCTATCTCTTTAATGCATTAATATCATCCTTTCTTCACAACTTCGTGGATTTTTGCCTATACTGTTGAGATCCCAACAAACTTTCCTAGCGATGGTCATTCTGCAGCTACATCTCCGGAATGACAGTTCCATCATATCTGTTCACTGTCATTCCATCTGCCTTATGGCGAATACAGGGGGTCATTCCTCAGTAGTGGGGGGTTGAACGGATGGGTAGAGGTTGCAGAGATGAGGAGGCTTACAGAGGCTCAAGGATGTTAGAGTCAAACAGAGTTACATCTGGTCAAGAATGTCAGTGGGACAAAGGTGTTTGGGCATTGGAAGAATTTACAGCGACAGAGGGAGCTGGATTAGATTCTGCAGATAGGGAAAGGGATGGATGTAGGGAGAGGCAGGCAAACTGAGAGACTCAGACAGGGGTTGTTTCAGGGAGAAGAGTATAGTATACACTAACAGAGATATGGAAGGATGTAGTGACTGAAGACGTTCATAGATGTAAGAAGGCTTCTAGGTTCTGGAGGCGACATAATTAGGAAGGCAATGTAGAATGCCAGGTTACTGGGTTGGAGATAGTTACAGTGATGGGGAAGGTTGCACAAACTGAAAGAGGTTCCTGTGGTCAGGACGGTTAGTTGGGAGTGTAATTTAAATGCATTCAGTCCTAAGAATTGGAAAAGGATAAGGTGTAGAGACTGACCTTGAAAGTGTGTCTTTAAGGAACTGGAGAGTCACAAAGTTTGGGGTTGGGGCGAAGATCAGGAAATCGCTCGGGAAAAAAAGGGATTACCCAACCAGGGAAGAATAAAGGAGCTCCATAGATTGGGGATGGTATCAGGAAGAGGTTACACACAGGGGGGGGTTCAGGGGCTGCAGCAGTTTATGGAGATAGTGGAGGTTATGGAGCAGTTTACAGAGGCGTGAACGTTTTCAGGACAGTAATTAGATACACAGGCTTTAGTTAATGCAAGAGTGGGAAACTTAGTGGAACTGGAGGATCGAAGAAAGGTACGGATATTAGTGGTGGCTGCAGATGTTAATGGATTATAGAGAGATTTGTAAATTAGAGAGACAATAGGCTTCAGATTCTGATAGACATTGCAGTAACTGGAGTAACCTTCGCAAAAAGGAGTTTGCAGTTATAGAAGGTGCTGAAGGGATAGGGAGCGGCAAAAGATGTAGGGAGGGTTGTGGAAGCAGTTGATGGTAAGAGATAGGAAGGGCTGCAGAGTTTCCAGTGGATCACACAGACGGGGAGGGTTCAAAGAGCAGGGGAAAGTTACAGAAATAGAGAAAGTGCCTGAAGAGAGTTCAGCAATTAGGAGGTTTCAAGATGCAGGACAATGTTGTCGAGACAGGGACAGTTGTTGGGATGGGAGGAGCATACAAAGATAAGGAGGGCTTTCAACACTGTAGGATAGTATGTTAGAGAGTTTGAGAGAGTTTAAAAATAAAGGGAGTTAGAAAGATCAAGAGGATTTCAGGTTATTGGAGCAGCTTTGACTGTAGAGTTTCTGCAGAGATAGGGAGAGACGTGTGGAATGGAACAGGTGACATAAAGAGGGAGGATTTTAAGAATAAGGAGGACTTTTCAGAAAAAAGGAAAGATGTAGAGATGGGACATGGTGAGAGACCCCACGAGAATTACAGCAGCTTATGAAGGCAACGGATAGAAGTAGTGTTGTTATAAGGCGAGGACGTGAAAGGTACAAAGATTTGTAGTGACTGAAGGAGATTACATGCACAGCAAGGGTAGTAGGGACCAGCAGAGTTTACAGAGATTGAGTGTGTTTTAGAGAGGAAGAGATTATCATCATCATTAGGATTGTAGAGACTAAATTTCATGATAGGGATGGTAGAACTGGATGGTATCCACAGCCATGGAGGATGTTAACAGGTGGAGAAGGTTCCTAAGGTCAGGAGGTCCTTGGGAGACTACACAGATAGTCAGATTCTCAGGTAGGAGCCTGACATAGTTACAAAGACAGGGAAGTATTTCAAGTCTGGAAGGGATTACACAGATCGGGACAGCTCAATGGACTGAATAATTTTTCACAGATAAGGAAGAGTTGGAGGAGCTGAAGGAGTTTGCACAGATAGGGACGGATGTAGAGCTTAACAGCAATTACATTGACATGGAGGGTAGTATTGGTAAGAGGAGCTTACAGGGATAAACAGGACTGTCGGGGCTTACAGGGCTGAAGGAATTTACAATCCACTGGAGAAATGTAGGGATTAGGGGGTTAGTGATTGGAGAAACTGACAGAGACAGAGACGATTGTGTGGACTGGAGCAGCTTCCAAACAGAGGAGGGATTATCGGTACTTGAGGATATTACAGAGATCACGAATACAGCATGGGCCAGGAGTGATGCATGCCATCACCTGTGCTGTCTCAGTGAGGACCGGTACAGCAGAGGGGAAAGCACTATCTTCACAAGATGGTTTGAATGAAGCCTAGAATGTTGTTGTTCCTTTGCCCAGTTCTGTATGTGTGCCCTGTCTTCTGGGTCTTAATACAGAAGGTCACTTTACTCCTTCCTGACCTGTTTAATGTGAGTGAGCATAGAGATTGCAGGATTTACTGAAGGTTACAGACCTCCCTCTCCATCTCTCTTTGGCTGACCAAGGCTCTTCAATGAGGTGATGGATGAGACAGGAGTTAGGAACATCCTGATTACCTGCCTGAGACAGAGCAAACAACGGAATAGGAAATTATAGTGATCCAGTGAGGATAACTTATGTTAGTAGCACTGAGTCCAGCAGAGATCTGGAAAATCGTAGTCTCCATCCTTGGCCTGTGTTGCCTAGTCTCTGGAGTGGAGAATTCTGTTGGCTCAGGATCTGGAGTAGCTGCAAGAGTGAAAGCTCAAGCAGAGGCAAAAATTAGACTCACACAATGAGGTATATCACATGGAGATAGACTGAGTAATATCACCAGAGTGCAGGAAGGTTTCAGAATCGCACAATGGTGTCAGAAGAAGTGGGTCTGATGCAGTGGGCACTGCAACCAGTACTCAGGGAGGAGTCAGCTATGTTATTGGGATGGTACAGTGGCCTGGTCAATCATATACCCAAGTTAATGCAGAGTGCTTTAAACTGACACAGAAGAAGAGGGACAGGGTTCAGCTGAAAATAAATTCCCAATTCCGTAGAGAAAGGTTGAAATATTGAAACATGGGGATGTAGCTGAATATAAACAGAAAGAAACAGGAAGCATCTGAGTTCAAGTAAAATTGTACATCAGCAGATAGTTTTGTGACAGGAAATTGTGGCAGCAAAGTAATTTACTGGTTCTTAATCTGAATGCACGAAGCATTTTCCATAAGTGATATGCACGTGTGGCTTGTGATTTCTGCCTAATCGCCGTCAGGGAGACGTGGTTACAGGGTGGGGCATTAATATTCCCTCCTACACAACCTTGTGGAAAGTCAGGCGGAATGGGAAACTAGATGGGGAAATATTACACACAGACCAAGTCCTAAACTATGAAAGCAACCACCCCAACACACACAAACGAAGTTGCATCAGGACACTATTCAAAAGGGCCACAACACACTGCAGCACACCAGAACTACAAAAAGAGGATGATGAACACCTATACAAAGTATTCGGCAAAAACGGATATCCTCGCAATTTCATCAACAGATGCCTAAGGGAGAGACAACGGAATGAGGACATGCCGCAACCCAAAGGACTAGACACACTACCATACATCAGGAGCATTTCTGAACTGACGGCCAGACTACTGCGACTACTAGGACTCATAACAGCACACAAACCAACAGCCACTCTCAGACAACAACTCACCAGAAGAAAGGACCCGATACCCAGCATGAACAAAACTAATGTAGTGGACAAAATCCCATGCAAGGACTGCACAAAACACTACATCGGACAAACAGGAAGACAGTTAACGATCCGCATCCATGAACACCAACTAGCCACGAAACGACACGACCAGCTATCCTTAGTAGCCACACACACAGACGACAAGCAACGTGAATTCGACTGGGACAACACTACCATTATAGGGCAAGCCAAACAGAGAACAGCCAGGGAATTCCTAGAGACATGGCACTCATCCACAGACTCTGTCAACAAACACATCGACCTGGACCCAATATACCGGCCACTACAGCGGACAGCTCGAACTGACAACCAGAAGCGGCAGAGACAGGCCACTATAAATGCCGGAGGAAACAGCACAGAAGCGCTTCACAGGAGGCTCCCAAGCACTGAGGATGTCACCTCGACAGGGGACGAAACGTTTGCAAGACAAATTCCCAGCTCGGCGAACAGAACCACAACAGGTGGGGAAATCTCAGTTAGTGATAATGTTGGGATTCCCAAGAAAATATGTGGCCTCAGATTATCAATCATTAAGAGATGAAATTCTGGGTAATAAGAGTCAGAACACAGAAGTGGAAGGGCAGTGTTAAAGCCCCTTTACAGCATTATATTGCGAGACACTGCATTAACAGGGCATTATTGGAATTTGTAACAAAGGCACTGGGATAATTGTGAGGAGATTCAATCTCCCTATTTCATCCTCTCATTGGTGGTGTGCCACAGACGAGGCTGACTCTCTCCCACTCTCAGGGGGAGTCTGTATGTGGGTGTACAGACCGATGTGGCCTTCCACGGATTCTGTTACACTTGGAGGAGAAGGTGGCCATGGGAAGGGGGTGGGTGGGGCGTTGGTGTGGCTCGAAACCTTCCCAATGCTCCTCCCTCACTTTGGATGGTCTTGGCCCAGGAATTCACAGGATTTACCAGATTTGAATAAGGGATGCTTGGAAGACAAAAATTCCTAACAATTCTGAAGATGTCAATGCTTCAGAAAAAGGGAAGCATTTGTTAAAGGGATCACTCCATGTCGAATAGTTGGAGGATAACTGTAGGAAGAGGAAGCATTTTCAGGATTTAATTCAGGGAGAGATGAAGACTCTGAAGTTAGTGATAGTGTTACAGAGAGGGAGAAGGGCCTTAACAATGTAACAATGCCAGTGCGAAGTGCTGCATCTGGAGGGGTTTGCAGCGGTAAGCGACGGAAGTATGTATTTTTATTTATTCATTCATGGGCTGAGGATGTCACTGCCTGGACCAGCATACATTACCCACTGCTACTTACCCAGAGGCAGCTCAGGATCAACCATATTGCTGTGGGTCTGGAGTCACCTGTCAGCCAGACAGGGTAACAATGTCAGATGTCCTTCCCTCAAGGACATGAGTGAACTAGTGCAGTTTTCCCTCATAAACAACAATGTTATTATGGTGGCTTCATTAAAGTCTTGTACAGACACAACATGACATCCCGACTCCTACTCTCAATGCTCTGCCAAATGAAGGTAACCTTCCCAAACACCTGCTTCACCGGCCTGTTTACCTGCGACACCACGTTCAAAGAACCTTGTACCTGCATCCCTACGTCTCTCTAGTTGACAACACTCCCCAGGGCCCGAACGTAACAAGTGCAGTGCTGGTTTGCCTGAGCAAAATGCAACAGCGTGCTTTTCTCCACACGCTAGCCCTAACCTCACTGGCCCAGCAATACTGTTGAACCAATTGTACTGTTAGATAACTTTCTTCACTGTCCACTTAACCACCAATTTCAGTGTCACTCACACACTTGCTAACCATGACTCCTGCATTATCATCCAAAACGTTTATATAAATGATGCATAACAGTGACCCAACACCGAACCCCACGGCACACTGTTGGTCACAAGCCTGCAGTTTGAGCAGCAACCTTCTATGAACACGGTCTGTCTCCTGTTTTGTATCGAGTTGGTGAGCACTCTCTGGTTATGTATGATCTAAACTTATTAACCAGTCTGCCATGCAGAACCTTGACAAAGGCCTTGCTAAAGTCCACGGAGATATCTACTGTCCTGCCTTTATCTATTACTTGTCTACCTCCAAAAACACTCAGTCAGCATTTTCCACACGCAAAGCCACGCTACTTATCGCTAATCATTCCTTGCCTTACCAAATGCATGATGATCCTTTCACTCAGAATCTCCTCCAACAACTTACCCACCTCTGCCATCAGCCTCACTGGTTTGTAGTGGCTGTCGCTGATACGAATGTCTCTGTGAGGGGATTTGTAATTTCCTCCCTAGCTTCTCACAAGGTGCTGGGATACATCTGATTATGTCCCAAGGTTTTATAAAATATTTTGCATTTTAAGACAGCCTCCTGTTCTCCAATGTGCATTCTGTTCAAGACATCACGATGTATCACTCACCTGCACAACGATCACGCCGCAAGCATCTCCGCCCCACTCCGATCTCCGCCCCTGCACCGATCTCCGCCCCCACGCCCAAATCCACCCCCACACCCAACTCCACCCCCATGCCCAAATCCAGCCCCACACCAGGTCCCAGATCCTAACTCCCAGCCCTGCCAAATTTTCACCATTTCTCCAGCCCTCGCCAGCTCTGAGTATGAACGATCAGTCTTCTGCAGAGATCTCACCTTCATCCCCCTATGCTCCCGGATTAACGAGTTCAACACGCGGCGAGACATTGAGCATTTCTTCTGCCGCCTTCGCCTCTGTGCCTACTTCTTCAACCAGTATTCTCACCCACGCTCTGACAACCCCTTCTCCCACTTCCAACACACCCCATTCACCTGGACACCCAGTGCTGGCCTCTTACCCACCCTCAAACTCTTCATAGCCAAGTGACGCCGCGACATTGACCACCTCAACCTGTCCACCCCTCTCACCCACTCCAACCTCTCACCCTCGGAACGTGCAGCCCTCCACTCCCTTTGCTCCAACCACAACCTCGCTATCAAACCGACAGTCAAGGGAGGCGCGGTAGTAGTTTGGCGCACCAATCTGTACATTCTGAGGTGAAACGCCAGCCAGCGGACACCTCCTCCTACTGCCCCTTGACCATGACCCCCACCTTCCACCACCAAACCATCATCTCCCAGACCATCCATAACCTCATCACCTCAGTGGATCTCTAATCCACCGCCTCCAACGTCATCGTCTCACAACCAAGCACCACCCATTTCTACCACCTGCCCAAAATCCACAAACCTGACTACCCCGGCCGACCCATTGTCTCAGCCTGCTCCTGCCCCACCAAACTCATTTCTGCATACCTTAACACGGTCCTGTTCCCCTTAGTCCACTGGTTTTAGTGGCTGCAGGATGTTCGAGAGCTAGGAACGCTAGTACTGACTGGAGGTGGTCAAAGGTAAAAAACATTGTAATGATGGGAGTTAGTCACAGAGACAGAGAAGATTGAAGAGAGAGGGGGGCATGGTTACAGATCTCGGGAGCGTTCTAGTGGCTTCAGAACGTTACACAAAGGGAGGGTTGGTAGGAATCCATGTAGGAACTGGAGGACTCTGTACAGACAGTGAGGTGAAATGGATGCTGGAAGGTTTGCGGTAATGAGGTGCTGTAGGACAGGATGGAGTGCTGTTGGAACTGGAGAATGTAACAGTGACATCATGTACTGGAGAGGCTGGAGGATGGTACACAGATGGGGAGGTCAGTAAGGGCTAGATGTTACAAAGTGGGCTGTAGGTGCTGGACAAGATGACAGACATAAGGATTGTTATAGTGTTTTGGTGCTAGTGGTCATAACACTAGCTATCAAAGTCATTTTGGAAAAATATAAGGATAGGGCAGTAGTGAAGACGTCAAATTTGTGGAAGCCCCCTAATCATTAGAATATCACCGTCACTGGGCTTTATCACGATCACGAGGCAGGATCTAGCAAACACAGACTGTGAGGAACTATTTGCTGTTTGGTTCATATTCAGAAAGAGGAAGTATGTCAAAGTGATACACTGAGAATTCAAGGCCAGTGTGTTCTGTGAAGAGTGAATGACGAAGGAATAACTCCAGTAAATACTGGTCAAGCGATATCCTGAACTGGATAAAGGAAGTACAATGCAATGAAAACAGGCAAGACCGACCAACGTATAGAGAGTGAAAGGGGATCCTTAAAATGACAGGCAAATAATGGGCATGAAATATCCTTGGCAGATACTGTTAAGGAGAGGCTACAAGGTACTTAATGAGTATAGTCGGAGGAAGAAGATTCCCATGTAAACAGCGAGGCTTGTTGGAAACCAAAGGGACAATCTGTGCATGGAGCCAGAGGAACTAGGTGAGAACTTCAATGAATACTTCGCACCTGTATTCACACAGGAGAAAGACATTGTAGCTGGGGATTTCAGTCGGGATGGTGAGGTTCTAGAACATGTGAAGATCAATAAGGAGGGGATATTAAATGTTTTCACAGGCATAAAGGTGGAGAAATCCCCAGTGCCCAATGAAATGTATCCCCTGCTGCTATGGGAGGTGAGGGAGGAGATTGCTGGGGCCTTGGTGGATATATTTAATACTTTGCTGGCCACAGGTGAAGTGCTGAATGACTTAAGGATGGCTAATGTGGTTCCTTTGTTCAAGAAGGGCAACAGGGGTAGGCTAGGTAATTACAGAGCAGACAGTCTGACAGTAGGGGAGGGAAATTATTGGAAACAATGGTGAGGATGAATCAACACTTCCAAAGGTAAGGGTCACCTCAGCAGCGGCATCACGGATTTCGTAGAGGGAGATACTATCTGAGGAATTCAGTTCAGTTTTTTTGAAATGGTGTCTAAAAATATTGATGAGGGCAGTTCAGACGGTGTGGTTTACATGGACTTGAATAAGACCTTTGACAAGGTCCCTCATGGAAGGCTGGTCCAAAAGTAAAGAGTCACTGGGATCCATGGCAAGTTGGTAATTTGGTGACAAAATTAGTGAATAGACTTATTTGTGTTGGAAATTCTATCACCAGTGGGTGTTCCACAGGAATCTGTGCAGGACCCATTGCTGATTATTCTGTGGAATAATAACTCCAATGTGAAAGCAGCAGGAACCATTAGTAGGTGTGTAGATGGCATGAAAGGTGAGGGGGATGGTCTCAGGCTACAGTCAGGTATCGATCAGATGAGAAACTGGGCAGAGTAATGGCAGATGGAGATTACTACTTCTGATCACTGTGAGGTAATTCACTGTGGGAAGTCTCATAAGTGAAGGATATACATCATGAAGAGTAGGACCTCCTGGAGTACCGAGTGACACCGGGACCTTGGTGGACAAGTCTCTGGATGTCTGAAGGTGTCAGCACAAGTGGACCTGAACTGGGAGAAGGTGGGGGAGCCATATCATAGTGGGACGAATTGTTAGAGCTGCTTGAGAGGATATAATCTAATCTGGCAGGGTGTTGCATCTTAAACAGTCGTAAGGCAAGAAAGAAGATTGAGGTTGGTGCACGAGTTAAAGACAATAAATTTCAGCAGACAAGGCAGGCAAGAATAGAGCAGGAAATGGAGGGGGCGGGGGAACTGATGATTAAACTGCGTTCATTTCAAGGCAAGGGGCCTGACAGCTAAGGAAGCTGAACTCAGGGCATGGATTGGAACATGGGACTGGGAGATTATAGTTATTACAGGAACCCAGCTGAGGGAGGGACAGGACTGGCAACTCATTGTTTCAAGGTGGAAATGCTACAGGAAGCATCGAAAGGGAGGAAAGAGAGGACACGTGGTTGTGGGTTTTGATTGCATGAATCATTACATCAGTACTTAGAGAGGATATTCCTGTGGGATCACCCAGTGAAGCCATGTTAGTGGAACTGAGAAATAAGAATGGGTCATCACTCTGATACGATTGTCCTACTGACCCTGAATAATCAGTGGCAGACTGAGGAACTAACATATCAGGAGATCTCAAATATCAATCATAATAATAGGCCTGTAATGGTTGGGGTTTTTAGACTTTCCAAACATAGACTGGGACTGCCAGTTATTAGTGATTGCAAGGGAGGAATTTGGTGATTGTGTTCCAAAAACTCCCAATCAATATGTAAATGGGCTGAAAAGAGAAAGGGGCAAAACCTGACCTCTCTTTGGGAAACAAGGTAGGAAAAGGGACTGAGGTGTGAGTGGGAAAGCATTTTGCCAAAGTGACCACAGTTCTAGTAGTTTGAAAACAGCGATGGAAAAGGACAGGCCTGGTGCACAAGTTAAAGTTATAAAATGGGGCAGGACCAATCTTGATAATATTAGCCAGGAACTTTCAAAAGGTGATTGGGAAGTCTACGTGCAGGGAAAGGGAAATCTGGCAAGTTAGAATATTTTAAAAGTGAGATATGTTGAGCGATCACCACCAGCATATTCCTGTTTGTGTACAGGTCAATGCTGACAGCATTTGGAAACACTGGCTGTCTACTGAGGGGCTGGTCAAGGAAAAGGGGCACATGTCAGGTATAGCCAGCTGGATTAAGGGGATCCCTGCGGATCACAGGGACTTTAGGAATATACTTTGGGTAGAAATCAGAAATCAGGAAATCAGAAAGTGTACATGCAATAGCCTTGGCAGAGAACGATAATGAGAATCCAAAAGTGATTGTGTAAATACATTCAGTAAAAGAGTATCTCGAGACAAAAATAGTGTCCCTTAAAGATCAATGAGACCATTGATGTGTGTAACCACAGAATATGGCAATGACCTTAAACACATTTTTTCCCTCCAGAACTTACTGTGGACAAAGACTCGGGAACTCAGGGAACAAGAGTAATACATTAGACCACATTTGGAGTTCTCTGTAATTCCAGTCTCCCCGCTATAGGAAGGATGTTGTGAAATTTGAATGTGTTCAGAAAAGATTAACAAGATATTGCCCGGGTTGTTGCTGAATAAGCTGGGGGTATTTTCTCTGGAGAATCGGAGACTGAGGGGTGACCGCACAGAGGTTTATATAAACATGAGGGGCATGGATAGGGTAAACAGTCAAGGTCTTTTCCCAGCGGTTGGAGAGTCCAAAACTAGAGGGCATAGGTTTAAGGTTAAAGGGAAAGATTTAAACTGCACTGAAGGGGCAGCTTTTTTTTGCACACGGTGATGTGAGTATGGAATGAGCTGAGAGAGAAAGTAGCAGATACTGATAATATGACAACATTTAAGAGATATTTAGATGAGTATATGAATAATAATGGTTTAGATGTACATGGACCAAATGCTGGTAAATGGGATGGATTTATTTACATCTTCTGGTCAGCATGGACGAGTTGGACCGAAGGGTCTGTTTCCATGCTGTACATCTCAATGACTTGAAAAGAGTGCATGTAATCGAAGGTTTTAAAACACAAAGGTATGGAAAGCCCCAGGACCTGATTAAGTGTATCACAGGACACTGTGGGATGCTAGGGAAGAAACTGTGGAGCCCTGAGCAAAGATATTTGTACCATTGACAGCCATGTGTGATGGGCTGGAAAGGCTGGAGGGTGGCATAGTGGACAGTGAAGGAGGTTTTTTTGAGATTACAAAGGGATCTTGATGAAATGGGTGAATGGGCTGTAAATAGTAGATGGAAGTCAATCTGAATAAATGCAAGGTAGTGCACTTGGTAAAACAAACAAGGGTAGAGCTTATACAATTAATGTTCGGGCCTCAGTTAGTGTTTTAGAGCAGAGGGGCCTCCGGGTTCAGGTACATAATTCTTGAAGTTTGCATCATAGGATGGACAAGGCAGTGCTTGGCATGCCTGACTATTGCTGAGTCCATTGAATGGAGGATTTGGGATGTCATGCTGAGATTGCAGAGACATTTGTGAGGCCTGTTCTACAATACCCCATCCAGTTCTGGTCGCCCAGAAATGTAGAGGATATTATTAAGCTGCAGGGGGTTCAGATGAGATTTCCCAGAATGTTGCTGGGGATGGAAGGCTTGAGTTCTGAAAAATGGCTGGATAGGCTGAGTCTTTTTTCACTGGAGCCTTGAGGTTGAGACGTGATGTTAGAAAAATTTATTTTTAAAAATGAGGAAAATAGATCGATTTAATGGTAGTTGTCTTTTGCTCAGCATGGGGTCTCTCAAGAGGAAGAACCACATTTTAGAGATTAGAAGAGAGAGATGTTAAAAAAAAGACATGGGGGCAACTTGTTAGACAGATGGTGTTTTCATTGTGGAAGGAACTTCCTCAGGAAGGGGTGGATGTGGGTTACAACGTTTAAAAGACAGAGCTACAAACGAGTATATTGCATCAGTTTTTACTGTGGAAAAGGATACGGAAGATATAGAATGTAGGGAAATAGATGGTGACACGTTGCAAAGTGTCAATATTACAGAGGAGCAAGTGTTGGATGTCTTGAAATGCATAAAGGTGGAACAATTCCCAGGACTTGATCAGGTGTAACCGTGACCTCTGTGGGAAGCTAGAGAAGTGATCACTGGACCTCTTGCTGAAATATTTGTATCATAGATTGTCACAGGTGAGGCGCCGGAAGACTGGAAGTTGGCAAACGTGGTGCCACTGTTTAAGAAGTTTGGTAAGGACAAGCCAGGGATTTACAGAGCAGTGAGCCTGACGTCGGTGGTTGGCAAGTTGTTGGAGGGAATCCTGAGGGACAGGATGCACATGTATTTGGAAAGCAAGGACTGATTAGGGACAGTCAACATGGCTTTGTGCGTGGGAGATCCTGTCTCACAAACTTGATTGAGTTTTTTTGAAGAAGTAACAAAGAGGATTGATGAGGGCTGAGCGGTAGATGCGACCTATATGGAATTCAGTGAGGCATTCGAGGAAAAAGTGTGGATTGCAGATGCTGGATTTGCCTTCTCTATTACCTGCTGAATCTGTAAGCTACCTTTTTCAGATTGATAAACAAGAACTCCCTCAACTCTTTCTGGTGTCGGTCTGAAACCAAATAGTGTTAGCCTGACAGTACGTCGGGAGCAAACTGAAATTGTGACAAAGGATATGACAATATGCCATAACTGGCCACTCAAAAACACATTTAATGAAAGATAATTTGTTTTGAGCCTGTTGGATTTAATTTGTTGGTGTGAATATAAATGGCAGAATTGTAAGGGTGTAGAAGGGGTGGAGTGTTATAGGGGATATGGTGTATTTGACTAATGGGACGCCTTTATGCAAGTTTCAATAAGGGCTAAGGAGTAACCTGGTAGAGAATAGGGCCCCTTAAAGATCAATAAGGTCACCCATGTGAGGAACCAGAGGATATGGGTGAGGTATTAGACAAAATAGTCTTGTCAGTCTTTATTGTGGAGAAAGACATGGAAACTCGGGAACTTGAGGAAATAAGTAATGATGTGTTGGAAAGAATCCTCACCAGAGAAGAGAAAGTGCTGGAATCTTAAAACAAATAAAGGTAGATCAATCCTCAGTAGCTCATTAGGTAAATCCTAAAATATTAATGGAAACTATGGAAGAGATTACAGTGACCCTAACAGAGATATTTATATTATCAACAGACACAGTGAGACGTTGGAAGGCTAGCGGTTGGCTAACACTGCTCCATCACTTAAGGGACGCAGGAAAAAGCCAGGAAATCACAGCCCAGCGATCCAGGTGATGGGGAAGTTGTTGGAGGAGATTCTGAGAGAAAGGAGCTCCTTATATTTACAAAGGCAAGGGCTGATCCAAGACAGTCAGCATGGCTTTGTGAGTGGAAAACCAAGTTTCACAAACCGGATTAACTATTCGTGGAGGTGGCCATAGATGACGGCAGAGTAGTCAACGTTGTCCACTTGGACTTTAGCATCTAGTCAAGAGGAAGAAGGAAGCTTACTTAAGGTTGAGGAAGCAAGGATCAGACAGGGCTCCAGAGAGTTGCATTGGGTGGCACGGTGTCTCCGTGGTTAGCACTGCGACCTCATAGCACCACGGATTCCATTTCGCTTCTAGCCTCAGGCGACAACCTGTGTGGAGTTTATACATTCTCCCTGTGTCTACGTGGGTTTCCTCCAGGTGCTCCGGTTACCTCCCACAGCACAAAGATGTGCAGCTTAGTTGACTCAGCCATGCTAAATTACCCATAGTGTTCACATATGGGTAGGTTTTGGCGCATTAGTCAGGGCAAATGGAGAGTAATAGGGTGGGGGAATGGGGCTGGGTTGGATAATGTTTGGAGGGTTCATATGGAGGTGTTGGGTCAAATGGCCTGTTCCCTCACTGTAGGGATTCTCTGAAGGTACCAGGAAGGGACTGAGGAATTGACTTAGGGCAACTAGAAGGGGGCAACTAAAAGCATTGTTGGGAAGGATAAAGGAAAACCTTAAGGCATTCTCCACTTATGCGAGGAAGAAGAACATGGCCAGAGTGAGAATAAGGCCAATCTGGGATAGAGGAAGGAAATTGAGCCTGGAGTGACAGGAGGTAAGGGCAGTCCTTAATGAATACTATGTCTCAGCATTCACTGCTGAGAGGGACCTTGTCATTTGTGAGGACAGCATGAAACAGGCCGATGTACGTGAACAGGTGGGTGTTAAGAAGGAGGATGTGCTGAGAAGTTTGTAAAAGATAAGGATAGATAACTCACTGTACCAAACTGGATTCGTCCAAAGTCACTACACGAAGTGAGGGAATGGATTGCTGCGCACCTGGTGATGACGTTTGCCCCCTCACTATCCACTGGAGTCGGACAAGACGATTGGAGGCAGAAAAGTATCATTCCCTTGTTCAGGAAAGGGAATAGGGATAATCCTGGGAATTACACAGCTGTCAGTCTTATGTCTGTGGTTTGCAGATTATTGGAGAGGACTGTGGGAGACAGGATTTATTATTCCTTGGAAAACCATAGTTTGATCAGAGATCGTCAGCATGGTTTTGTAAGGGGCAGGTCAGGCCTTACAAATCTTATTGAATCTTTTGAGAATGTGACGAAACACGTTGATGGCTCATTCAGAAAGTATGGAGGCATGGGATACAGGGAAACCTGCCTGTCTGGATATGGGATTACTGGTCTACAGAATACAGAGGGCGATGATAGATAGAAACCATTCATCCTGGAGCTCAGTGACCAGTGGGTTTCTGTAGGGAGTGGTTACAGGACCTCTGCTCTTTGTGATTTGATGAATTAGTTGGATGTGTGAGTGGAAGAGTGAGTTAGTAAGTTTGCCAATGACACGAAGTTTGGTGGAGTGGTTGACAGTGTGGAGGACAGTTGTAGGTTGCAACGGGACATTGACAAGATGCAGAGAAGTAGCAGATGGAGTTCAATCTGGAAAAGTGTGGTCATTCATTTTGGAAGATTGAATTTGAATACAGAATTCACGGTTAAAGGCAGGATCCTTTGCAGTGTGGAGGAACAGAGGGATCTTGGGTTCCAAGTCCATCGATCACTCGAAGTAGCAACCCAAGTTGATCGGCTTGTTAAGAAGGAATATATTGAGTGGGATTTCATTAGTTTGGGGATTGAGTTTTAAAGCTGTGAAGTTATGCTGCAGCTCTATAGAGCCTTGGTTAGACCCGACTTGGAATAGTGTGTTTAATTCTGGTCCCTTCATTACAGGAAGGATGTGGACGTTTTAGAAGGGTAAAGAGGAGATTTACCAGCATGCTGCCTGTACTGGAGAGCATGTCTTATGAAGAAAGTGTGAGGGAACGAAGGCTTTTCTCATTGGAGTGAAGAAGGGTGAGGGGCGACTTGGCAGAGGTGAACAAGGTGATGACAGGCATATTTACAGTGAATAGAGAGATTTTTTTACCCTGACATAAATAGCTATTACAAGGGGTCATAATTTTCGGGTGATTAGCGGATGGTTAAGGGGAGATTTCAGAGGTAGGTTCGTTACATACAGAGTGGTAGCTGAGTGGAATGCACTGCCAGCGTGGCAGTAAAATTAGATGCATTACGGACATTTAGTAATCTTCTGAATAGGCACATGGACGATAATATATTGAAGGGTATAGAAGTTAGAGTCATAGAGATGTACAACATGGAAACATACACTTCCGTCTTACCCGTCCATGCCGACCAGATATCCGAACCCAATCTAGCACCCAGCCCATATACCTCCAAACCCTTCCTATTCATCTACCCATCCAAATACATCTTAAATGTTGCCATTGTACCAGCCTCCACCACTTCCGCTGGCAGCTCATTGCATACACGTACCACCCTCTGTATGAACAAGTTGCCACTTCGGTCTCTTTTATATCTTTTCCCCTCTCATCCTAAACCTATGCCCTCTAGTTCTGGACTTCCCAACCCCAGGGAAAGACTTTGTCTGTTTACCCTATCCATGCCCCTCATCATTGTGTAAACTTCTATAAAGTCACCCCTCAACCTCCGACGTTCTGAGGAAAACAGCCCCAGCCTGTTCAGCCTCTCCCCAGAGCTCAAATCCTCCAGCACTGGCAACATCATTGTAAATCTTTTCTGAACGACTTCAAGTTTCCCAACATCCTTCCGATAGTAAGGAGAACAAAATTGCACGCAATATTCTCACAGTAGCCAAACCAATGTGCTGTAGAGTCGCAACATGACCTCCCAATTCATGTACTCAATACTCTGACCAATAAACAAAAGCATACCAAACGCCGCCTTCACTATCCTATCTACCTGCGACTC
Organism: Chiloscyllium punctatum; assembly: GCF_047496795.1. Classification (NCBI taxonomy): domain Eukaryota; kingdom Metazoa; phylum Chordata; class Chondrichthyes; order Orectolobiformes; family Hemiscylliidae; genus Chiloscyllium; species Chiloscyllium punctatum. Next base: position 50,146,903 of record NC_092752.1, read on the forward strand.
CACTGTCAAGGAGCTATGAACCTGCACCCCAAGGTGTCTTGGATCAGCAACACTCCCTAGGAACTTACCATTAAGTGTATAAGTCCAGCTAAGATTTGCTTTACCAAAATGGAGCACCTCGCATTTATAGGAATTAAAATCTAAGTGCTACTTTTGTTTTTGATTTGACGGTCGGATAAAAGATTGGCCTATTATCACGGCCGAAGGGTCTTGTTCCGTACTGTTCTGTGTTCTATGTGTCGTATGGTAAACTGAGTAATAACCTCAGATCAGTGTAAAAGTTTATTGCGTTCAGGAGGAGTTAGTCAACTGGACAGAAAATTGGGTTTGATGGGAGGAGACTGAGGGCCATGGGAGGCATATTGGTTTTTCTGACTGGAGGCATGTGACCAGCGGTGGAGGGGTCCCCTGTTGTTTGTCATTTGGATAAATGGTTTGGATGGGAATATTGTTATGTAAGTTAAGTAAGTTTTTCGGGTGACACTGAAATTGGTGGTAAACTGGAGAGTGGTGAAAGGTATCTGTGATGCAACAGGCTGAACACTACTGCTGGGATAGTGGGCTGAAGAATAGCAGATGGAGTTTAATGAGATAAATGTGAAATGTTCCATTTTGTTGAAACAAACCAGTGTGGGACTTGTACAGTTAATGTTTGGGACCTGGGTGGTGCTGTCAGTCAGTGACCCAGTGACCCAGGTACACAGTTCTTTGAAAGTGGTGTCACAGGTAGACAGGCTGGTGAAGCAGGCATTTGGGATAAATACCTTCATTGGGCAGAGCATTAAGAGTAGGAGTTGGGATGTCATGTTGTATCTGTACAGGAGATTGGTCAGGTCACCATAAAAGCATTGTTGATCAGTTGGCGAACGCATTTGTTCACTGACCTCCTTTTGTGTAGAACATCTAACATTCTAACCTGGCCTGGCTAATATGTGACTCCAGATCCATTGTAATATAGCTAACTCTGAGCTGTCCTCTGGGTAATTAGCATGACACCGACATCACATGAATGAATAAATAAAAATGCATATGACCCTCCCTACCTCGGCAAACACCTCCAGCTGCAGCAATTCAGAGTGGCTTTTAAACACCGTTCATGCCCTGACCACACTTTGTAACACTCTCACCACCTCCGGCACCTTCACCTCTCCCTGTTCCTATTGTGACATTAAACCCTGGCACTCATTCCCCTTCCCACTGCCCAACTCCTGCTAGCAGACCCTTTGAAATCCCTTTAACACTTACTCCTAAAACGCTCTCTCCCTTCAGGATTTTAAGTACATTTTGGTGATCTTCTAAGCCTCATAATCTAATATGATGCATTTTGTCCTGAGTGTGGGACAGGTATGAGTTTTTTGTTGAGGTTTTGTCTCTTTCAATGGAATGTTCTTTTGTTTAGTGATTTACACTGTTCCGTCTCAAGTTTTCCACTGTTCATTTACAGACACATATTTAAGTCTGTTTCGGCTTTTTACCTTGTTCAGTTCTCATTCAAACCAATGTAATTGGCTATTTTTGTTTCTAGTTGTAGGGTGTCCTTTCTGTGATTCACTTTAAAAACTTTATATTTCTTTAAACTGCACTTTATCACAATTTCCCAGAGGATCTCTCCAGGTGACATTACTCAGTTACTAAGTTTCATCACACAACGGTCGCTCTGAGATAGTTATGTTCCTAGCCAGTTGCACATTTTGTTATTCAAAGAAACACTGAAAAAAAATCTCTGAACTCCTCTTCCAATATCACTGTTGTCAGTGTCACCGTCACAGATTATGTGAATATTGAAGTTTCCCAAAATTATCACAAAGAGTTTGTTAAAAAATTCCAATGAGTTCCTGTGTAATGCAGTGATGAGCGATGGAATGCTGTTCGGTGGCTAAAACTGTTCTGCTGTTTGTGTCCTTGGCAGGTAGTAGCCAGAATTTACATTCAGACTGACTCTACTTCAGGATCTGAGGTCAAACGCTTTCTCTGTAATGCCTTTGTTATCCATTATTGTTAGCGTTGTCCATTTTGCCTGAGTTTCCGCAAAGTTGTGATCCATTGAATATTTATGTCCACCTTTTGTTAGCCCTGTAACCACGTCTCTCTGGTGTCTAAATTCATTTTATCTCCGTGTCAAAATCAATCTAACTTATTTAAGAGACATTAACCACTAAAAAAAAACATAATTTATTTTTCCCCACAATTTTCTGTCACAAAACGATTTCCACATGTACAATTTTACTTAAAATCTGTCCCATCCAGTTCTTTCTGCTTGTCTTCAGTCACATTCCCATGCTGCTCCCATACTTCACCTTTTCTCTTTGCATTTGGAAAGCTCGTTTCACCTGAACCCTGTCCCTGCATCCTCTCTTGTCAGTTTAAAGCCCTGTCCATAAACCTACCGACATGACTGGCCAGGACACTGGTCCCAGCAGGGTTCCAGTGGGACCATCCAAATGGATTATTTTTAAAATCGGGTATGGGATGTGGCTGTCTCTGGCTGAACAGCCTTTCCTGCCCAGCCCGAGATACCTTCGAGCTGAGTAACTTGCTTGGCCATTTCAGAGGGTAATTGAGAGGCAAACACGTTACCTGTGGGTATGTCGTGCAGACCACATGAGGATGAGCAGATGTCCTTATCTAACAGACAAGTGTTTGGGTTTTATGTACATCTGCAATGGTGTCATATTTATTTATGGATTGCTAATTACTATTTTTAAAATTATTGATTTCAAATTCCACCATTTCTGACGGTGGGATTCAAGCCCTCTTCCACTGAACATTAGCTGAGGTTTTGGGTATATGCTCTAGCCGTAATACTACTAGGCCATCATTTCGCCTGATCACAGGTTTCTCATCCCTGAGCACTGATACCAGGGCATCATGAAGCTAAACCCATTCTTCCAACATGACTGTATGATCCTGAGGTCTTCCAGCACTCTAGTGATATCACTAAGTATCTCAATATGTGGTATCCCTCACTGTGTGGGTCTAATTGCTGCCTCTGTCAGTGCCTCCCACTCTTGCAGTTACTCCAGATCCTGAACCAACAGATTTCTCCACTCCAGAGAGATGCAACAGCACAGGCCAGGGACGGAGTGGTATTTTACAGATCTCTGAGGGGCTCATTTCCATTCTCCATGTGTAACCCTGACTGCATCAGTCTAATTTCCCATTCTGTCTGTTTCTGTCTCCTGGAGGTACTTGGGGAGGTGCTGACTCAATAGACTTCCCAATTGCTGGGTGTCTCGTCCAACACCTCATTGAAGATAGTTTGTCAGCCAGGGAGACAAAGGCCAGGGAGATCTGGAGCCTTCAATAAATCCAGCAGTGAGGTAAGATAACTCACAGTGCACAGAGCATGGAGCAATAAGAGGGCTCCAAACATCGCTAACAAGACATGACATAGATACAGTGCTGGAGGGGGAGCACAGTACAGTACAGACACACCCCAGGTTCAATCACCACCTCTACTTTAATTTATATTTGTACTGTGACAGCATGGGGAATTCATAGTTATCAATCCAGGCCTGTGATGTCTTAGTGAGCATCAGGACAACAGAGGGGAAAGCAGGCCTCTGACGAAATGTTAGGAATGCTGCCTGGGGTCTTTCTGTTCTGTCCTCTCCCTCCAACAATCTAATAAGACTTACTACTCTGCAAAACTGTACCTATGGCATGGCTTGTGCACCAGTGTCTTCAGTAATATTTACGTAAACGTACTGCATTCCAGTCTACCGTCCCTATCGCTGTAACTTGCTTCAGTGTCTACAACATGCTTTATTTCCGTACGTTTCAAATATGTGGCGGGACTATCAGGAACGGAGGTGGTTACAGGGACAGGAACAGTTATAGGAGTTAAATATTACTGAAGACACTGGTGCACAAGCGAGTCCATAGATACAGTGTTGCAGAGTAGTAAGTCTTATTAGAGTATTGGAGGAGAGCACAGAACAGAAAGACACTAGGCAGCATTCTCAACATCTCGTCAGAGGCCTGCTTTCCCCTCTGTTGTCCTGATCCTGTCCTCATAATCTGTGACAGTGACACTGACACAGTGATATTGGAAGAGGAGTTCAGAGATTTTTTTTTCAGTGTTTTTTTGAATAACAAATTGTGCAACTCGCTAGGGACATAACTATCTCAAAGCGACCATTGTGTGATGAAACTTAGTAACTGAGTAATGTCACCTGGAGAGATCCTCTGGGAAATTGTGATAAAGTGCAGTTTAAAGAAATATCAAGTTTTAAAGTGGATCACAGAAAGGACACGCTACAACTAGAAACAGAAAACATTGAAACGTCAATTCTCCTGTTCCTTGGATGCTGCCTGACCTGCTGTGCTATTACAGCAACACATTTTCAGCTCTATCTCCACCATCTGCAGTCCTCAATTTCTCCTAGAAACAAAAACAGCCAATTACATGGGTTTGAATGAGAACTGACCAAGGTAAAGAGGCAAATCAGACTTAAATATGTGTCTGTAAATGAACAATGGAAAACATTTGACGGAACAGTGTAAATCACTCAACAAAAGGACATTCCATTGAAACAGACAAAACCTCAACAAAAAACTCACACCTGTCCCTCACTCAGGACAAAATGCATCATATTAGATTATGAGGCTTAGCAGATCACCAAAATGTACTTAAAATCCTGAAGTGAGAGAGCGTTTTAGGAGTAAGTGTTAAAGGGATTTCAAAGGGTCTGCTAGCAGGTGTTGGGCAGTGAGAAGGGGAATCAGTGTCAGGGTTTAATGTCACAATAGGAACAGGGAGAGGTGAAGGAGCCTGAGGTGGTAAGAGTGTTACAGAATGCGGTCAGGCATGAACTGTGTTACAAAGCCAGTATGAATTGTTGCAGCTGGAGGGGTTTGCAGAGGTAGGGAGGGACATATGCATTTTTATTTATTCATTCATGGGATGTCAGTGTCTCTGCTAATTACCCAGGGGACGGCTCAGAGTTAGCCATATTACAATGGATCTGGAGTCACATGTAAGCCGGGCCAGGTTAGGATGTCAGATGTTCTGGAGGTCAGTGAACCAGATGAGTTCTTCCTACTGATCAACAACGCTTTTATGGTGACCTGACCGATCTCTTGTACAGATACAACATGACGTCCCGACTCCTACTCTTAATGCTCTGCCCAAAGAAGGTAAACTTCCCAAATGCCTGCTTCACCAGCCTGTCCACCTGTGACACCACTTTCAAAGAACTGTGTACCTGGGTCACTGGGTCACTGACTGACAACACTCCCCAGGTCCCAAACATTAACTGTACAAGTCCCACACTGGTTTGTTTCACCAAAATGGAACATTTCACATTTATCTCATTAAACTCCATCTGCTATTCTTCAGCCCGCTATCTCAGCAGTACTGTTCATCCTGTTGCATCACAGATAACCTTCATCACTGTCCAGTTTACCACCAATGTCAGTGTCACCCAAAAAACTTACTGAACATACATAACAATATTCCCATCCAAACCATTTATCCAAATGACAAACACGGCCGTGATAATATTCCAATCTTTTATCCGACCGTAAGATTTTTAAAAAGTGGCAATTAGAGTTTAATTCATATAAATGCGTGGTGCTGCATTTTGGGAAAGCAAATCTTAGCAGGACTTATACACTTTATGGTAAGGTCCTAGGGAGTGTTGCCGAACCAAGAAACCTTGGGGTGCTGGCTCATAGCACCATGAAAGTGGAGTTGCAGGTCGATAGGATAGTGAAGAAGGCGTTTGGTATGCTTTTGTTTATTGGTCAGAGTATTGAGTACATGAGTTGGGTGGTCATGTTGCGACTCTACAGCACATTGGTTAGGCTACTGTTAGAATATTGCGTGCAATTTTGTTCTCCTTACTATCGGAATGATGTTGGGAAACTTGAAAGGGCTCAGAAAAGATTTACAAGGATGTTGCCAGTGCTGGAGGATTTGAGCTATGTGGAGAGGTTGAACAGGCTGGGGCTATTTTCCTCGGAACTTCGGAGGTTGAGGTTTTGTAAACTTCATAGAAGTTTACAAAATTATGAGGGGCTTGGAGAGGGTAATTAGACAAAGTCTTTTCCCTGGTGTTGTGAAGTCCAGGACTTGATGGCATAGGTTTAGGATGAGAGGGGAAAAGATATAAAAGAGACCAAAGGGGCAACTTGTTCACACAGAGGGTGATACGTGTATGGAATGAGCTGCCAGTGGAAGTGGTGGAGGCTGGTACAATTGCAACATTTAAGAGGTATTTGGATGGTTATATGAATAGGAAGGGTTTGGAGGTAAATGGACTGGGTGCTAGATTGGGCTGGGATATCTAGTCGGCATGAACGGGTTGGAAATAAGTGTATGTTTCCACGTTGTACATATCTATGTCTCTATCTTCTATACCCTTCAATTTATTATCATCCATGTGCCTATCCAGAAGTTTACTAAATGTCCCTAATGCATCTACTTTTACCGCCACAACTGGCAGTGCATCCCACTCAGCTACCACTCTGTATGTAACGAACCTATCTCTGAAATCTCCCCTTAACCATTCGCTAATCACCCGAAAATTATACCCCCTTGGAATACCTATTTATGTCAGGGTAAGAAAATCTCTCTTTTCACTGTATCTATGCCTGTCATCACCTTGTTCACCTCTGCCAAGTCACCCCACACTCTTCTTCACTCCAATGAGAAAAGCCTTAGCTCCCTCAACCTTTCTTCACAAGACATGCTCTCCAGTACAGACAGCATGCGGGTAAATCTCCTCTTTACCACTCTAAAACTTCCACATCCTTCCTGTAATGAAGGGACCAGAATTAAACACAATATTCCAAGTCGGGTCTAACCAGGGCTCTATAGAGCTGCAGCATAACCTCACAGCTTTAAAACTCAACCTCCCAACTAATGAAATCCCACACAATATATTCATTCTTAACAAGCCGATCAACTTGGGTTGCTACTTCGAGTGATCGATGGACTTGGAACCCAAGATCCCTCTGTTCCTCCACACTGCCAAGGACCTGTCTTTAACCCTGAATTCTGCATTCAAATTCAATCTTCCAAAATGAATGACTTCACACTTTTCCAGATTGAACTCCATCTGCTACTTCTCCGCATCATGTCAATGTCCCGTTGCAACCTACAACAGCCCCCCACACTGTCAACCACTCCACCAAACTCCGTGTCATTGGCAAACTTACTAACCAACTCTTCCACTCACACATCCCACTTATTCATCAAATCACAAAGAGCAGAGGTCCTGTAACCACTCCCTGCAGAAACCCACTGGTAACTGAGCTCCAGGATGAATGGTTTCTATCTATCATCGCCCTCTGTATTCTGTAGACCAGTAATCCCATATCCAGACAGGCAGGTTTCCCTGTATCCCATGCCTCCATACTTTCTGAATGAGCCATCAACGTGTTTCGTCACATTCTCAAAAGATTCAATAAGATTTGTAAGGCCTGACCTGCCCCTTACAAAATCATGCTGACGATCTCTGATCAAACTATGGTTTTCCAAGGAATAATAAATCCTATCTCCCACAGTCCTCTCCAATAATCTGCAAACCACAGACATAAGACTGACAGCTGTGCAATTCCCAGGATTATCCCTATTCCCTTTCCTGAACAAGGGAATAATATTTTTCTGCCTCCAATCATCTGGTCCGACTACAGTGGACAGTGAGGGGACAAACGTCATTACCACGTGCGCAGCAATCCATTCCCTCGCTTCGTGTAGTGACTTTGGACGAATCCAGTTTGATACAGTGAGTTATCTATCCTTATCTTTTGCAAACCTCGCAGCACATCCTCTTTCGTAACACCCACCTGTTCACGTAATTTGGCCAGTTTCATGCTGTCCTCACAAATGACAAGGTCCCTCTCAGCAGTGAATACTGAGACATAGTATTCATTAAGGACCGCCCTGACCTCCTGTGACTCCAGGCTCAATTTCCTTCCTCTATCCCAGATTGGCCTTATCCTCACTCTGGCCATGTTCTTCTTCCTCACATAAGTGGAGAATGCCTTAAGGTTTTCCTTTATCCTTCCCAACAATGCTTTTTCAGCCCCATTCCCCCACCCTATTACTCTCCATTCGCCCTGACTAATGCGCGAAACCAACCCATCCGTGAACACTATGTGCAATTTAGCATGGCTGAGTCAACTAAGCTGCACATCTTTGTGCTGTGGGGGGTAACCGGAGCACCTGGAGGAAACCCACGTAGACACAGGGAGAATGTATAAACTCCACACAGACTGTCGCCTGAGGCTGGAATCGAAATTGAGTCCGTGGTGCTATGAGGTCGCAGTGCTAACCACGGAGACACCGTGCCACCCAATGTAACTCTCTGGAGCCCTGTCTGATCCTTGCTTCCTCAACCTTAAGTAAGCTTCCTTCTTCCTCTTGTCTCGATGCTAAAGTCCATGTGGACAACGTTGACTGCTCTGCCTTTACGTATCTTGGGCCACCTCCTCAAAGAGTCAATCCGGTTTGTGAAACTTTGTTTCCCAATCACAAAGCCATGCTGACTATCTTGGATCAGCCCTTGCCTTTGTAAATATAAGGAGCTCCTTTCTCTCAGATTCTCCTCCAACAACTTCCATATCATTGCGCTCACGGGACGGTAATTTCCTGGCTTTTTCCTGCGTCCCTTAAGTGATGGAACAGCATTAGTCAACCTCTAGCCTTCCAACATCTCACTGTTTCTGTTGATAATATAAATATCTCTGTTAGGGTCACTGTAATCTCTTCTCTAGCTCCATTAATATTTTAGGATTGGCCTAATGAGCTACTGAGGATTGATCTACATTTATTTGTTTTAAGATTCCAGCACTTTCTCTTCTCTGGTGAGGATTCTTTCCAACACATCATTATTTATTTCACGTTCCCGAGTTTCCATGTCTTTCACCACAATAAAGACTGACAAGACTATTTTGTCTAATACCTCACCCATATCCTCTGGTTCCTCACATGGGTGACCTTATTGATCTTTAAGGGGCCCTATTCTCTACCAGGTTACTCCTTAGCCCTTATTGAAACTTGCATAAAGGCGTCCCATTCGTCAAATACACCATATCCCCTATAACACTCCACCCCTTCTGCACCCTTACAGTTCTGCCATTTATATTCGCACCAACAAATTAAATCCAACAGGCTCAAAAACAAATTATCCTTTATCAAATGTGTTGCTGAGTGGCCAGTTATTGCATATTGACATATCTTTTCTAACAATTTCAGTTTGCTCCCGACGTACTGTCAGGCTAACACTATTTGGTTTCAGACCAACACCAGAAAGAGTTGAGGGAGTTCTTGTTTATCAATCTGAAAAAGGTAGCTTACAGAGTCAGGAGGTAATAGAGAAGGCAAATCCAATGCTGGACGTGCTTATTCTAAGCTCCACCTATTGTCTCATTAATGCTTTATCCTCATCCTTTTTTCACAACTTGTTGATTCTTTTTCCTGAAACGTTGATTCTCCTGCTCCTTGGAGCTGCCTGACTTGCTGCGCTTTTTCAGCAACACATTTTCAGCTCTGATCTCCAGCATCTGCAGTCCTCACTTTCTCCTCGTAGATTTTTTTCCCTAGTCTGCCTCTTGTGACTAGATTGGATGGGGATATCTGGTCAGCATGGATGGGTTGGACAGAAGGATCTGTTTCCATTCTGTACATCTCATTGACTCTATGACTCTATCCCAACAATCCTTCAATATTCCTTTCCCAGCAATGGTCATTCTGCAGCTACATCTCTGGAATGACAGTTCCATCATATCTGTTCACTGTCATTCTATCTGCCTTATGACGAATACAGGGGGTCATTCCTCAGTAGTGGGGGGTTGAACGGATGGATCGAGATTGCAGAGATGGGGAGGCTTACAGGGGCTCGAGGATGTTTGAGTTAAACAGAGTTACGTCTAGTAAAGAATGTCAGTGGGACAAAGGGGTTTGGGGATTGGAGGAATTTACAGAGATAGAGGGAGCTGGATTAGATTCTGGAGATAGGATAGGGATGGATGTAGGGAGAGGCAGGCAGAGTGAGAGGCAGCGACAGGGGGTGTTTCAGGTAGGAGAGAATTGTACATACTGACAGAGGTATGGAAGGTTGTAGTGACAGAAGACATTTACAGATGTCAGGCAGTTTCTAGGTTCTGGAGGCTACATGGATAGGAAGGCAATGGAAAATGCCAGGTTCTGGGTTGGATACAGTTACACAGATGGAGAGGGTTGCACAATCTGAAAGAGATTCCTGTGGTCGGGAGGGGTGTGGGAGGCGGAAACGAGGGTGAAATTTAAAACAATTCAGATCAAAGAATCAGAGAAGGGTATGGAGATTACAAATTTTTCACAGCTCAGGAAGGTCTGTAGGAGTTGGAGAAGATTACCTAGGTAGGGACCGGTGGAAAGGTGAAAGATAAATGCATTGACATGGGGAGGGGGTGGTATTGGTAGGAGGAGCTTACAGGGATGACAGGACTGTCTGGGTTTACAGGGATGAAGGAATTTAGTATCTACTGGAGAAGTTTAGGGATGAGGGTGTTAGGGTTTAGAGAACCTGACAGAGACAGAGAGCATTGTGTGGACTAGAAGAGATTCCAAACAGAGGAAGGATTATCGGGTCTGGAGGATATTACAGAGATCATTATTACTGCATGGGCCAGGATTGATGCTTGGAACCTCCTGTACTGTCTCAGGGAGGACCAATACAGCAGAGGTGAGAGCAGGACCCTCACAAGATGGTGGGAATAAAGCCTAGGATGTTGCTGTTCCTTGCCCAGCATTATAATCTGTATCCTGTCTTCCAGGTCTGAATACAGAAGGCTACTAGCCCCACCCTATGCTCTTTACTGTAAGTGATCTTACCGGCTGCAGATCTCACTCTCCATCCCTCTCTGGCTGACCAAGCATCTTCAATGAGCTGATGGATGAGACAGGATTTAGGAATATCCTGATTCCTGCATGAGACAGAGAAGTAGACAGAATGGGAAATTTGACTGATGCAGTGAGGATAACTCATGCAGAGTGGCACATAGTCCAGTAGAGATCACGAAATTCTCAGTCTCCAACTCTGACCTGTGCTGCTGTGTCTCTCTGGAGTGGACAATTCTGTTGACTTAGGATCTCAGACCAGCAGTAAGATAAGAAACGCCGACAGAAGCTGCAAATAGACCCACGCAACGAGGGATACCACATGGAGATATACTGAGTGATATCACCAGAGTGCAGGAAGGTGTCTGAAGACGAGGTTCTGATGCAGTGGGGACTGCTACCAGTACTCAGGGAGGAGTCAGCCATTATATTGGAATGGGCTCCACTGATACGGTGCTGGGGCCAATGTCCTTGTCAATCATATGACCAGAATTATGCAGAGTGCTTTAAACTTACACAGATGAGGAGGAACTGAGCTTAGGTGAAAAGAAATTCCCAAGTCCAAAGAAAAATATTGAAATATTGGAACACGATGGAGATGTGGCTAAAGACAAACGTAAAGAAACAGGAAGGGAGTGAGTTTAACTGAAGTTGTACATCAGCAAATAGTTTTGTGACAGGAAATTGTGATAAAAAGGTAAATTACTGTTTCTTAATTTGAATGCATGAAGTATTTGCAATATGGAATATGCACGTGTGACTTGTGATTTCTATCTAATCACCATCAGGGAGACGTGGTCACTGGGTAAACAAAAAGGTGAGTCATTAATGTTAGAAGTCATTCATCATTGTGGAAAGCCAGACAGAATGGGAAGCAGGATGGGGAACTCCCATAGTTAGGGAAACCAAGTAATAGGAAACCATTTCTTGATAATAAGGGTCAGACCTCAGAAGTGGAAGGGCCCCTTTACAACATGACATTATTAGACACTGCATTAACAGGGAATTATTTCAATTTGTAACGAAGGCACTGGGATAATTGTGAGGTAATTCAATCTTCCTTTTATCATCTTGTTGGTGGTGGGTCACAGACAAGGCTGACTCTCTCCCACTCTCAGGGGGAGCTGAAAATGTGTTGCTTGGAAAAGCGCAGCAGGCCAAGGAGCAGGAGAATTGACGTTTTGGGCGTGAGCCCTTCTTCCTGAATGCCCGAAACGTCGATTTTCCTGCTCCTTGGATGCTGCCTGACCTGCTGCGCTTTTCCAGCAACACATTTTCAGCTCTGATCTCCAGCATCTGCAGTCCTAACTTTTTCACTCTCAGAGGGAGTCTGTACAGACCGATGTGTCCTTCCACAGACTTTGTTACACTTGGGACAGAAGGTGGCCATGGGAAGGGTGTGGGTGGGGCGTCGGTGTGACAGCAAGCTCCTTGTGCTGTTTTTTCCTGGTTTCCCATTTTCCCCACAGCAAGTCTCGAGGTGCTCGACACCTTCCCAGTGCTCCTCCCCCACTTCGGAAGGTCTTGGCCCAGTAATTCCCAGGAGATACCAGATTTGATTAAGAGATGAAAAAAACCTATCAATTCTGAAGAAGCCAACGTTTAGAAATGTGGACACATTTGTTAAAGAGATCACTAGGGAGTCTCCGAGCAGGAGGAGTGCAGTAGGAATAGGAAACATTGCCAGCGTTTAATCAGATGATAGGAACAGGGAGAGGTGAAGGTACTGGAGTGGTGAGAGTGTTACACAGAGGGGCAAAGGCCTGAACAGTGTTACAAAGCCAGTACAAATAGCTGCAGATAGAGCTGTTTGCAGAGGTAGGGATGGACATCTATATTTTCATTGATTCATTCATGGCCTGAGGATGTCACCGGATGGACCAACATACATTGCCCTACTGCTAATTGCCCAGAGGCAGCTCAGAGTCAGCCATATTGCTGTGGGACTGGAGTCACATGTGAGCCAGACCAGGTAAGAATGTCAGATGTCCATCCCTAAAGGACATACGTGAACAAGTTGAGTTTATCCAGATAATCAACAATGCTTATATGGTGACCTCACTAATGTCCATTACAGATACAATCTGACATCCCAACTTCTACTCTCAATGCTGTGACCAATGAAGGTAAGTATCCCAAACGCCTGCTCCACCAGCCTGTCTACCTGCAATGCCACTTTCAAAGAATTGTGTACCTGCATCCCTGGGTCACTGATTGGCAACACTACCCAGGGTCCTAACATTAACAGTACAAGACCAGCCAGGTCTGCTTTACCAGAATGCAACATATTGCATTTCTCCACATGATATTCCTCAACTCATTGCCCCAGCAGTACTGTTGATCCCATTGTACTCTTGGATAACCCTCTTCACTGTCCACTTTACCACCAATTTCATTGTTACTCACAAACTTGCTAACCATGACTCCTGTATTATCATCCAAACCATTTATATAAATGATTCACAACAGTGACCCACCACCGAACCCCATGACACACCGTTGGTCACAGGCCTACAGTTGAACTGCAACCCTCTATGAACACACTCTGTCTCCTACCGTCAATCCAATTTTGTATCCAATTGGTGAGTGCACCCTGGTTATGTGTGATCTAAACTTATGAACCAGTCTGCCATGCAGAACTTTGTGAAGCGCCTTGCTAAAGTTAATGTGGTCATCATGTACTGCTCTGCTTTGATCTGTCACTTGTCAATCGCTACACTCAGGTTTGAGGCATGATTTCCCGTGCACAAAGCCATGTTGACTATCGTTAGTCTGTCCTTGCCTTTCCAAATGCACAATGATCCATTCTATCAGAATCAACTCCAAAAACTTACCGACCTCTGCCATCAGTCTCACTGGTCTGTAGTGGCTGTCGATGACACAAACATCTCTGTGAGGGATTTGGTAGTTTCCTCGTTAGATTCTCACTAGGCACTGGGATACATCTGATCATTTCCCAAGGTTTTATCTGATGTGTTTTGCATTTTAAACCATTCAGCACCTCCTGTTCTCCAATGTTAACTCTGTTCAAGACATCACTATGTATTCTCCCAAGTTCCCGAACTTCCATGTCTTTCTATGTAGTAAATACTAACGCAAAATATTTGCCCCATCTGCCCCATCAGCAGTGATTCCACACAGACAGCCTCATTGACCTTTCAGGGGCCCTATTCTCTCACGAGTTAATTTATCGACCTGGTTGAATCTTGTCAAAATGCTTCTGAAATTTCAAATATCCCTCGACCACTACTAGCCTCCTCCAGCCTTAACTATTCTGCCATTTATGGTCACACCAAAATATAGAATTCAACAGATTTAAAAATATTCCCCTTTAATAAAATCATGTGTCTCCCACTGTTTCTAAGCATCCAGTTATTATTTATTGTCATATCCTTTATAATACACTCCAACACGTCCCCGACTTACCGTCAGGTTAACATCGTTTGGTTTCAGACTGACTCCACAAAGGGTTTTGGGAATCCTTGTGGATCAATCTGTAAAAGGTAGCTTACAGGATCAGCAGGTAATCGAGAAGGCAAAGGAAATGGAGTCTAAATATAGGGAGGTCTTGCTAAAACGATGCAAGGTACAAGTCAGGCCACACCTAGATTATAATGAACTGTATGCGTACCCTAAGGAAAGAAATTTTTGTATTAGAGGCAGGCCAGGGAAGGTTCACTCGACTGATCCTGGAGTTGGCGGGATTTTCCAATGAGAAGAGGTGGAGTAGATTGCCCTTGAACCTATTGGGGTTTTTGAAGAATTGAAGAGAAATTGAATGAAACATCCAGGTTTCTGAGGGGCTTTCACAGGGTAGATGCCATTAAGTTAGAAAATGGAACAGTACAGCACAGTAATAGGCCCTTCGGCCCACCATGGCTGTTCTGACCATGATGCTATTCGAAACTATTTCCATCTGCCTGCACATGGGCGATATCCCTCTATTCTCTGCCTGTTCATGTTTCTGTCTAAATGCCACTTCAAAACTTTGCTCTCATTGCCACCTCTCTCACCTCCTGAGCAGCTTCCACCCTCTCGGTAAAGACAATTGGCTCATTTATCTCACTTAAAACTTCTCACTCTCATCTTAAACCGGGGTGCCCTAGTATTTGATATTTCTACAGTGGAAGCAGGATTCCAACTATCCACACTATTTACGCCTTTCCTATGCTATATACCTGTACCCAGTCATTTCTCAGTCCCTGATACTCTCACAAAACAATCCAACTGCGTCCAACCTCCTTACAGTAAACACATTCTCATCCAAGCAACATTCTGCCAACCCTCTGTTGCAACCTCCCCAAAACCTTCACATCCTTCCTGTGGTGTGGCGATCAGAACGACACGCAACCTTCCAGGCATGGCCGAATAAAGTTTCATTCAGTCACAACATGACATGCAAACGTCTGTACTCAATACTGTGCCCAATAAAGGTAAGCATACCATACTCCCCCTCTACCACCACATCCTACTGTGTTGTAATTTTCAGGGAGCTACGGATTTGCATCAATGTTTCCAATTAGTCAATTAGTGTACTTCTGTCTTCCATTAGGCTTCATAAATGCATCACTTCACACTTGTCCCGATGAAATTCAATTTGAGTTTTCTCTGCAAAGCGTTCCAGCTGATCTACATAGTGCTGCAACCTTGATCACTCTTCCTCACTATCCACAATTCCCCTAACTATCCCTAATCATTACATGCCTTTCCAAATGTCGTCTGCAAAATTCCCACTCAAACTGCTGACCTTTGCATCTGAATCACAGATATAAATTACACACAGACATCGCAGCACTGATCCTTGTGAAACAGCATTGGCCACAGACGTCCAATCAGAAATTGACCACTCTACATGCCTCTGTCTACTATCACCAAGAAAATATTGTATCCAATTTACCAACGAGCATGGATTGTGATTTGATCTTCCAGATCCCCCTGGCTATTTGGAAGTTGTCCATTCAAAATGACTCTATATTTTGATTCCCAGATTAAATAGGTTGTCTCACTAATGCACTGACTGCGTCCTTTCTTCACAACAAAACGGGACCTGGTTTGGTTTCTTGCTGATCCTGCCTAAATCCCTACAACCCCTCAATCATCACATTGTTGTCATGATCATTCTGCAGCCGCACCTCCACAATAACAGTCCGATCATATCTGTTCTCTTCAGTTAATGCTGTCATTCCATCTGCCTTGTTGCAAATGCATGGCACGTGTCACGGAGAGAGGGCCTTTGAGGGACAGTTAGAGGTCAGAGTGAGAAAGATATTTGGGGGCGCGACAATATTGCAGGGTTAAACATAGTTACAGTTGCTACAGAATGTTCGCAGGAGAAAACATTTTATTGTTTGGAGGAAGTTAGAGCGATAAAGCGTCTTTGATTAGATTCCAGCGATAGGGATGTATATAGGGTTGTGGATCGTTACATGGTCTATGCTGATCATGGCGTAGACACATTCAAATGATTCGAGGATGTCGTACATTTAACAACAGTTGTGGGATCTGGAGAATATCACAGTGATAGGGAGGGTGGTATGGACTGGAGTTTGTTGCAAGCACATGGAAGATGATATAGACTGGAGAATGTTGCACGGATAGGGAGGAAGTTGTAGACTGGATAAAGTTAGAAGGAGAGATGATTTTATGCACTGGAAGGTATGTCAGAGACAGTGAGTGGTGTGCATGCTGCAAGATATGACAGTGATAGGGAAGCTTGTCGAGACTGGAGGAGAGAGTCATAAAGAGGGTTGTGAGAGAACAGATTTACTTATGAGCATAGGATGAGCTACACTGAGCAGAGTCCTTTGCAGATAGAAACGAGGATACAATGGCCACAAAGCAGTCACACCTATACATAGGTATATTGGAACTGAAGGAATTGAAGAGACTACACAGACTGGGAGTGTAGTATGCTGTGGAGTAAATAGGGATGGTTTTAGAGACTCAACAACGTTAGGAAATAATGGGAGTTGCAATGCTGAGAGCGGGTTTCAGCAAGGTGGAGGATATGGATCTGAAGGAGCTTTCACAGATAGCGATGGCTTTCAGGTCTGGTGGGGGGCTGCACAGTACAGGGAATTGTAGTGGCTGGAGGCATTTACACAGATAGCGAGAGTATTAGTGGTCGGCAGAATTCACAGAAACGGGACTGCAGGACACGACAGAAATCAGAAGGGTTGTATCAACTTGATGGTGTACACAGGCAGGAAAGGTTGTGGGGATTGGAGCAGCTCACCATGACAGAGAGATGTATGGAGGCCGGAGATGTTGCAGAAAGATTACTATGTTTAATTGGATAGAACTCCACATAAGTCTGTCCTGGTTCTTTCTTTATGTAGCTGAACCGCTGTCGATAAGCTTCTGGTACTAATCCATAAGCACTTAAAATAGCCTGTTCGACATGTGCATAATCTCTTGGCCACTCAGGAGACAGCGCTGCAAATACCTCACTGGCTCTGCTTAACAGCTTAGACTGAACTAACTTCACCCACAAGACCTCAGGCCACTGCATCAGTCTATCCAATTTTTCAAATGAACTACAGAGGTCCTTGAAAGCAGAGTCACAGGTAGATAGGATAGCAAAGAAGGCACTTGGTATGCATTCCTTTATTGTTCAGATTACTGAGTACAAGAGTTGGGAGGTCATGTTGCGGCTGTACAGGACATTGGTGAGGCCACTTTTGGAATACCGTGTGCAATTCTGTTCTCCTTCCTATCGGAAGGATGTCGTGAAACTTGAAGGGTTCAGAAATGATTTACAAGGATGTTGCCAAGGTTGGAGGATTTGAGCTATAGGGAGAGGCTGCACAGGCTGGGGCGTCGGAGGCTGAGGGGAGACGTTATAGAGGTTTACAAAATTATGAGGGGCATGGATAGGATAAATAGACAAAGTCTTTTCCCTGGGGTCGGTGAGTCCAGAACTATAGGTTTAGGTTGAGAGGGAAAATATATAAAAGAGAGCTAAGGGACAAATATTTCACACAGAGGGTGGTACACGTTTAGAATGAGCTGCCAGAGGAAGTGGAGGAGGCTGGGACAATTGCAACAGTTGAAAGGCATCTGGATGGGTATATGAATAGGAGGGGTTGAGACGGAGATGGGCCAGGTGCTGATTGGTGCGACTGGATCGGCATGGACAAGTTGGACCGAAGGGTCTGTTTCCATGCTTTACATCTCTATGATTCTCTGACTCTAATTGCCAAAGTTTCAAATCACTGCAGGCAGTGAGTGATCGAGAAAGAATTGTATGGTCTTTTGGGGGTTTCACAGTTCTGGAGGATTGTAGGGGCTTGATGAAGTTATATATGGAAATAGGGTTGTCAGTACCGAAGGTGGGAACAGAAATAGAGCGAACCGCAGGGGATTACAGAGATCTGGAGGCTCGTGATCTCTGGTGGAAGTTCCACGTAGAGGGATGTGTTGTGGAACTGCAGGACCTTGGAGAGATAGGCAGATTTGAAGGGGCTGGAGGGGTTTACAGATGCATGGAGAAATATAGTGACTGGAGCATACAGAGATGGTGAGGGTTGTAGGAGATGCAATAGTTTAGAAGGACTGTAGAAGCTGGAGGGGTTCACATGACAAGGAGGATTGTAGGGGTGTGAAGAGTTTACAGAGGTTGGAGCATTCTCAGTCTTTCGTGGTTTGGAGCACTGTCCAGACTGGGGAAGGTTTCAGAATGAGGGAGGGGTCGAGCAAAAGGAAGCAGTTGCAGAAAATCGAGGAACATAAACATGTCACTTCGGTGCTGTGCCACTGATGGTCATCAGGAGGACAGTTGTCCTCATTAAAATGCACAGATCCTCATGGGAATGGACAGGGTGGATGCTGAAAGGATGGTTCCTTACACTTATGGGAGAGAGACAAACAAGCAGACTCTGTTTGACAAAGGTGGAGAAGGGGGAGTTGTCTTTTTCTTCCAATGGCCCAAACCTACTTCAGGTTTGTTCCCACACAGCTCAAAGGAAAGCAATGCGATAATATTGGTCATTTAGGATTGCAGGAGATACGAAACCAAGGCCAGGTTGGAAGGGCTGTTGGGAGTGAGAGAGAAGGAAGATGTTCAGCAGCTGGAAAGGTTTACAGGGAGTGGACACTGTCAGGACTAGAGAACATGACATGCTCACTCATGAGAAGGAGATAACGATATGGCACTCGGTCAAACACAGCAGGAGGAACCCACGCTCCATACCTGTCATTTGCTCAGGGAGCTGCTCTCACCCAGTCTGTGCCAAGCCCCACATACAAACAGAGTCTAGATTAGAGTGGTGCTGGAAAAGCACAGCAGGTCAGGCAGCATCTGAGGAGCGGGAATATCAACATCAGGCAAAACGTAGATTTCCCGCTCCTCGGATGCTGCCTGACCTGCTGTGCGTTTCCAACACCACTCTAATCGCGACTCTGATCTCCAGCATCTGCAATTCTCACTTTTGCCACATACAATCGGCATGAGGTTTCCCAGCTGCTGGTGCTCAGGGCCCAGTGCACTCACCCCTGAACCTGTCGGTGAGGTATTTACATAGTTGTACATTCTCCAGAAACACTGTGTCTGAGCCGAAATAAACTGGTAAATTCACACTCTACCAAGCAAAGACTATCTGCACTCAGATTCCCCGGTGATACAACCTTCTGAGTGACAGTCTGTAGAGAACAAAAGAATCCATGAATCCCCATTGCATGTGTCAGGGTCAATGACAAAAGTTTGATTCTTTTAAAAATGACAACTCCTCAATTCCTGCATCTCATAAAACTGCCATTTAATAATATTAAAATAAAGAACATTCTAAATGAAGGCTTTGATGAGGTGAGCTCTGGTCAGTCCTGTAGATCTGTTTGTTACCAGATGCACGTAGAGTGTTTTTTACCAGAGCACCACCAGGTCAGTGTCAGGCACACAGAGAGAACGGGCAAATAGATTCACACATGAATTCACATCTTCCAGCCTTGCAATCTTAAGCTGTGCTCACCATTCCGGTAGACATCTCTAGAAACAGGACATCAGAGCCAGAAGACTGGAGGTTGGCTATCGTGTTGCTACTATTTAAAAAAGGCAGTAAGGGAAAGCCATGGAACTATAGACTGGTGAGCCTGACATCGGTGTGTACGTTGTTGGAGGGAATCGTGAGGGACAGGATGTACATGTATTTGGAAAGGCAAGGACTGATTAGGGATAGTCAACACTTCTTTTTGAGTCGGAAATCATGACTCACAAACTTGATTGAGTTTTTTGAAGAAGTAACAGAGAAGATTGATGAGGGCAGAGCAGTGGATGTGATTTATATGGACTTCAGTAAGGCGTTCAACAAGGTTCCCCATTGGAGACTGGTTAGCAAGGTTAGATCTCACGGAATACAGGGAGAACTAGCCAATTGGTAAAGAACGGCATTAAAGGTAGAAGACAAAACGTGGTGGTGGAGGGTTGGTTTGCAAACTAGAGGCCTGTGACTAGTGGAGTGCCACAAGGATCGGTGCTGGGTCCAATATTTTGCATTGTTTCGATAAATGATCTGCACGTGAGCATAAGAGGGACAGTTTGCAAGTTTGCAGATGACAACAAAATTGTAGGTGTAGTGGCCAGCGAAAGAGGTTACTTCCAATTACAATGGAATGTTGATCAGATGGGCCAATGCGCTGAGAAGTGGCAGATGGATATTAATTCAGATAAATGCGAGGTGCTGCATTTTGCGAAAGCAAATCTTTGCTGGACTTATACACTTAATGGTAAGTTTTGACTGAGTGTTGCTGAACATAGAGATATTGGAGTGCAGATTCATAGCTCTTGAAAGCAGAGTCGCAGGTAGGTAGGATAGTGAAGGCGGCATTTGGTATGCTTTCTTTTATTGGTCAGAATATTGAGTACAGGAGTTGTGAGATCATGTTGTGGCTGTACAGGACATTGGTTAGGTCACTTTTGGAATACTGTGTGCAATTCTGGTCACCTTCCTATCAGAAGGATGTTGTGAAACTTGAAAGGGTTCAGAAAAGATTTACAAGGATGTTGCCAGGATTGGGGGTTTTGTGCTATAGAGAAGTTGAATAGGCTGGGGCTGTTTTCCCTGGAGCATCGAAGGCTGAGGTTTATATCTTATCGAGGTTTATATAATCATTAAGGGCGACCATGTAGAGCTTTATAAAATCATGAGGGGCATGGAGAGGCTAAAGAGACAAAGTCTTCACCCACAGGAACGGGAGTCCAGAACTGGAGGACACAGGTTTAGGGTTAGAGGAGAGAGGTATAAAAGATACTTAAGGGGCATTTTTTTTCACGCAGAGGGTAGTACGTTCATGGAATGAGCTGCCAGAGTAAGTGGTGGAGGCTGGTACAAAGCTATCTGGATGGGTATATGAATAGGAAGGGTTTGCAAGAATATGGGCCAGATGCTGGTAGGTGGGACTGGATTGGGTTGGGATATCTGGTCGGCATGGACAGGTTAGACTGAAGGGTCTGCTTCCATGCTGTACATCTCTTTGACTCTAAGATCAGCTGAATGGTCCAATCAAAGATGATCTGTGGTTCAAATCGTAACATCCTTCAGGGTCCACAACCCATTCTTGGTCCCATCCTGCATGCTCTATGAATCCCACACTGTCTAACCTCCTGCAGGATCCACGTTCCTTCCTACATTAGTACCATCCTCCAGGTTCTGCAGCGCTTCCTAACTCGTAACATGGCCTGGTCTCTACAACACTTCCTTCCTCTGCAATGTTCCCCAGAAAGGCACTGGAGGATTGTGGCATTTACAGAGTTAGGGAGGGATATCGGGATTGGAGGATTTTGCAGGCATTAGGAATATTAGGACTTGAGGAGGTTTCACAGTTTATGAGTGTTATATGGACTGTAGCAATTTACAAAGATAGAGATGGTTTCAGATTGGAAGAATCTGCAGAAAAAGTTTACATGGTTAAAGGCAGGAACTTTAGCAGTGTGCACGAACAGAGTGATCCTGTGTCCCTGAAGTTACCACCCAAGTTGAGAGGGTGTTAAGAAGGCGTATGGTGTGTTGGCTTTCATTAGCAGGTATGGCTAAGACCATAAAAAATTTTTTTTCCCTCCAGAACTTACTGTGGACAAAGACTGGGGAACGCAGAGAACAAGAGTAATACGTTAGACCACATTTGGAGTTCTCTGCAATTCCAGTCTCCCTGCTATAGGAAGGATGCTGTGAAAATTGAAAGGGCTCAGAAAAGATTTACAAGATATTGCCCGGGTTGTTGCTGAATAAGCTGGGGTTATTTTCCTTAGAGCGTCGGAGACTGAGGGGTGACCTGACAGAGGTTTATATAAACATGAGGGGCATGGATTGGGTAAACATTCAAGGTCTTTTCCCAGGGGTTGGGCCGCCCAAAACTAGAGGACATAGGTTTAAGGTTAAAGGGGAAAGGTTTAAAAAGGGACTGAAGGGACAATTTCTTCACACACATGGTGATGTTTGTATGGAATAAGCTGAGAGAGAATGTAATGGAGACTGATACCTTTTAAATGTTGTAATTGTATCTGGATGGATATATGGATAGTCAGAGTTTAGCGGTACATGGGCCAGATGCTGGTAAATGGGATGGATTTATTTACATCTTCTAGTCAGCATGGATGAGTTGGACCGAAGGCTCTGTTTCCATGCTGTACACCTCTATGACTTGAAAAGAGTGTATGTTATAGAAGAGGTGGTGCTGGTAGTTTTAAAACACAAAGGAATGGAAAGCCCCAGGCCCTGATTAAGTGTATCACAGGACATTGTGGGATGCTAGGGAAGAAATTGTGGAGCTACTAGCAAGGGTATTTGTAACATTGACAGCCATGTGTGATCGGCTGGAAGGCTGAAGGGTGGCATAGTGGATTTCCAAGATTCCAAAGGGATCTTGATGAAATGATTGAATGGGCTGAAAAACTGCAGATGGAATTCAATCTGAATAAATGCGAGGTAATGCATTTGGTAAAACAAACAAGGGTAGAGCTTATACAATTAATGTTAGGGCCTCGGTTAGTGTTTTAGAGCAGAGGGACCTCCGGGTTCGGGTACATAATCCTTGAAACTTGCTTCACAGGATGGATAAGACAGTGCTTGGCATGCCTGACTATTGCTCAGTCCATTGAGTGGAGGATTTGGGACGTCATGTTGAGATTGTACAGACATTTTGTGAGGCCTGTTCTGCAATACCCCATCTAGTTCTGGTCACCCAGTTATAGGGAGGATATTATTAATCTGAAGGGTGTTCAGAAGAGATTTACCAAGACGTTTCTGGGTATAGAAGGCTTGAGTTCTGAACAATGGCTGGATATGCAGAGTTTCTTTTTTCACTGGAGCCAGGAGGTTGAGAGGTGACCCTATAGAAGTTTAAGAAAAAAAGTTGGGATATAGATAGAGTCAGTGATAGCTGCCTTTTCCTTCGGATGACAGAGTCTCAACTGGAGGGGCCACATTTTTTAGGTTAGAGGAGAGAGGTGTTCAAAAAAAAGGATATAAGGTGCAAATTGTTACACAGAGGGTGGTTTGGGTGTGGAATGAACTTCCTGAGGTGGATGTCGGTACAATTACAACGTTTAGTTAAGGACATGAATAGGAAAGGGTTGGAGGGATACAGGCCAGCAACAGGCAGCTGGGACGAGTTTAGTTTGACATTATGGTTGGTGTCAACTGAAGGGTCAGTTTCCATGCTGTACAGCTCTGACAACACTATGGTTTTGATCCATTATTTAAGAAAGGCTGCAAGAGAAAGCCAGGGAACTGAAAACCAATTAGCCAACGTCTGTGGTGGGTTAGTTGTGAAAGTGATTCTGCCAGACTGGAGTTACATTCGTTTGTAAAGGCAAGGATTGATGAAAGATAGTCAGCAGGGCTTTGTGCATACAAAGTCAAGTCTCACTAACTTGACGGCTTTTGTTGAACTGGTGACCAGACATTGTCTACACCAACGTCAGCAGGGCCTTTGACGGGATTTAGCATGATTTAGGTTGTAGGTTTGCTCGCTGAGCTGTAGGTTTGATATCTAGATGTTTCGTTACCTGGCTAGGTAACATCATCAGTGGCGACCTCCAAGTGAAGCGAAGCTGTTGTCTCCTGTTTTCTATTTATATCTTTCTCCTGGATGGGGTTCCTGGGGTTCGCTTACTTGGAGGTTGCCACTGATGATGTTACCATGACCAGGCAACGCTACTTCTGGATATCAAACCTACAGCTCAGAGAGCAAACCTACATCCTAAACCTCAATATGAGCAACAAACCTTCATAAACCTTGCATTTAGCATGATATACTGGTTCGTAAGATTAGATCACATGTGATCAGGGAGAGCTAGTCAACTGGACACAAAATTGGCTTGACAGTAGGAGACAGGGGGGTGGTGGGAGAGGGTTGTTGTTCAGACTGGAGGCCTGTGACCAACGGTGTACTACAAGGATCAGGGATGGGACCACTGATGTGCATCATCTACATAAACAATTTGGTTGAGAATATTGGAGTCATTGTTAGTAATTTTGTTGATGATCAAATGAATGGTGTAGTGGGTAGTCAATAGGTTATCAAAGGGGATCTCGACCAACTGGGCCAGTGGGCCAAGGCATGAAAGATGGATTTTAATTCAGGTATTGAGTTTTGGACTAACACAGGTAATGGTACAGCCCTGGGTAGTGTTGTCGAACAGAGAGAGACCAAGAGGTGCAGTTACATTGTTCTTTGGAAGTAGCATCACAGGTGGACAGGGTGGGGAAAGCGGTACTTGGCACACTTGCTGTCATTGGCCAGCACTTTGATACATGAGTTGGAGATATTTGTAACATTGTCTTCAATATTTCCCTTGGACAGAGGAGGCTTATAAGGGGTGACCTTATAAAGGTTTATAAATCCATACGGAGAGTAAGAATGGTGAATAGCCACGGGTAAGTGAGTCCAAAACTAGAGGGTATAAACGTGAGGTGAGAGAACAAAGATTTAAAGAGGGAGCTGAGGGGCAACATCCACAGAGGATGGTGCATAGACGGAATGAACTGCCAGGGGCCCATGGGAGAAACAAGAACAATTACAACTTGGAAAAGAAATTTAGGCAGGCACATGGAGAAGGGAAGGTTTGAAGGGATATGGGGCAAACACAGGCAAATGTGACTCGTTCAGGTTTGGGGAAAATAGTCAACATTGATGACTTGGACTGAAGGTTCTGTTTTCATGCAGCATGACCCTGTACCCAGTTAAAGAGGAGGAGAATACAGAGATAAGGCATGTTGTAGACACTGAAGCAAGGTATAGTGATAGGGATGGTAGTCTGCAATGCGGTACATTTCACATATGCGGAGGGCCTATATGGAAAGAAGGAGGTTACAGAGATAGGAACTGTTATAGGAGTTAAAAATTATTGAAGACACTGATCCACAAGACATACCATAGGTACAGTGTTGGAGAAGGTACACAGAACAGAAAGATCTCAGGCAGCATTCCCACCCTCTCGTGGGAGGCATGCTTTCCCCTTTGTTGTACTGATGCTCACTAAGAGAGCACAGGCCTGGATTGATAACTGTGAACTCTCTACGTTGTCTCAGTACAACGTAAGTTAAAGTAGACGTGGTGATTGAGCCAGAGTTGTGTCTGTACTGTGCTCCCCCTCCAGCACTGTATCTATGTCCTGTTAGCTGATGTTTGGATCCCTCACATTGCTGTCTGCTCTGTGCATTGTGAGTGATCTTACCTCACTGCAGGATTTATTGAAGGCTCTAGATCTCCCTGCACTTTGTCTATCTGGCTGATCAACCATCTTCAATGGGGTGATGGATGGAACACCCAGCAGCTGAGAAGTCTATTGAATCTTCCTGAGTACCTACAGGAGACAGACAAATAGACAGAATGGAAAATTACACTGATGTAGTGAAGGTTACACATGTAGAATGGCACTGAGTCCCACAGAGTGCCTGTGCTGTTGCATCTCTCTGGAGTGGAGAATTCTGTTAGCTCAGGATCTGGAGTAGCTGCAAGAGTGAGAGACACTGACAGAGGCAGCAATTAGACCCACACAGTAAAGGATACCACATGGAGAGATACTGAGTGATATCACCAGAGTGCGGGAAGGTGTCAGGATCAAACAGTTGTGACAGAAGAAGATGTTTAGCTTCATGATGCACTGGTATCAGTGCTCAGGCATGAGCAACGTGCGAGCAGGTGAAGTGATGGCCTAGTGGTATTATTGCTAGAGCATGTATCCAAAACCTCAGCTGATGTTCAGGGGAGACAGGTTTGAATCCCACAATCTGAAGTGGTGGAATTTGAAATCAATAAATTCAAATATTATAATTAACCATCCATAAATATGTATGAAATCATTGCTGATGTACAAAAAACCCAAACACTTGTCCTTTCGAGAATGACATCTGCCCATCCTCACATAGTCTGCATGACATATCCACAGCAAAGTGTTTTCCAAATCCAAATAGAAAAAGGTGATGCATCAGAACAGCATGGGAATGTGGCTAAAGACAAGCAGAAAGGAACAGGCTGGGCCAGAGTTTAACTAAAACTCTAAATTAACGAATTGGATTGTGATAGGAAATTGTGGAAAAGAGTACAGAAACTTGTTTTCTGCATGGACAAAGTATCTTCAATAAGGTAGCTGGATTTGTGACACAGCTGAAAGAGATTTCGATCCCAGAGAGATGTGGTTACAGGGGAAACAAAATGTGGAAGAGAAATATTCAATGGTTTACAACCTTGTGGAAACTCAGGCAAAATGGACAACGCTAATAATAATGGGTAACAAAGGTGTTAGATAGAAAGCGCGGGGGGTGGGGGTGGGGGTTCCTTAAAAAACAACCGGCAAACAATGGTCACAAAATATCCTTAGCAGATAATGTTAAGGATAAGCTACGAGATATTTAATAAGTACAGTTAGAGGAAGAGGATCCCCAACTAAGCAGTAGGGCCTGTTAGAATCCAAAGGGACAATCTGTGCATGGAGCCAGAGGAAGCAGGTGAGGTCTTCAATGAATACTTCCCATCTGTATTCACACAGGAGAAAGGCATTGTCGGGATTTCAGTTGGGATGGTGAGGTTCTGGAACATCTTATGATAAATGAGAATTAGGCGTTAAAGGTATTCACAGGCAAAAAGGTGGAGAAATTCCCAGTAACAATAAAATATATCCCAGGCTGCTATAGGAGGTAAGGGAGGAGATTGTTGGGGCCCTGGTGGATATATTTAAAACTTTGCTGGCCACAGGTGAAGTGCTGAATGACTGGAGGATCGCTAATGTGATTCCTTTGTTCAAGAGCAGCAGTGATAGGCCAGGTAATTACAGAGAAGATAGTCTGACAGCAGGGGAAAGGAAAATATTGGAAACAATTGTGAGGGACACGATGAATCAACATTCAAAAGGACAGGAATACATTAGGGATTGTCTGTATGGATTTGGTAGAGGACTGTCCTCCGATATTGATGAGGCCAGTGCAGCTGGTGTGGTAACATGGTGTTTATTAATGTCTTTGACAAGGTCTCACATGGAAGGGCGGTCCAAAAGGAAAGAGCCCATGGAATCCAAGGCAAGTTGGAAAATTGGATCCATAATTGGTGGAGCAGGTTTTTCACGACTGGAAAACTTTGCCCAGCGGGTGTACCACAGGGTTCTGTACAGGAACCATTGCTGGTTATTACGTACATTAATATCTCAGATGTGAAAGCAGAAGGTATCATTGGTAGGTTTGCAGATGACATGAAAGGTGAAGGTGTTGTCCACAGTGAGGAGCATGGTCTCAGGCTGCAGTCTGATATTGATCAGATGATAAACTGAGCAGAGTAATGGCAGATGGAATTTACTTCTGATCACTGTGAGGTAATGCACTGTGGGAAGTCGAATCAGCAAATGATATCCATCATGAATAGTAGGTCCTCCTGAAGTACTGAGGAATACAGGGACCTTGGCGGGCAAGTCACTGGATGTCTGAAGGTGTCAGCACAGGTAGACAGAGTGGGGAAGACACCCGAACTGGGAACAGGAGGGGGACACATATCCTGGTGGGGCGAGTTGCTGGAGCTGCTCGAGAGGATTTAAAATTGTCTGGCAGGGATGTGGGACCGCAAACAGTCGTACGGCCAGAAAGAAGTTTGAGGCTGGTCTCGATGTTCAAGAGAGCAATTTAAATAGACAAGGCAGGCACGAACATAGCAGGCAATGAGGGAAAATTGATTAATTAAACTGCATTTATTTCAATGCAAGTGGCCGCACAGATAAGGCAGATGAACCCAGAGCATGGAAGGGAACATGGGACTGGGATACCATAGATATTACAGAAACACAGATAAGGGAGGGACAGGACTGGCAGCTCAATGTTCCACGGGACAGAGGCTACAGGAAGGATAGAACAGGAGGCAAAACAGGAGGAGAGCTGGTGGTTTTGATTGGGGGAAAACATCACAGCAGTACCTAGAGAGAATATTCATTCAGGATTGCCCAGTTAAATGATATTAGTAGAACCGAGAAATAAAAATTGGTTATCAGTTTGCTACGATTGTACTACAGCGATAGGCAATGGGAGATGAAGGACCAAATATGTCAGGAGATCTCAGATATCTGTTAGAGTGATAGCGTCGTAATGGTAGGGGATTTTAACCTTTCCAAACGTCGACTGGGATTGCTACTGTGTTAAGCAGTTGGATGGAAGGAATTTGATAAGTGTTCCAGAAACTCCCAGTCATTATGTAAATGACCCAACTGGAAAATGGGGCTAAACCTGACCTCCACTTGGGAAACAAGATCAGGAACGGGACTGAGGTGTTAGCGGGGACGCAATTTGGAAAGTCACCAGAATTGTATTAGTTTGAAAATAGCGATGGAAAAGGACAGGCCTGGTCCACAAGTTCAAATTATACAATGGAGCAAGATCGTCATGAATTTTTAAAGTAGATCTGGGGAGGCTATTTGCAGATAAAGGGAAGTCTGGCAAGTAGGAATATTTTAAAACCGAGATAAAAAGAGCGTTCAGCGCCAGCGTGTTCCTGTTAGTGTGCAGTTCAATGCTGACTGAATTAGGAAACACTGGCTGAGTTTCAAGGCTGTGGTCAAGAAAAAAGGGAGCACATGTCAGATATAACTGGCTGACTCAAGGGAATCCCTTCAGGAGCATCGGGGATGTAGAAATACACTTAGGGTGGAAATCAGGAATGTAAAAAGGGGACACGAGATCCCTTTGTCAGAGAAGGTTAAGGAGAACCCAAAGAGACTCTCCAAGGGGATTAAGGGCAAAAGAGGAGCTCGGGACAATCCCGGTCTCCTTAATGATCAATGAGGGCAACGGTGTGGGAAACTACAGGATCAGAAACAAATAGTTCACTTTGGGACTTACTGTGGGTAAAGGCTGGGGCGCTCAGGGAACTAAACAGGGTTTGGCCTGACCACTATTGGAATACTGTGTGCAGTTCTGGTCTCAATGCCATCGGAAGGATGTCGTGGAACCTGAAAGGGTTCAGATGACCAAAGATTTGCCAGGGTTGTAGGGTTTGCGCTGCAGGAAAAAGCTTAATAAGCTGGGGCTGAATTCATTTGAACATGGGAGGATGAGGAGTTACCTGATAAAGGTGTTTAAAATCATGATGGTCATCGATAGGGTGAATAGACAAGGTCTTTTCCCCAGGTTGGGGGGATTGCAAACCGATAGGCCATAGCTTTAAAGTTCGAGGGGAAATTGTCAAAGGGACCTAAAGGACAATTGGTTCCTGCAGAGTGTATGGAATAAGCTGCCAGAGGAAATAGTGGAGGCTGAGAGAAATACATTTAAAAGGCATGTGGATGGGTGTATGAATAGGAAGGGTTTAGAGTGATATTGGCAAAATTCTTGCAAATGTGACTAGATACGTCATGCAGGAGTTGGTCTGAAGGATCTGCTTCCGTGCTGTACATCTCTGTGACTCAATGTCCTGAAATGAGTCCACATTATAGGAAAGAAGGTGCTGGAGGTTTTAATACACAAAGGTAGATAAATCTCCAGGACCTGATCAAATATATATTCGGACATTGTGGGAAGCTGGTGAAGAAATTGTAGGGGCCCTAGCAGAGATATTTGTACCATAGAGAGCTATGTGTGATAGGCAGGTCGACTGGAGGGTGGCATTGTGGACAGTGAAGAAGGTTTTCTAAGATTACAAAGGGATCCTGATGAAATGTGTGAATGGCTGAAAAATAGTAGATGGAGTTCAATCTGAATAAATGTGAGGTAATGCATTTGGTACAACAAACACGGGTAGGGCTTATACAATTAATGATAGGACCTTCAGTAGTGTGTTGTAGAACTCTGGGTTCAGGTACATAATTCTGTGAAGCTTGCAACATGGAGAGACAAGATGGTCAAAAAAAGGTGCTTGCCTCACTTGCTTTCATTGCTCAGTCCTTTGGATGTAGGAGTTGGGAAGTCACATTGAGATTATACAGGCCATTGCTGAGACCTCTTCTGGAATACTGTGTTCAGTTCTGGTCGCCCAGGATATCAGAAGGATATTATTAAGCTGGAGAGGGTTCAGACGAGATTTACTGGGACGTGGATGGGTATGGAAGGTTTCAGTCATAAAGAAAGGCTGGAGAGATTGGTATTTTTTCATTGAGGAGAAAGTGAGGACTGCATGTGCTGGAGATCAGAGCTGAAAATGTGTTGCTGGAAAAGCGCAGCAGGTCAGGCAGCATCCAAGGAACAGGAGAATCGATGTTTCGGGCATCAGCCTGAAGAAGGGCTGATGCTCGAAACGTCGATTCTCCTGTTCCTTGGATGCTGCCTGACCTGCTGCGCTTTTCCAGCAACACATTTCTTCACTGAAACCTGAATGTTGACAGATGACCTCATAGAAGTTTATAAAATCATGAGGGGGATAGATAGAGTTAATGGGAGCTGTCTTTTCCCATGGACAGGGGAGTTTCAAGACAAGGCACTACATTTTTAAGTTTAGAGGAGAGACATATAAAAAAAAAAGACATGAGAGGTACATTGTTACACAGAGGGTGGGTTGTGTGTGGAATGAACTTCCCAAGGAAGGGGTGAACATGGGGACAATTACAATGTTCAAAAGATATTTGGATTACTCCAGAAATAGGAAAGGTTTGAACGGATATGATCCAGGAACAGGCAGGTGGGACGAGATCAGTTTTAAGAGTGTGGTTAGCACTAACCAACAGTGCGGTATGACTGTCTGACTGTGATTATAATATTGTGCCATTAATTAAGGAAGGATGCAAGAGAAAGCCAGGGGTGTACAGACTGGTGAGCCAGACATCAGGGTGGGTCAGTTGTTGAAGGTCATTCTGAGAGATATGACTTACTTGCAGTGGTAAAGATAAGGACTGATTACAGCCAGCCAGCATGGCTTTGCGCGTGGGAAAACATGGTAAAAACAATGACTGCAGATGCTGAAAACCAAATACTGGATTAGTGGTGCTGGAAGAGCACAGCAGTTCAGGCAGCAGATTTCGCTGCGCGTGAGAAAACATGTCTCACAAGCTTGAATGGAGTTTGTTCAAGATGTGACCAAGAAGATAGACGAAGGCAGAGTAACAGACGTCAAGGTGTAGCATGATACATTGGTAAGTAAGGGTAGATCACAAGGGATCAGGGAGAGCTCACCAACTGGATACACAATGGGATGACAGTGGGAGACAGAGGGAGGTGGGAGAGGGTTATTGTTCAGACTGGAGGCCTCTGACCAGCAGTGTGCTTTCAGGATTGGTGCATCATTTACATAAACAATCTGAGTGAAAATATAGCAGTCTCTGTTAGTATGTTTGCGGATACCAAGATTAGTGGAAGAGTGGGCAGGGAATATAGTTATCGAAGGGGATGTCAATCAACTGGGCCAGTGGGCCAAGGAATGAAAGATGGAATTTAATTCAGGTGCTGGATTCAATTAAGTCATACCAGGGAGGACTAATACAGTTAATGGTCTGGCCCTAGACTGTGTTGTCAAACAGGGAGAGACCAAGGGGTGCAGTAACATGGTTAGTTGGAAGTGCCATCACAGGTGGACAGAGTGGTTGGGAAAGCAGCATTTGGCACACTTGTCTTCATTGGTCAGAGCATTGAGTACATGAGTTGGAGATATTTGTAACATTGTCGTCAATATTTCTCCTGGGCAGAGGAGGCCACGGGGTGACTTTATAAAGGTTTATGAAACCATGTAGGGCCCAAGTAAGGTGAATAGCCAAGGGTAGGTGAGTCCAAAGCTAGAGGCATAAACGTGAGGTGACAGAGCAAGTATTTAAAGAGGGAGCTGAGGGGCAACATTTTCCACAGAGGATGGTGCATAGACGGAATGGACTGCCAGAAGAAATGGTAAAAACAAGTACAATTACAACATGGAAAAGACACTTGGGCAGGTACATGGAGAGGAGAAGATTTGAAGGGCTATGGGCCAAACATAGGCAAATGCAACTCATTCCACTTAGGAAACCTTAGCCGAAGAGTCATGCAGCACAGAAACAGACCCTGTGTCTCCAGTTGTTGGAGAAGGAGACTATTGAGACAAGGCATGTTGGAGAGACTGAAGCAAGTTACAGCGATACGGATGGTCATCTGGACTGGAGGTTTGAAATATGTGAAATAATTGGTGGGAGGGGAGGAGAAGACAGATATAGGAACTGTTATAGGAGTTAGAATGATTGAAGATACTGTTCCACAAGACAAGCCATAGAAACAGTGTTGGAGAGGGAATAGGGAACAGGAAGATCCCAGGAAGCATTACCACCATCTCGTGGGAGGCCTGCTTTCCCCTCTGTTGTCCTGATGCTCACCAAGACAACACATACCTGGATTGCAAACTGGGAACTCTTGATGCTGTCTCAGTACAAAACCAAACTTAAAGTAAAGGTGGTGACTGAGCCTGGTGTGGGTCTGGACTGTACTCACCCTCCAGTACTATATTTATGTAATGTCTTGTTAGCTAATGTTTGGAGCCCTCTAATTGCTCTCTGCTCTGTTCACTGGAATGATCTTACCTGGTGGCAGGATTTATTGAAGACTCCCGACCTCCATGACCTTTGTCTCTCTGGCTAACCAACCATCGTCCCAACCAGCAGTTCGCAAGTCTGTTGAGTCATGAACTCCCTGAGTACCTGTAGAAGACACAGAAATAGGCAGAATGGGAAATTTGACTGATGCTGTGAGGGTTACACATGTAGAATGGCATTGAGCCCCACAGAGATCTGGAAAATCCCAGTCTACATTCCTGGCCTGTGCTGCCTCATCTCTCTGGAGTGGAGAATTCTGTTGGCTCAGGATCTGGAGTAGCCTCAAGAGTGAGAGGTGCTGACAGAAGCAGCAATTAGACCCACACAGTGAGGGATACCACATGGAGAGATACTGAGTCATATCACCAGAGTGCAGGAAGAAAGGGTTTTGATTCATGTTGCAGTGGAATGCGCAACCTGTGAGCAGGCGAAGTGATGGCCTAATGGCATTATTGTGAGATAATTAATCCAGAAACTCAGCAAATGTTCTCTGGACACAGGTTCAAATCCCACCATTGCAAATGTTTGGATGTGAATTAAATGTTTCAAAAAAGATTAGATTAAAAACCCGTAAGTGAGTATTAAATAATTGCTGATGTTAAGAAATATCCATAGAGTGCATTCAAGTCTTAAGTGAAGTAATCTAAGATGGGTCTGGGATATCACAGGTATTACAGAACAACAGCTGAGGGAGGGACAGGACAGGCAGCTCAATGTTCCAGGAGACAGATGCTGAAGGAAGGACAGAAGGGGAACTGAGAGGGGAGGAGAGCTGCTGGTTCTGATGGGGTGAAACATCACAGCAGGACTGAGATAGGATATTCCTGTGGGATCGCCCAGTGAAGCTGTGTTCGTGGAATTAATTGTTCGAAAAGCGCAGGTCAGGTAGCATCTGAAGAAGGGCTTATGCCCGAAACGTCGATTGTCCTGTTCCTTGGATGCTGCCTGACCTGCTGCGCTTTTCCAGCAACACATTTTCAGCTCTGATCGCCAGCATCTGCAGTCCTTACATTCTCTTCGTGGAATTAATCAATAACAATGGGTCTTTCCTTTCCTCGGATTGTTCCACAGACCCCAATAGCCCCGCCCTCCTGCAACTTGACCTTCTCAAGATGGCGGCCCTCAGGCCTGTGCTCCCTCTTCCCTCAAACAAATGGCGGCCGTGATCAGAGACCGCCACATCCTGACCCGGGCCTGAAGAGTCTTTTTCGGGGTTTTTAACCTTTACTTGGGACTTGTGAATTCTCTCCGCTCCTTTCTCCCAGCGAGGCTCCCACACACCGGCTCTGAGCGCCACTCTTTGAAGCCGATCGCAGCCGCTGCCAGAGAAAGTAGCTCCATGTCTCTCTGTCCTGGTCAATGTGACACTGCGCATGCTCCACATGGAAAGCAAACTACGCGTGCGTCTGAAGTTATCAATGAGTTTACAGAGAATATTCATACCTGCACAGAATCATGGGGGAAATATTATTCATTAACAATTGCTCTGTCGAGTTATAGTCATGGCGCTATCTAGCATTTAAATAGACTGGTCGCTTCAATTTAGCCATACCGGCCAGGTATGTAAATTGCCAATTGTTCTGGGAGTTTGAAAAGAGGTTTCTTACTCGAGTTGTGCAAATCGTTTGGAAATATGTACGTTATCAGATTTGCATCTCAACTGTTTGTTAAAATTTCACATAGATTTTTGAGAGAGGTTTAATACTCCACTATGTTAATGAGAATTATGAATCCTGCAAAACAGTTTGCTTTCTGACCAATCTTGAAGCGTTTACTCCCCGAGAATGCTTTGGCCCCGATCCTCACTCACTTCTGGTCGGAGGACCGGCCGCTGCTCCATCCCTTCCTCCCAATTGCAGAGTTGATTCAGACGTGACTCAGCAGGCTCAGCACAAGAAACAATCAGGGTCAAGGGAAGTTAGAGGCGATGTCTTGTGATGCAGTGAAAATATCCCGAATCTTGGTTCGAGAGGCTTGAGTTCAATTCACAGCTAGTGCAGGTGTGTGTAATAACTACTTTGAACAGGTTCATTAGGAAAAACAAGGGAAGTTAGGAACAGAGGAAAAAATATAGAAAATACATACAATGTGGTGGGGCTCTCAATGCTCAGAAGATTTTAGTCTTTACCAAGTGTTTCAGGGCCCCATTGGTCCCAATGCAGACTGTTGCACTCCTCCTTGTGCACAGCCAGATACCACGATTGTGGGGCAAAGTGTTGTGGTGGGATATGGAGGTGCTTTTGTAGAATTTCCTCAGTTTTAGAGGTGAAAATAGGTGAGAAGGTGTAGGGTTTTGTATGGAGTTACCTATTCCCCTCCTGTTGCAGCATCATAATTGCCCTGACT
Organism: Chiloscyllium punctatum; assembly: GCF_047496795.1. Taxonomy (NCBI): domain Eukaryota; kingdom Metazoa; phylum Chordata; class Chondrichthyes; order Orectolobiformes; family Hemiscylliidae; genus Chiloscyllium; species Chiloscyllium punctatum. The sequence continues at coordinate 50,182,032 of NC_092752.1, forward strand.
CTACCTCGTACATTGTTGGCAGAGATCGCTGACATTTTGAAAGCCCACAATACAAGATCCATCACTCTGTTTAAGACAGCAGAAATGTCTTGTAGCATTTGGTCATAGAACAATACAGTGCAGGACAGGCCCTTCGGTCCTTGATGTTGCGCCAACCTGTGAATTACTCTCAGCTCGTCCCCCTACACTATCCCAAAAATCACCCATGTGCTTAAGTACAGGATTGTTTAAATTTCCCTAATGTGGCTGAGTTAACTACATTAGCAGGTAGTGCATTCCATATCCTAACCACTCTCTGAGTAAAGACCCTGCCTTTGACATCTGTTTAAATCTATCACCCCTCAAGTTGTAGTTGTACCCCCCATACATGCTAGCGTCATCATCCTAGGAAAAAGACTTTCACTGTCTACCCTATCTAATCCTCCTCCGATCATCTTGTATGTCTCTATCAAATCCCCTCTTAGTAGCTTCTTGCCAATGAGAACAGGTTCAAGTCTCTCAACCTTTCCTCATAAGACCTTCCATCCAGACCAGGCAACATCCTGGTAAATCTCCTCTGTACTTTTTCAAATGCTTCCACATCCTTCCCGTATTATGGGCACCAGAACTGCACACAATATTCCAAGTATGGTCGCACCAGCATTTTGTTCAGTTGCAGCATGATATTGCAGCTCCAAACTCAATCCCTCTATGAATGAAACCTAACACACCGTATACTGCCTTAACAGTACTATCCACCTGGGTGGCAACTTTCAGGCATCTATGTACATGGACTTCACCATCCCTCTACACACCCACACTACCAAGAATCTTTTCATTAACCCAGTACTCTGCCTTCCTCTTATTCTTCTCAACGGCATCACCTCACATTTAGCTGCATTTAACTCCATTTTCCACCTCTCAGTATAATTCTGCAGTTTATCCAAGTCCACCTGCAATCTGTAACATTCTTCCACACTGTCCACTCCACGGACTTTCGTGTCGTTTGCAAGTTTACTGATCCAGCCACCTATGCCTGCATCTATGTCATTTATAAAAATGACAAACAGCAGTGGTGCCAAAACAGATCCTTGTGGCACACCACTACTAACCTGAGTCCAGGCTGAATATTTTCCATCAATCACCACTCGATGCCTTCTTTCAGAAAGCCAGTTTCGAATCCAAATTCCGATATCACTCTCCATTTCATGTCTTTGCATTTTCTCCAACAGCCTACCATGTGGAACCTTATCAAAGGCTTTACTGAAGTCCATGTATATCATGTCAACTGCCCTACCCTCATCTACATGCTTGGTCACCTTCTCAAAAAACTCAGAGGTTTGTGAAACATGACCGGCCCTTGACGAAACCATGTTGACTATCTGAAATCAAATTGTTGTTTGCTCGTTGATTATAAATCTTATCTCTTATAATCCTTTCCTACAACAGAAGTAAGGGTCACTGGTCTATAATTACCTGGGTCATCTCCATTGCCCTTCTTGATCAAGGGCACAACATTTGCAATCCTTCAGTCCTCTAGTACCAAACCTGTAGAGAATGACGACTCAAATATCAAAGCCAAAGTCTCTGTTATCTCCTCCCTAGCTTCCCAGAGAATCCTCAGATAAATCCCATCCAGCCCAGGGGACTTGTCTACTTTCTGGAATTGATATCACCTGATCGTAACTAACCTCGATCCTTTCTAGTCTAATATGTTGTACCTCTTCTCCTCTACAACATTCTCCTTTTCCTGAGTGAAAACTGATGAGAAATGTTCATTTAGCACCTCACCGGTCTCCACAGGGTCGACACTGAACTTCCCACTTCTGTCTTTGACTGGCCATATTCCTACCCTACGCTTTTGTTTCTCACATACCTATAGAAAGCTTTAGGGTTCTCCTTTATTCTATTCACTAAAGACTGCTCGTGTCCTCTTTGCTCTTAACTCTCTCTTTAAATCCTTCCTATCTGATATGTAACTCTCCATTGCCTCATCTGTTCCATCTTGCCTCATCAACACATAAGCCTCCTTCTTCTTCTGAACAAGAGATGCAATTTCCGCAGTAAACCATGGTTCCCTTACCTTATCACTTCATTCCTGCCTGACAGGGACATACCTGTCAAGGACATGTAATATCTGTTCATTAAACCAGCTCCAGATTTCAATAGTCTGCATCCCCTGCATTTTGCGACCCCATTCTATGCATCCTAATTCTTGCTGAATCGCATTGTATTTGCCCCGCCCCATCGATAAGGAGGAGGTTAATTAGGTTGTTTCTGGAGTTGAGGGGTTTGGCTTAACAGTAGATTGGTAATATATTCATTGGAATTCAGAAGAATGGAAAAATATAAAATAATGAATGAAATGGATAAAATAGAAGTAGAGAGGATGTTGCCACTGGCAGGTGAAGCTAGCACAAGAGGGATCAACTCAAGATTAGAGGCAGCAAATTTAAGACTGAATTGAGAAGGAACTTCTTGACCTCTACGGAATTCATTGCCCAGGGAAGTAGTTGATGCTAGTTCAGTAAACGTTTATAAAGCTAAGGTAGGTTTTTTAAAAAAAGAAATAATTAATGAAGGGATACGGTGAGAATGTGAGGAAATGGTTCTGCATCCACGAAATGATCAGCCATGGTCACATTGAATGGCAGAGCAGGGTCAAAGGGCAGGACGGCCTTCTCCTGTTCCTAGTTCTTATGTTACGCGTTCCTCCCTCACTCGACTTGGAAGTGCTGGTTCTGGATTAGTGGTGCTGGAACAGCACAGTAGTTCAGGCAGCATCTGAGGAGCAGTAAAAATCGACGTTTCTTACAAAAGCCCTCCATCAGGAATAAAGGCAGAGAGCCTGAAGTGGGGAGAGATAAGCTAGAAGAGGGTGGGGAGAAAGTAGCATAGAGTACAATAGGTGATTGGGGGAGGGGATGAAGGTGATAGTTCAGGGAGGAGGGTGGAGTGGATAGGAGGAAAAGAAGATAGGCAGGTAGGACAAGTCAAGGGGACAGTGCTGAGCCAGAATTTAGGAACTAGGGTGAGGTGGTGGAATGGGGAAATGAGGAAACTGTTGAAGTCCACATTGTTGCCCTGGGGTTGAAATGTGGACTTTAATAGTTTCCTCATTTCCCCTTCCCACACCTCACCCGAGTTACAAACTTCCAGCTCAGCAGTGTCCCCTTGACTTGTCCTACCTGCCTATCTTCTTTTCCACCTATCCACTCCACCCTCCCCCCGCCCCATCACCTTCATCCCCACCCCACTCATCTATTGTACTCTATGCTACTTTCTCCCCACCCCCACCCTCCTCAAGCTTAACTCTCCATGCTTCAGGGTCTCTGCCTTTATTCCTGATGAAGGGCTTTTACCTGAAACGTCGAATTTACTGCTCCTCGGATGCTGCCTGAACTGCTGTGCTCTTACATCACCACTAATCCAGAATCTAGTTTCCAGCATCTGCAGTCATTGTTTTTACCTTGGAGGTGCTGCTGTTGGATTAGGATGGACAAAATTCAAATTCACAGAACACCATGTTATAGTCTAATGGGTTCATTTGGAAGTACGAGCTTTGCTGCTTCTTCATCAGGTGGTTGTGTGATTTTTAACTTTGTCCCTCACTCTTGTAACCTGATAAAAAGCAACAAAAGTCTTGAAGAAGTGCACGTGCTCTAGCCAACAATCGGGCCCGGGTGGGAGGAGGTTGAGGAATTCATCAACTTCACCAACACATTCCACCCTAACCTTAAATTTACCTGGACCACCTCTGACACCTCCCTCCCCTTCCTGGACCTCTCCATCTCCATTAATGACGACCGACTTGACACTGACATTCTTTACAAACCCACCAACTCCCACAGCTACCTGGATTATACTTCTTCCCACCCTACCTCTTGCAAAAATGCCATCCCATATTCCTAGTTCCTCCGCCTCCACCGTATCTGATCCCAGGAGGACCAGTTCCACCACAGAACACACCAGATGGCCTCCTTCTTTAGAGACCGCAATTTCCCTTCCCACGTGGTTAAAGATGCCCTCCAATGCATCTCATCCACATCCCACACCTCTGCCCTCGGACCCCACCCCTCCAACCGTAACAAGGACAGAACACCCCTGGTGCTCACCTTCCACCCTACCAACCTTCGCATAAACCAAATCATCCACCGACATTTCCGCCACCTCCAAACACACCCCACCACCAGGGATATATTTCCCTCCCCACCCCTTTCCGCCTTCTGCAAAGACCGTTCCCTCCGTGACTATCTGGTCAGGTCCACGACCCCCTACAACCCACCCTCCCATCCTGGCACTTTCCCCTGCCACCGCAGGAACTGTAAAACCTGCGCCCACACCACCTCCCCTACCTCTATCCAAGGCCCTAAAGGAGCCTTCCACATCCAAAGTTTACTTGCACATCCACCAATATCATTTATTGCATCCGTTGCTCCCGATGTGGTCTCCTCTACATTGGAGAGACTGGGCGCCTCCTAGCAGAGCACTTTAGGGAATATCTCCGAGACACCCGCACCAATCCACCACACCGCGCCGTGGCACAACATTTCAACTCCCCCTACCACTCTGCCGAGGACATGGAGGTCCTGGGCCTCCTTCAACCCCGCTCCCTCACCATCAGACGCCTGGAGGAAGAACGCCTCATCTTGCGCCTCGGAACGCTTCAACCCCAGGGCATCAATGTGAACTTCAACAGTTTCCTCATTTCCCCTTCCCTCACCTCACCCTCGTTCCAAACTTCCAGCTCAGCACTGTCCCCATGACTTGTCCTACCTGCCTATATCCTTTTCCACCTATCCACTCCACCCTCTCCTCCCTGACCTATCACCTTCATCCCCTCCTCAAATCACCCATTGTACTCTATGCTACTTTCTCCCCACCCTCCTCTAGCTTATCTCTCCACGCTTCAGGCTCACTGCCTTTATTCGGGCTTTTGCCCAAAACGTCGATTTCGCTGCTCCTTGGATGCTGCCTGAACTGCTGTGCTCTTCCAGCACCACTAATCCAGAATCTGGTTTCCAGCATCTGCAGTCATTGTTTTTACCCCGGGTTAAAAATGTCAGTGGTGGACCAGTGGAAAGGCAGGGGTCGAGCTGGAGGACCTGGTGGGGCAGTTGGTCCTCCAGTGAATCAGTAAATGAGGGGCGGGACGTGATCATCCTCTGCGGTTGGCGCGGACGTTGGGGACGTATGTGCGGAGAGCTGTCGGTAAGGAAAGAAATAAACAGCCGGAAGTGGGAGGGGAATGGTGTTGGTATGGTCTGAGAGGTTTTACAATCATTTGGTACACATCCGAAAATACAAATTTGAAACTTACAGTCTCATTTTTGAAGCAAACGGGAATATGCCTCGTTGAGTAATCGGCCCGAGTGAGCGTCGCCATCTTTATTTGGGGCAATGATTCACTGGACACGTGCGCGGCCGCCAGCTTTGTAGGTGGCAAAGTTCAGAGGGATGTGTGTACAGCCTTCCCTAGTAAAAAGAGTCATAGGGCAGGATTTACACAGAGCACATTCAAACCCACAGAAATGGACTTTTTTCTGGATTTGTTTCGTCATTCATCGAAATGATATAGATGTGAATAGAGGCCGTATAGTTAGTAAGTTTGCAGGTGACACCAAAATTGGAGGTGTTGTGGACAATGAAGAAGGTTATCTCAGAGTACAGTGGGATATTGATCAGATGGGCCAATGGGCTGAGGAGTGGCAGATAGGATTTAATTTAAATAGGTTAGGTTAGGATATCTGGTTGCCATAGGTTGGACCGAAGAAGTCTGTTTCTGTGCTAGACATCTTTGACTGTGAGATCATAAAAGTGAACTCTGCTCTGGTTCACCTCTGGATTCTCTGATGTCCACTTGTTCATTATCTAGCTTCCTCAGTCTCTCATGGGTGTAATTTTGGTCTGTGTAGTATTTTACAATTACTTTCACAGCTGTTTTGTCAATGAATTGAAAAATGTAGAGCTGGAAAAACACAGCAGGCCAGGCAGCATCCGAGGAGCAGGAGAATCGACGTTTTGGGCATAAGCCCTTCTTCAGGAATGTAAATGAATTGTCCACTGCTGCCCGGCTCCTGACCTGACCATCAGATTATTTTTTTCACAATATCTTTGACAGTCAAGAATTCTTTGTTCCAATAAGCGACTGCATTTTCCTTCAATTTCTGACAGTCAAATTCTGCACCATTTTCATTCCCTGTAATTCATATTGCACTCTCTGAAACAACAACTGTGTATTTCTGCTTCCACAGAAACCAATGATCAATGCCAAAGCCTTGTTGTCTGTGGAGAGGGTGATGTTTGACTGCCTTGTACTGCTGACGTTTGTATGGTGAAGGTGGTTGGGTAAGAGACATTACAGATTATACACTCAGTGATATTGAAGAGGAGAAAATATCTGTACAAATCATCATGGTTTTAATTTCACAAAAATATTATTGAGATCTTTTGACATAAGGGTACAGATGGAGAATATTGTGTCCAGTGACCAAAACCATTGCCAAATAAGCAGTTTTTCAAGAATGCCTTAAAGGAAGAAAGTAGATCTTAGAGAGTTAGAGTGGGGATTCCAGACCATGTTCCCTTGGAGTCTATAGAAACAGCCACACAGGTGAACTCAAAAATAAACACATCATTGAGAGTCTGAACTAAAATGAGTTATTGAGATATGAAAAGCTGTGTGGTGCAGGGAGATAGGAATGATTACAGCCAGGAATTAATTCAAAGGTGCGAAAGTAAATTGTTGTTGCTTACAAATGGGAGTCTTTTGATTGATCAGAAAGTTTTGGTACAAGTGAGTACTTCAGCAGTAGAGTTTTCAATTTTCTTGAGATTATCGGGAGGGTGAATGCGGGATGCTGGCCAGGAGTGGGTTTAGATAATGAAATCTGGAGTCAACAAAAAGAATGAATGAGAGTTTCAGCAAATGTGCTGAGACTGTGGTGCGGTCAGGTGATATCACTGAAGTAAAAATAGTGGTCTTGGAGGGGGTCTGGCCTGTCATCCTCACCTCATTCAGCTGTTTGTCTGTTTGTGAATAAAGTCTGTAACAAGCTCAGGAACTGAGTGGCCATGGCAGAACCCAAAATGAGCATTGCTGAGCAGTTGCTTGACAGCACTGTTGATGACACCTTCCATCACTTCACTGCTGAGCGAGTGTGGACTGATGGAGGGGAATTGGCTGAGTTGGATCTGCCCTGTGTTTTTGTGTTGGAACATCCCTGAGCAATGTTCCACAAAGTTAGTAGGTGCCAGTGCTGGAACAGTACTTGTCTTGTTGGGCAGCAGGCTCTGGAGCACAGCCAACAGTATTATTGCCAGAATATTGGCAGGGCCCATACCTTTACACTGCTTATCCATTTCTTGATCTGATTGGAAATGAATTTTCAACCAATTCGATTCATATCTGTGATGTCAGAGACCAATGGAGCAGGCTCATCCACTTGGCACTGCTGGCTGAAAATCGCTGCTAATGCTGTCCTCTTATCTGTTGCATGAATGTGTGAGACCCCTCCATCGGTAAGGGTGGGGCTATCTGTGATGCTTCCTCCAGTGAGTTGTTTAATTGTCAATCACTATTCTTGACTTGGTGTGACAGAACTGCAGTACTCCGATCTAATCTGTTGGTTATGGGATCACTAAGTTCTATTTGGTGTTGCTTGTGCTTTTTGGCTTGCAGGTTTGGTAGCTGCACCAGATTGGCACCTCATTTTCAGGTATGCCTTGTACTGCTCCTGACATGCCCTCCTGCATTCACCATTGAACCAGGGTTGATTCCCCTGGCTTGATGTTAATGGTTGAGTGGGGGATATCAGGCCATGAGATTTCAGATTGGGCTGGAGTACAGTTCTGCTGCTGTTGTTGGCCCACAGTGAGGCAGAAGTTGCAGGGTCAAGAGGGCTGATTGTGTGGTTGTATTTGCTCGTGCATTGGTAGATGTAATGTGGCCCATCCAGTTTCATTCCTTTGTTGAGACTGTGCAGTGATTAATACAATGAGTGACTTGATGGGCCACTGTCGGGTTTCTTTCCCTCAAGGACATTGTCAATGGCAGAAAAACATCCCCAATGGTTCCATGGCAAACAGTAGATTCTTCATTACAGTTATTTTTTTTTTCTTGAATTCAGAGCCGCCCTCTACCGATTTGGGATTCAAACCTGAACTTCAGTTGTATATTTTAATATTCTTGATAAATGATAAATACGACAGGTTTGTTCACTTACTTTTAGAATCGCTATCACAGGTTTTGTTTATTGTTTTGGAAATAAAAACACTGTCCATTATCCTGTCTCCTCCATCCTCCCCTCCAACAATGAGTGAGGAGCACATGGAGTTTCTCTGTCAATAACATTGAGACAATCCAATCAGCTGCCTCTGCTTCTATCCTCCCTCTCCACTAGCCCACCGAGCCAAACTGCCTCACAAGGGTGCTCCTCATTTTAGTCCTAAACTTGCATTTCCTCGATCATTGTTCCATGATCTGTCTATCTGTCTTTTTGGTTATGTCCTTCTCTCCCATTCTGCTTAAACCTAATATTTGACTTCACCATCATTGGAAAATCCTGCTCCATCTCCGCTCTCCCTTTCCTTTCTGAATTCATTGTAGTTGGTGTCCCTCCAGGATTGTTCCTTGGTCCGTCCTGTTTCTCACCTACATACTGCCAGGAGGTAACATCGCCCAAAAGCACAGTGTTAGGTTTCACATGTACACTGACAATGTCCAGCTCTCCCTCCCCTTCATCCGTCTCCATTACTCCACTGATACTCAGTTATCAAACTGCTTATCACGCTTCGATTAGCTGCAATTCACTCCAATGAAACACTGTAATTGTTAAACCCATTGCCTTCAGTTGCTATTCAAAATTCATTTCCCTTACTGCTGTGTCCCTCCCTCTCACTGGGCAGTGTCTGAGGCAGAACGACATTCTTCACAATATTGCTCTCATATCTGACCCCAAGGAGACCTTTTGATCAGACATCCACACAATCACAAACACCAGGAATTCCAATCTCCTAAAACGTTGCTTGACTCCTTCTCACCACAGCTCCATTGCTACTGAAACCCTAATCTGTGTCGGTGTTGCATTTAACTTGACAAATCTGAAACAGAACCCTTGATTCCGTGACTGACCCAGAATCTGGTTCAAGACTCACCCGTAATGGGACACATCCTCTCCATATTTACCCTGTCAACCCTTGACAGAATCCTGTATGTTTCAAAGAGATCACCTCTCATTCTTCCAAAGTCCAGTGAGTATATTCCCAACTTATTCAGCCTTTGCTTACAGGATAATCCCTTCAAAACAGGGATCATCCCAATGGATCGTCTCTGAAATGCCTCCAATAAACTGCTCTATTTCATGAACTAAAGTGACCAAATCTGTTCAGCTTACTCCAGATGTGGTCTCACTCGCCATTTGTTTAGTCTCCCTAAGGTATATACTCCAAACCCTTATATTGCAAACTCTTTGAAATAAGGGACAGCATTCCATTCCCCTTCCTGATTCCCTGTTGTAACTGTGTGCTAGCTTTCTGCGTTTCCTGCTTATTTTCTCCCAGTCCCTTTGTGGTGCAGCTTTCTACAGTTTATCCCAAGTTATACTCTATTTGCCAACTTGTTGCCCATGTTTCCTGTGAATACCTCTCTCTAAACTGTTTATAATCTTTTGGATCTTTCCTGTTATGCCTTTTCTAGGAGATTTCCCCCCTCATTATTCGAAACATTTACTGGGAGCACTGGGCAGTGGGAAGCATGCACAGTTGCTATCTTTCAGGGATACTCTGTTTCATGACTGGGAAGAGCTTGCTGCCCATTGGTCAGAATGTAGACATCTTCCCCATCAAGGTGCATGAGCCTTTCACACCCCATGTCTTATTGAGGAGGCACACCGGCAGGAAAGAAAAGGAAGCAAATCCTGCTCTCCATAACTCACTGAATCTTGGGACATTCTGTCTCATGTTCAGTCACATGAAGTCCCAAGGTGGAAACTCAAAGAAACCCACACAGATTTGCCCTTGGAGTGCCTGCTAACCTCCACCAGGGGTAATGTGTACAGTCCTCCTGGGCCAGGAGGAGGGGATTGTATGAGTTTCAAACTTGAACTGACAGTGACGGATTTTATAAACTTGTATTACAGGCAGATATTCAGATGGAAATCTCAGTCATTGTAACGCCAAATTCTGATAGCATTACTCAATACATCAGGACCTGGATATTCATATTGTGTGAGAGTATTGTGTTCCTGATCAATACCATTTGCTGAATAAAAATTCTCCTTTGAATCAAACCATCCTCTCAATAGATCTTCCCAAATTTCAACATGTGTCCTGTAATCCTTGTATAATGAGCTGATGGGTCTAAGGTTTCTTATTACAACGTTTAACTATTGTAAACCGCTTTTTCACAGCTCCCCAAATTTCCTTTGCTACAAGGAGAACTCCTCAGTTTCCTCAAACCCCTGATTCCCCAATGTCTGTTTGCTCTCTATAAGGTACTCATCAGGATTGTGTTGGAACATTCTCCACTTGCCTGCATCAGTGCACCCCCCCCCCCAACTTTATTAAAGAAAGTGAACATCCTCAAGGATAAAATACTGTACCTGAGTGGTTTCCCATCCACCACCTTCAGCATTCCCTTTCCCCACTCTCGAGGTACAGTGGCATCACTGTGTCAAAGATCAAGTCAGCATTGTCTTACCCGACCATAGGACTGCTCTCTCATTACAGAGAGATGTCTAGTAGTGGTTAACCTGAATATTACCACAGCACATGCAAGGGGAGAGGTTGAAAAGGAGAGTCCATTAGTTGCGGATGGTTGTTCTTGATGTGTATTAGCAACACACATGTCACGTGAACAATTAACGTTAAAAAAGCCCCACAAGTTCTGAAACTAAAATCCCCCATTCCTTGAACCATCCTGGTAAATCTCCTGTGCCCCCTCTCAGGGACCCTGCCACCCTTCAGAATGTGTGGGCGATCTGTGGTTCGCACAGACCCAGATGCTCTGAACCCTGTGGGTGATAGCATAGAGCAACAGTTGCAATAAACCTCACCGTCTGGAAGTGAGTGAGAGACAGAAATCCCGAAGGCATTTAAAATCTATTTAGGAACACACTTGCAAGGCCACGGCTGACAGGTCTATGGGCTCTGTGCTGGAAAATGGGATTAAAATAGTTAGCTGGGAGATTTCTTTACAGCATAAACCCAATGGACCACAAAACCGTTTTCCATCATGTAGACCACAGACGCGTAATATAGGAATATGACAAGCCACAATAGAAACCAGGTCAGAGAAGGTGATATTAGAATAGATGATACGTGATTGATTAATGTCTTTTGGAGGAAAATGTCACAGAGGTTAAGCAGGACATTGTGGAGCTCTGGGCGCAGGAGTCTGAAATAAAAATGGGTTATCCTGTAGGCTGGAATTAAAGAAAGGCACTTCACAGAGATTTGAGACAAGATTAGAGATAGGGAGGGTGTTGAGACTGGAGGAGATTAGAGATTGGAGGATGTTGCAGAGATTGAGATGTTTTTGATCCCAGAGATAGTGATAGTTCTGAGACTAGAGAGGAATTATAGAGATAAGGATGAGTTGTTCCCTTTCCCAACCCGACCTCTTTACTGATAATGATTGTTTCTCTGTCCTTATCTGCCATTGCCTCCATAGGCCTGCGACAATGAGAGTACACAGACAGTATGTTCCTGTTAAGGCCAAGGCTGGGAGGCATCGAGAATGCTGCATGACCTGCAAAATTGAGGCTCTGGTCAAGAAAATGAAGGGAGGATATGGCAGGTACACACCACTGGGTTTGTGTGAATCCCGAGAGGACGATAAGGGAAGTAGGAGTATACTCGCGGAAAACCAGGAGGCAAAAAAGGGGACATGAGATAGCTTAGGGAAATAGGTTTAAGGAGAATCCAAAGAGATTCTACAAATACACTAAAGACAAAAGAATAACTAGGCAGAGAATAGCGACCCTCAAAGATCAACAAGACTGTCTATGGAACAGCAGGAGGTGGGAGAGATTCTGTAAGTATTTCATGTCAGTTTTTACTGAAAGGGGATATGGAAGTAATAGAAGTTGGAGAAATAAATAGTGATAACTTGGCAAGTGTATATATTACAGAGGAGGTGGTACTGGATGTCTTAAAATGCATAAAGGTGGATAAATCCCTGAATCTGATCAGGTGTATCCCAGAAATTTATGGGTAAATAGGGAAGCTTTTGCTGGGCCCCTCGCTGCGATATTTGTATCATCGATCGCCACAGGTGAGGTGCTGGAAGATGGGTGCCATTATTTGAGAAAGGTGGTAAGGAAAAGCCAGGGAACTATAGACCGGTGAGCCTGAAGTCAGTGGCAGAGAAGTTGTTGGAAGGGATTCTCAGGGACAGGATTTACATGTCATTGGAAAAGCAAGAAATGATTCGGGAGAGTCAGCATGGCTTTGGGCATTGAAATCAGTAACTTGGTCTTGAGAAAGACACAAGGTTTCACATAACACACTGGTTAGCAGGTTCAGTACAATAGAATTCTGGCGGAACTAGCTGTTTGGATACGGAATTGGCTGGAAGGTCAAAGAGTCATAGATGGACAGCACAGAAACAGAGACCCGTCGGTCCAACCACTACATGCTGATCAGATATCCCAATGTAATCTAGTCCCACCTGACAGCACCCGGCCCATATCCTTCCTATTCATGCACACATGAAGATGCCTTTTAAATTTTGCAATCGTAATAGCCACTATCACTTCCTCTGGCAGCTCATTCCATACACGTACCCCCTCTGTTTGAAAATGTTGCCCCTCAAGTCTCCTAAAAGTCTTTCCCCTCATACCATAAACCTATGTCCTCTAGTGCTGGTATCCCCCATGCCAGGGAAAAGACATTGTCTATTCATCCTATCCATGCACCTCAGGTTTTTATACACATAGATAAGATCACCTCTCAGCCTCCGACGCTGCAGGGAAAACAGCCCCAATCTATTCAACCTCTATTCAACCCCCAGCCTAACTCAAATCCTCCAACCCTGGCAACATTCTTGTAAATCTTTTCTGAACCCTTTCAAGTTTCACAACATCCTTCCAATAGGAGGGAGACCAGATTTGTACGCAGCGTTCCAAAAGTGGCCTAACCAATGTCCTGTACAGCTGCAACATGATCTCATAACTGCTGTACTCAATACTTTGTCCGATAAAGACAAGCATACCAAATGCCACGTTCACTATCCTATCTACCTGCACTCCAAGGACTCTTTGTTCAGTAACACTCCTCAGGACCTTACCATTAAGTGTATAAGTCCTGCTAAGATTTGCTTTCCCAAAATGCCACTCCTCAGCCATTTACCCATTTGATCAAGATCCCATTGTACTCTGAGGTAATCTTTTTCACTGTCCACTACACCTCCAGTTTTGGTGTCATCTCACTAACTATACATCTTATGTTCACATCTAAGTCATTGACATAAATGACGAAAGGTAGTGGATGCAGCAGTGATCCTTGTAACACTCCACGAACACAGGCCTCCAGTCTGAAAAGCGACCTTCCATCACCTCCCTCTGTCTTCTGCCTTTGAGCAAGTTCTGTATCCAAATGGTTAGATCTCCCTGTTTGCCATGAGCTCTAACCTTGCTGAGCAGTCAGTGTCATAGTGGAGGGTGCTTTTTGGACAGGAAGCCTGTGATGAGCAATATGCTGTCAGGTTGGGTACTGGGTCCATTGCTTTTTTGCCATTTATATAAATGATTTCTATGTGAATATAGGAGCTATTGTTAATAGGTTTACAATAGACACCAAAATTGGAGGTGCAATGGATAGCAAATTTACCGGAAAGTACAATGAGACTCCGATCAAATGGGCTGAGGAGTGGCAGATGAAGTTTAATTTAGATATATGTGAGGTTCTGCATTTTGGAAAAGCATATCAGGGCAGGACTTCGATAATTAATGGGAAGGTCCTGGGGAGTGTTGCTGAACAAAGAGATCTTGGAGTGCAGGATCATAATTCCTTGAAAGTGGAATCATAGATAGACAGGATAGTGAAGAGAGTGTTTGGTGTACTTGCCTTTATTGGTCTGTGCATTGAGTACAGAAGTTGTGACATTTTGCGGCTGTACAGGACATTCATTCAGCCACTTCTGGAATTCTGCTTTCAGTCTTGGACTCCCCGCTATTGGAATTATATTGTGAAACTTGAAAGGATTCAGAAAAGATGCAAAGATGTTGCCAGGGTTGAGGGATTGAGCTATAGGGAGAGGCTGAATAGACTGAGTCTGTTTTCACTGGAGAATCGGATGCTGAGAGGTGACCATAGAGATTGATAAAATCGTTAGGGGCATGGATAGGGTAAACAGCAAGGGTCTTATTCCTGTTTAGTTGAGTCCAAAACTAGAAAGCACAGGCGTGAGGGGAAAGATTGAAAAGGGATATTAGGGGCAAAGTTTCAAGCTGAATGTAGTATGTGTATGGAATGAGTTGCCAGAGAAAGTGTGGAGGCCGGTACAGTTACAATATTTGAAAGGCATTGGATATGTGATCAGGAAAGGTTTCGAAGGCTATGGGCCAAGTGCTGGATTATGGGACGAGATTAATTTAGGATATCTGGTCGGCATGGACAAGTTGGACTGAAGGGTCTGTTTCTGTGCTGTACATCTCTATGGCACTAATAAATTAAAATTAAGATAGGTTTATCTTTTATGGAGAGTTAGCAGAAGGTCAGACAATTCTCCTTGGAGCTGAGAAGGTTAAGCAGTGATTTTGAACAGGAGTTGATTTGTTTCCAGGGTATTTCATTTACAGAGAGACAGAGTGAGAAATCTTTAACGTCACAATTTTTAGTATCTATTTTCAGGTAACTGGCAAATAATGCAAAGAAAAATGTGAAGATTATTTTACTCAGTAAGTTCTGAGCATCTGGAACAGTTTGACCGACAGCTGGATGCAGATTCAGTAGTTATTGTCAAAACAAATTTGAAATTTAACATTTTTAAGGAAGGATTTGGAGGGCTATGTCTAAATGGGAGGTGAGTTGGGACTGACTGGCACCATCTCCAGAGGGAGAGAGTATAGCCCCAATGGGCAGAATAGCCTCCAGCCCCTGTGATCTGTCATACTGACCCATTCACTGTGAATGATGAAGCTCATCACAGGGCAGAGCCGTAGAGATGTACAGCATGAAAATAAACCCTTTGGTTAAACTGGTCCATGCTGACCAGATATCCCAAACTAATCTATACCCATTTGCCAACACTTGGCACATATCACTCTACACCCTTCCTATACATATACCCATCCAGATGCCAAATGGTTTAATTGTACCAACATCCTCCACTTCCTGACAGAAGATTCAATACACGCACCAACATCAGTGGGGAAAAAAACATTGCCCCTCAGATCCATTTTAAATTCTTCCCCTCTCATCTTAAACCTCTGCCCTCTCATTCTGGACTCCCCGACCCCAGGGAAATGACCTTGTCTATTTATCTTACCCAGGCCCCTCATGGTTTTATAAACCTCTATGAGGTCACCCCTCAGCCTCTGATCCACCTGGGAGGATCCCACCACTCATGTCACAATGGGGCCTGACTGATTGACACAGCTTCAAACCAATAGGAGAGTTGGCATGATCCTCCAGCCAATGGGAGTAAATGAGGGGTGGGTCCAGCAGGTTAACACATGACCATCAGCTTTGCAGGCGCAGTGTCACTGTGAGGGGGGACTAAATGTGAAGGAGTGGGAGAGACAGCAGATACTGGGAGAGAGATGGAGTTAGTGTGGACTGGGAAGGTTGATAAACACTGTTTCAGTCTGCTGGACCTAAATTAGATACTTCGGGTAAATTAGAACCTAAAGAACTTCGGATGCTGTAAATCACACACAACAACCAGAAGGTACTGGAAAAGTCCAGCAGATCAGGCAGCATCTGTGAAAAGAAATCAGTTCGCATTTTCGATCCAGTGACACTTCCTCAGGAACTGATGTTACTGCAAAAAAAAGTCTGTTTTTATGCAGAAAGTAGGGGTTAAGGAGTGAATGAAATGTGGGGATAGAATCCAAAGAGAGAGATAAGAGCAGTTGGACAAAGGAGTGGATAACGATCTGACGGGGGGAGGGTGAATAGCTGTTTATGGGGACTGTTAGTGGCTAACCATAGGTAGTGTGTAATGGCAGGCTACGTAATGACAAGGCCTGGTATGTTGGGTAGGGGGCAAAGACACTAGGACGTGGGAGAGTTCAGGACTTAAAATTATTGAATTTGATGTTGAAGCCAGAGGGTTGCAGGGTCCCCGAGTGGGAGATAAGGTGGTGTTCTTCCAGCTTGTGTTAAAGTGTGGCGCTGGAAAAGCACAGCAGGTCAGGCAGCATCCAAGGAGCAGGAGAATTGACGTATTGGGCATGTCAGCACTTCATCAGAAAGGTGGGTGGTGGAATATGGCTGAGAGATAAATAGGGAGGGGTGTTTGGGGTTGGAGGGAAGGGAGCTAGGGAGGCAATAGGTGGTTTTAGATGGAGGGTCGTGGTGAGAGGGTGGAATTGACAATTGGAAAGGATGATGGACAGGTGGGACTGTTCAAGAGGCCATTGCCAAGTTGGAGGGTTGAATCTGAGATAAGTTGGGGGATGGGAGATGAGGAAACCTTGATGCCGTGTGGTTGAAAGTTCCCAAGGTGGAAGATGAGGTGTTCTTCCTCCAGGTGTCGGGTGGCTCGGATTTGGGATGGAGGGCTTGCATGTCCTTGGCAGCGTGGTGGCGGAGGGGGTGGGGGGTAGCCGAAGTGGTCTGCCACAGGGCGGTGAGGTTGGTCGGTGCATGTGTCCCAAAAGTGTTCCATGAAATATTCCACAATTTGGTGTCCTGAGAGCAAGGGACACAATAGGTGAGGTGTTTGGGGAGGCAGGGAAATCTCTGCTGGATGGAGGAGGATCCAGTGGTGCCTTGGATGGAGGGGAGGGGAAGGTGTGGGCACAGATTTTCCACCTCTTGCAGTGTCAAGCGAAGGTGCTTGGAGTGGAGGGTGGGTTGGTGGGGACCGTGGATCTAATGTGGAAGTCACAAAAGGTATGATCTCTGTGGAATGCTGAAAGGGGTGGGGAGGGAAATATATCTCAGGTGGTTGAATCTGATGGTGGAAAGAGCAGAGGATGATGAGTTGTATCTGGGTGGAAGCTGAGGATGGTGGGATTCCATCTTTGTTGCATTTGGAGGGGTGGGGTTCAAGGGCAGTGGTGTGGGAAGTGGAGGAGATACACTGGAGGGCATTGTTGACCACAAGTGAGGGGAAATTGCAGTCCTTGAAATTGGAAGCCATTTGGTATGTTCTGAAGTGTTCTTCCAGCTTGCATCAAGCTTCACTGGAACACTGCAGTAAGCATGAGACAGAGATGTTGGACAGGGAACAGTCTTGTGTGTTAAAGAGCATGCAACTGCAAGCTCAGTGTCTTTTTTGCAGGCACAATGTAGATCATCAGCCGCCATTTCAACCACCGCCACTGGGATGCTAGAAGGTTCCTGTCTCCTCCGTTAACAGCTTTACACCTTCCCACTCCTTTATCTTTCCAAATGTTCCTGTGTCTCTTTGGGCTCTGTCCCCACCTATTATTTACTGTTTAACCCCTATCTCCAGTAGTCCAAAGATGTGCACGTTAGGAGAATTGGACCAGCTAAATTTCCCGTAGTGTTCAGGGATGTGCATTAGACCGGGGAAATTGTGAGTAATAGGGTAGGGGAATGGGTCTGGGTGGGTGTGGAATTGTTGGGCCGAAGTGCCTGTTTCCTGTGGGGATTCTAATTTTCCCAGCTGCCATCGGTTCTGAGGAAGGGTCACTGGACCCATGATGACCCTTGGTGTGTGCAGGAGGCGGAAAGGGGAAAGCGGAAAGGGGAGAGTGTTAGCAGAAACCGGATGAAATGTATCAGTGTAGACTGGGCAGGGTTTAAACACTTTGTGCAGGTAGTTAGTCGGAATTAGAAACTCTTGGTCCCACGTTTGCAGCAAAGGGGAAGATAGCTTGGGCCTCAGGCAGTGAGAGGTCCTGGGTTACAGCCACCATCTTTATTTGGGGCAAGGTACAGCAAGGAGCATGCACGTGTCCTCTTCCTGGGTGGGGGCGGGGTGATTTGAAGAGGAGCATTTACACATCAAAGACATACCAAGACAAGTGTTGTCTTCACTATTCATCTTGCACTAACTGAGCTTTGTTTTGTGAATTCTTTTTATAGGATATTAATTGAGAATAATTGAGAGTGGGATCTCTAAAAAACAAGTTTCTACAGTCAGTGGATTCATCAGAATCTCAATATCATTGGCATTTAACTGTGGAACGAGAAAAGTTTATCTGTTCTGTCTTTGGGAAAAGTTCATGGTTGGATCCCCCTTGCGTTCAATTCTTGGCCCTGTAGCTGCGGAAGGAGGTATTGGCTTGAGAGAGAGCACAGATTTATCCAAATTACACCTCGTCCTTTTGCAGGAACTGTCAGATTTAGTCTCAATCATCCACTTTATAATGTTAATCTGTAAACTCCCGACTTCCAATTCTCCGCAAATTTCTCGTGGACTCAAATTCCAGCACCATTTCAGGTGGAACGTTCCAGATTCTGACAACTGTCTGTTCATTCAGAAACTGCTGAAGTCCATTTTGACTCTGAATGAGTCTGAATTGGGCTAAATTGAAAGATGCAATGCTGGTCTGAGCTCCCATTGAGATGCATGAGAACAGTACAGGAGGCTGAGGGAAGTTTAGGTGTGAGCAGACAATGAAAATGACAGGGCTGGACTATGAGGGCTGCTTGGCTCAATGAGAGTGTTTTGGATTTGGGTGTAAATAGTGAGGTGAGACAGGGAGAAGGTGAAGCTGAAACTCCGTTTTAGTTCAGGCCTTTCAGAAATTCACAGTCCCAATGGGAATAGCCAATTTGTCAGTGATACCTGTGGAGTATTTATGTTTTTAAAGTATGACATATCAGCTTAAGTAAAGTTTTCTTTTGTTATTATAATGGAAATGTTTCAAGTGAAGGAAGGTTACTCACTCATTTAAATTCTCTTAATGGGAGTAACTAGATGAATGTAGAGAGACGTTATGACAGGAGCCCTCAGACCCGTGGTGTGCTCCTCTTGCACAATGTGGGAAATAAGGGCAGCTTCCAGTGTCCCTGATGGCTATTTGTGCAGCAAGGGTTCCCATCTGCAGCTTCTGGGAAACTGCTTTTCAGAGCTGGAGCTGAGAGTGGACTCACTGTGGAGCATCTGCAATACTGAGAATGTTATGGACAGCACGTTTAGTGAGTTAGTCACACTGCAGGTGAGGGTTACACAGGCAGAAAGAGAAGGGTGAACATCAGATCTCGTAAAAGGCTCAGGAAGCGAGTACAGGAGTCCCCCGTTGTTATCCCCTTCTCATACAGATACTGTTTACCACTTGGGATTCTGTCAGGGCAGGAATGGGTGGGGTAGCTTCTCGGAAAATCAGCAACAGCCAGGTTCATGACACCACAGAGAGCTCAGCTGATCAGAACAAGAGGAATGAAAGTGGCAGGGCTATAGTGACAGGGGATTCAATAATCAGGGGTACAGCCAGGCATTTCTGTGCCCACAGACATGAATCCAGGGTGGGATGTAATCTCCCTGGTGCCAAGATCCATGATAACATGGAGCAGCTGCAGGACGTTCTGGAGCTGGAGAGTAAACAGCCCATGGTCGTGCAACACACAGATACCAACAATATCGCGAAACAGAGGGATGACGGCCTGAAATCTGGATATAGGGAGAGCAGAGATACATTAAAATGTAGCTCCTGAAATGTAATTATGTCAGACTTATTCCCAGTGCCATGTGCTAATGAGAGCAGGAATGAGAAGGTAGATCAGCTGGATGTGTGGCTGGGAAATGGTGTACCAGAGAAGGTTTTTGATTCTTCAGGCACTGGGACTGTTTCTGGGTGGGACCTGTACCAGCCTGACCGGTTACCCCCTGGGCAGATCTGAGACAAATCCGGTGGGGGCTTTTGCCAGTTCTATTGGTGAGTTTGTAACTAGTCTTGCAGGGGGATGGGAACTAAAGTGTAGGCTTAGATGGGTCAGATTCAGGACAGGGAATGGGTGGTAGAATATTAGTGATGTAGTTCGCGGCTCAGAAAGCCAAAGGAAAGGAGGATTAAACGAAGATTGAGGCCCTCTTCAACCATCAATCCTGACAACCCAGGAAGGTGACTCAACAAAATATGGAGCTGTATACATGTCTATGACTCTGTGCTTCAGCAAAATGGTGGAAATCTGCAATAAAAACAAAAAGTGCTGGAGATCCTCAGCAAGTCTGTCAGCATCTGAAATGATGACAGATGCAGGAAACATTGCAGCCTTAAAGAAGTGTTCAGATGATCACACAAAGCACTACAATATCGATTACACGCTGAGTGCCAGAACGTGGGACGAGAATAAATAGGTGCTTGATGACCAGCATGAATACTATGCGTTTGGAAAGTTGACGTTTCAGGTCAGGGCTATTTATCAAGACTGACAAAGGGCCCTGACCCAAAACATCAAACTTCCTGCTCCTCTGATACTGCCTGACCTGCTGCACCTCCCCAGGTCCACAGTGTACAGACTCTGACTTCCAGCATCTGCAGTCCTTAACTATCTTCACATCCCAGGACTCATCTGGTGATCCTCCTTTACACTCTCTCAATAACCAGGAGAGCCTTCCTTGGAAAAGAGGAACAAAGGTGTATACAGTACTCCAGGTGTGGTCTCACCAAGGCCCTTCCAGAAAGGGATCCCTGCCCCCATCTTATCCATAATGGTCATCAAGCACACATGCCTGGTGTGATCATCTCAACACTTCTTCAATGCTGCAATGTTTCCTGCATCTGTCACCATTTCAGATGCTGCCAGACCTGCTGAGGATCTCCAGCACTATCTGTTTTCTCTGTTATAGAGTATTGAAAGGGGGGATTTGCAGTTGAGAAATTCAAATTGAACTTCATGTTTACTGGATCCGTGCCGATCTGAATATCATTGACCTTTTCATCTGGAAGGAAAGGTTTGCATTCTGTCCATGGACGAATATTTCAAATGTCCGTGTGACTGGAAAAATTTACTGAGACAGTAAAGTCCATGTTAGCGTGGGGACTTGGTTTTTGAAAGTCTAAAAAATCATGGCACATTTCCCTGGAAAAGGTAAGACACAGATTGGTTTTGTATGAGGACAATTAACCATGAAACCAGAAAGACGAAAGGATTCCTGCATCATGGAAAAATCTATGAAAATGGGATTGTTGTAATGGAGTGAGTTATCGATCATTGATTGTAATCCATTGGCGTTGTCACATCGCTTCCAGTTCCGTGGGGAAACACGGGAAATTTGATGAGTGCAGTGTAGGTTTGTTATTCAACTGAAAAGGTGAAGAAGAATTTTACATGGATGATGCCAGGTCTCAGGGGTCTGAGTTACAGGGAGAGGTTGGACAAGTGAGGACTTTGGTAGAGCAGAGGAAACTGCGGGGGAATATTGTATAGAAGTGTATAAGACCATGAGAGGCATGGGTAAGGTGAATGCACTCGGTCTTTTTCACAGGGACTCAAGGATTGGAGGGCATCAGGTTAAAGTTAGAGGAAAAAGAATACATGGGAACCTGAGGGGCAACTTTTCTACACAAAGGTGGTATGTATATGGGATGAGCTGCCAGTGGAAGTGGTTGAGGTGGGTATATTAACAACAAGTAAAAAACATTTGGACAAATACATGGATAGGAAAGTTTCAGAAGCAGATGGGCCAAGTGCAGGAAAATGGGGTTAGTGTGGATGGACGTTTGGATTGGCATGGGCCAGTATGGGCCAAAGGGCCTGTCTCTGCTGCAGGACTTTATAACTCTAAGTGCATTTGCTATTTCTCCCCCAACTCTGTTGGTATCATGGGATGTATTCTATCAGGGCAAGGAGACTTGTTTATCTTTAGCTCCATTAGCTTGCCCAGCTCTAACTCTTTCGTGATAATGGTTGTTTCTTGGTCCTCACCTTCCTCAGTCTCCTTATAAGTTACTGGCATGTTCTTTGTATCCTCCACTGTGACGACTGACTGCTGTGTAATCATATTCCTGAACCCTTCCTGAAAAGGAATAACTGGGCACAGAATTCTGAGAGGACATTATCTCTATGGTAACAGTTAAGTGCTTCAACAATTACAGAGGCCATATGTTCCCCAAACAATAGGTTTCCCTCTAGCAGGGTAAACTGCTATTCTGTCCCTGGGGAGAGCTACTCATCACTTTTTATCCCCAATTCCATCATGCTTTCTGTTGAGCGTGGAAGTTTTTCCAATCTCCAAATTTATCATTGGTCCTTGCCAATTTGTATGCCTTCTACTTCAATTTCATAGACTCCCTTATTTCCTTAGACATGGCAGATTACTCCTTTTCCTACAGTCCTTCCTTTTCACTGATATATACTTTTGCTGAGAAATTTGAAAAATTACTTTTATATTCCTCCACTGTCTGAGAACTGTCCCACAGTAAAGTCTTTCCTTCCATTCTGCATTCGCCAACTCCTGCCTCCTCCTATTGTAGTCTCCTTTGTTTAAGCACAGTATCTTGGGATTGGATTTAATCTTCCCGCTTTCCATCTGTGTTCTAAATTCAACCAGATTAATGACAAGTCTTTTAATCAGATTACGAGGTGAGGCGATGTTTCCTGGGTGTTTTGGTTTTCATTGTCAGCGACCTTGGCTTTGTAATAAAGTACAGGATAGATATTCACAACAGAGTGTGAATGTACTACAGTCTAAAACCATAAATCACTGTCTCCCCTCAGTTTAAAATTGCAAAATCATTATCTCCTACATGCTTCCTCACTACCTAAGTTAGGAACGCTAATCCACCTGACTATCCTGCTGTTTCTGAAAATCTCCTTTCGCGAAGGTGGTGAGTTTTGGATTCAGCTTTCCAGTTATTACCGTGAGAAGATAGGCCCTGGGCACAGGGGAGGCAATGCAAGCCCTTTGAACCAGCTCCACCATTTAATACGGTAATGATTGAGCTCACCTCGCTCTCAGATGGATTTTCACGCCTGCTCTCTCTCACACTTCAACTCAATGCAAATTAAAAATCTGTATCTCTTCATTACATTTGCTCATGTCTTGGCATCCACTGCATTTTGAATAGGAAATTCCACAGATTCACAATACATTGAGATAGGTACATTCTTCTTCATGAGAATAGAATAGAGTCCCTATAGTGCAGAAACAGGGTATTCATCCATCGAGTCCACACCAACCCTATGATGTGCATCCCATTCAGACCCACCCATAACCTGCAATCCTGCATTTCCTGTGGCTGATTGCCTAACCAGCACATGCATGGACCCTGTGAGCAATTTGGCATGACCAATCTACCTAACCTGCACATCTTTGGACTGTGGGAGGAAACTGGAGCACCGAACAAAACCATGCAGACATGGGGAGAATGTGTAAACTCCACACAGTTGCCTAACGCTGGAATCAAACCCGGGTCCCTGACGCTATGAGGCAGCAGTGCTACCCACTGAGCCACCCCTGCTTAAAATCTGCTGCCCATTATTAACCTCCCCACCCCGCAATTAGCTGAAGGTATATTCCTTGCGTCAGAAATCGAGGTGTCTAAGCGGATGTCTCAGTAAATCCCAGAGACAGTCCACATGTCCTGTGTGTCTGAATAGATATCCGATACACAACACCCTCCAGCCCACACTTTCTCTCACTTTCCAGGGACAGGTCTCCAGAAGTTTCATGGGGACTACAACTCCCACAAGCCGTGAGGCAGGGACCACATGTGTGTGGGGAAACCCAGCACTGTACATGTACAGAATGTCGGCGGGTTTTGGAGCATGTTCTCGTTGGTAACTAGCAGAAAGCATTTCACACCGTGATTGGCAGGAGAAGGGACGCATCTGCCTATAGTATTGATCTGTTGGGGGTGGGCGGGGGGGGGGGGGGGGGGGGAGTCAAAGTGACACTACGCCCAGATGGGTCCAAGTTCCATTCGCAACTTGACATAACACTGGGAATTGACCAATGGGAAACAAGGAAGAATCTGACCCATTCTCCCAGACTGAATGTTCCTCTTCTGTCCAGGATCTGCCACCTCCCTTTCTGTTTCCTTTTGGTGCCTTTTGCTGTTACATTATTGAGTTGCAGCAACTGAAGGGAAAGGAAGTGAATCCAGAAAGGGTGCAGAGTCTAACCAGGGACGGGAAGTGGTGGCATGGATCTGTTTATCAGTAATGCTATGAGAATTGGGATGGTGTACATTAGGGGTAGCAGAATCAGAATGTGGGAGAGAGTAAGTGGGCTGGAGGGTTACAGCTTTGGGGAAGAAAGGGGAAAAGGGTATTCCAGAGAAACTAGAATTGACTGCTCTGAATTTCTAATCTGTACATATTCCTTTATACAGGGTGTGAGATAGTGAAGATTTGCAGACTGAACTCTCAACATCACGTGCAGAGTGTGATTAAGTTCAACAACATTTGAAGAACCAAAGATGGAGAAAATCCTGCAACACTCTCTCTCCCAGCATTGTTGGTCTCTCTGTACCAAATGGACTGTGAATGGTTCAAGACAGCAGCTCACTACCATCTTCTGAAGGGTAACGAGAGATGGGGAATAAATGCTGGCTGAGCCAGTGATGCCCATATCCTGGAAACGGTTTCTATCTCTCGTTGCTGAAACCCAGTTGATGTTACTGCAGGATGATGAGGGATGCTGAGTGCATCCTCCAGGAGGCAGCACCATCACATTACCCCTGCCTCCACCCACACAGTAACACCGCAACGCCACTGGAACAAAAGGCAGTGAAGCCAAAGGAGGACTTAGACATAATTCTTCAAGGTAAAGTCATGAAAAGGGATTGGAACACAGCAGGAACAGGAAACTGAGCTGGATGGTCAGCTGTTTCCCATTGAATGGTCGAGTAGGATTGAACGGCCGAAGGGTCTCCTCCTGCTGCTATCTCCCAGGTGTGTATATAGTCATGGAGCCCGGGTAGGAAGAAGTGGGCAGGGATTCTCCAGGAGATTGCACTTCCACAACAGTTTTCAGTGAGGGATGGTTTGATGGATTTTATTTAAGATTTATCTTTCACAAAAGGTTTGTAAATTTCGGATTTAAAATGTTGTAAGAGCTTTTTGCACCACAAATAAAATTAAAGAAAATAAATTAAACTGTCTGAATATAACAGTTTTAAAGCTTTCAACTTCTGTAAAACAAAATTCTGTCTATTCCCAGACACCATCACTTTCCAGCTACTCAAAATCCAGGGAAATAATTCCTCCCTGTCTGAACCTTTGGTTTGATTTAACTGCTTTTCAATTCTCGTTCTGTGAGCTGTGAAGCGTTCTTTTTTCCCATTTCTCTGACCCAGAAATGTGATCATAGCAACCTTCCCACCATCAAAATCATCATCATGCCATTTTGCTTTTGGTTAACGTATAATCACCAGCAGTGCAAAAGTGAGAACTGCAGATGCTGGAAACCAGAGCCGAGATTAGAGGGGTGCTGGAAAAGGCCTTTTGCCAAAACGTTGAGTTTCCAGCTCCTCGGATCCTGCCTGACTTGCTGTGCTTTTCCAGCATCACTCTAATCAAGACATATCATCACCAGCAGTAAACCGTTTGTGTAACCATTAGAATATTTCCAAACAAAGCCCATTATGGGCCAAGCAAACCATTACAAGTGACAGAGTGAGAAGGGATTAAATCAAAGTCGAGTTGTGCGGAGGGGGCAGCGGTGGAGATAAAGAACTATATCCCCTATGGTGCCCACCTCTACCTAAAGGCATCGAGAGCATTGATACACACCACATGCTCCTTCTCCAAGTTCACCCTGCTGTGTAGCCTTTATGCTCAATCATAGAATAAAATCCCTAGAGTGTGGAAGGAGAGTATTGGCCCATCAAACCCCACTGACCATCTGAAGAACATCACACCCAGAGCACTCTATTGCTCTAACCCTGCATTTCCCATGGCTGATCCACCTATTCTGCACATTCCTGGACCCTGTGGACAATGTAGGACAATTGATCCACCTAACCTGCACATATTTGGATTGTAAGAGGAAACCAGCGCACCTGGAGGGGACCCACACTGTCATGGGGAAAATATGGGAACACCACACAGGCCGTTGACCAAGGCTGGACTCCAACCTTGTACCTGATGCTGTGAAGCAGCTGTGCTTCAATCACAATTTAAATCAAAACAGATGATCCCTGCTCATTGTCATGTTGCTGTTTGTGGAGACTTACTACCCAGAGATACATCCTGAGGTTCAGAAAGTGGCAATGTAAGTTCAGTCACCTCCTGCCCAGTTAATGTGGTTAACAACAACAACATCAATACTCCAACAGTGTCATCATGTACAAGGTCCATTCCTGACTCTGATGAACAGTAACATCAGAATCAGAGTCCTGCAGTTCACACGGAGCAGGGGGATGACCACTTCCATGTGAGCACTCACTGGTCTCTCAATCGTGTTGAAGACGCAGCAAATCCCTTGTCACAAAGAGGGGTGAACAGCTCCTACCCAGTGTGAACACGCTGGGGTCTCGGGGGCAGGATGAATCACTGAATCCCTTCTCCCACACTGAGCATCTGAATGGCTTCTCCCCTGTGTGGGCTCCCTGGAGTCTCTGCAGGTTGGATGAATCACTGAATCCCTTTCCCACACTGAGCATCTGAATGGCATCTCCCCCGGTGTGGGGTCACTGGGATCTCGGGGGCCAGGATGAATCACTGAATCTCCTCTCACACACTGACCATCTGAATGGCCTCTCCCGCTGTGTGGGCTTACTGGGGACTCCGCAGGTGCTGTATTTCAGTCAATCCCCCCCCCCCCCCCCCACACTGGGAGCAGGTGAAAGACCTTTCCCCAGAGTTAGCTCGCTGGTGATTAAGAAGGTCAAAGGACTGAGTGAATTTTTTCCCACACACTGAGCAGGTGAATGGCCTCTTCCCGGTGAGAATGCACTAATGTCTCCGCTGGTGAATGATTTGAATGAATTCTTCTCACACATGGAGCAGGTGAAGGGTCTAAATCCGCTGTGCGACCTCTGGTGCCTCAGCAGATTGTAAGATTGAATAAATCCCTTCCCATATGTGGTGCAGGTGAACGGCCTCTCCGCAGTGTGACTGTGTCGGTGAGTGTCCCACTGGGAGGGGTATGTGAATTCCTAATTCTAATAGAGTACATCCTCCTGTTTCACTCAGTTGTTATTGACAATCTCATTCCCTTCGCACCAGAACCTGTTCCAGTGTTACAGAAACTGCAGAATGGTCAGATGCAGCTGGTCATCTGACTGGTCACTGGACTCAAAGGTTCACTCTCCACAGATGCTGCCAGACCTACTGAATTTTTCCAGCAATTTCTGTTTTTATTTCTGATTTCCCAGCATTTGTAGATGTTTACCTTTCCAATACTCATTTTGTGTGTTGCAGAGGAGTTTATTGATGAAATTAGAGGGGTTAGAAAGTTGTACGTTCGGTCACACATCAGCTGTGATCATCATGAATGGCAAAGCAAAGTTGAGGGGCTGAATGGCCTCCTCCTGTTCTAATGAAAGTTGTCCATCTGCAGCTTGTGGTAACATTTCCCCTCACTGTTCACTTCACCTCCATGTCTAACACACTGTTACTGACTGAACAAATCTCCTGTGTTTGAACGAAACCTGCTAATTTTCTTTGGCCACCTCTCCTGCCACCGGGTTTTAACTCTCATCAAGGAATGCTGTCTTGTATTACTGCAGGAATGCCCACAAAGGACTCAGCCTGGAGTCTGTATCCCCTGGGATCCACAAACCCCGTTTAGTTCCTTCTTCCTCTCTCATTCTGGCTATTGAACTCTCGGTTTAAATCCATTCTCCTGTCATCCTCTTCAACATATCCATGTGGGTGGACTAGAGGCAGCTGGGATTTAATGAAGGGCAGTGGGGATTAGGCAGAAGCACGAGGAGAGGCGACAGCAAGTAAAGCTCTCATTGTAACAGCAGAGGTTCTCTGTGACCCAGTGAGTGGTGAGGCACCTGAGATTGTGGGGGGAGGCTGATTCAATCAGGGATTTGGGAAAACACTCAGACATTTACTTGTCCATTTGTTTGTTAACTCAGATATATAAAAAGAAAGATGCACATTTAGATAGCACTTTTGATGATCTGGGGCAATGAAACATGCTTCCAACCCAACGATTTCAACCTCAAATCTCTGAAAACACAGACACAAAGCTTTCTACTTGTACCAGGTTGTCTCTGAGCCTCCTCTTTTCTTGAGAAAATCGTTTTGAGCTGTTCAGCCTTTCCTGGTGATTATAACAGCTATGTTCCTGTAAGATTTGTGACTGAACGTTTATTTTCCTGTTCCTTGTGAATGATGAAAGTAGCAGAAAGAGTTCCTGACGTGGGAGGGGTTTCGGTTGGAGTATTTATATTTACAAATCCATTCTCACCCTCACATTCAGTGTGAAATTGATTTAAAACGGAAGGGAAGGAGCGAATGAGCACCCACAGAATCATATGTATCTGAGTTGACTGAAGCTGGCATTAGGAAAATGTGACAACAATCACAACTACTTAGAATCACAGAATCCAGTGGGTGCAGAAAGAGTCTATTCGGCCCAACGAGTCTGCAATGACCTGGTCTCCCACCCTATCCCCATAACCCCACATTAACCATGGCTAGCCCAACCCCCTAAATTGCACACTGCGGCCATGTTAGTATAGCCAATCCAGTAAAGTTACACATCTGTGGGAGGATCACAAATTACATACAAATACTGGGAATTGTGGATAAAGGCTCACAAATACTTGACTCTGACACAAATGCTCTACTTTTCAAAATAAAATCTGGGGACATTGCAACCGGAAAGATTTCTGATTATCTCAAGAGGAAGAGAATTCAAAACTCGCGCCATTAACCCAGGGGGCGCAGTGATAGTTACAGAGGTCTGGGGACCATCAGAAATGTCACAGGTTGAGAGCAAGGTGGAGGTGAGACAAGGGCAAAAAGACAGTCTGTCACACGTGGGAAAGCAGGGGAGATTAAACAGCAGAAGTGGTCGTCCCGCAAGGCCACGGGGAATGGAGTTGGGGCTGGGAAAGAAACCAGGAAACAAGGTGTGCATCTGTCAAAGAAATACATTTAAAAAACAGATTATAAAAGCATATTGGGCCGAGTTCACAGGCTGAATTTGTTGCTCTCAATGGTGAGTACAAAAAGCTGTAAAGCCTGGGGAGTTCTATTCCAGCCAACACATACCCAGGATTGGCCAAGTGGCCTCGATCTGTGCTGTAACTTCCTGATAATTTTTTTCTGACATTTCTATTTCAAGTCTGATGACGCTAATAACTTTTCAAATTGGACTGGAGTTTAATATTCTGGAGAAGTGTCAAATAAATTACATTGATCACAATCTGCAGATCTTAGTCCATAACCCTGCATGTTCCAGCATTTCAGTGACATCCATGTGGGACAGGACATACAGGGATGATGACGGTGGTGTCTAGGACATCAGAAGCAATGATTCTCTGCGTATGACTGTGTCAGCTTGTTTTTTTGACTAGTCTGCGTTCCAACTCACCCAATAAGATGTTGGCAGGGTAAGACACTACAGTTGGAGCTCCTCTATTCGCCAGTTACTTTCCTTTCTGCTTTTTTAGAATTTCTTTCTCTCTCACTCTCCCCTTTGCAGACTCTGCCACAAGTATCTCAACTTTGAATCATGATAATTTTTTAATTATCTACCTGTCTCTACAAGAAAACCAATGGAGGAAAATATATTATTCTTGCATCAACTGCATTTTAAACAAACACAAACCTGTTCAATAAACACTGTCACATTTTTCCTTCAATTCTATCAAGCGAGCTATTATATTTTGTTCCTCAATTTATGGATCTTAATAAATATCCAATCAATTTCAGAGCAACAGGCTGACAAAGTATTGAACCAATTTATCTGTTTACGTTTTAGCATTAATTATTAAGTCATTAGAATTACAATAAAATACATAATAAATGGTCTGGGTAACAAGTATACTGAGGTTCACAATTTAATTTATTGACTGTTTGAAAAATGGTACAATATATCTTTTTTGAGGATTCCAGCAGTAATTATTAAGGCATTTGCATGACAATAATTATAGTATCCTTTAGTTTAGTCTTGCTAACAACTACAGTGAAGTTTATATTTGAATTTAATCCAATCTTCAATAGTACCTATACAGCAATATAAAAATCTATTTTATTTCCAATCAACACACCTACAAAAGAATCAATTATTTCTGATGCAACACGCATTGTTAAAAATATGACTTTTGCTCATTTGAATGATCTGTGTAATCCCAGTCTTATAAATTTAGAAAAACCTAATTACTTTTCTGTGCAACAATTCCTGTTCATTTTTGTCGATAGCACAGTCAAATAGCAAGATGAAATTTATCATTATTCTTAAGTATGCGAATAGAATTTTGAAAATCTATATGTTGCTAATATATAAATGTTCATTTCATTCCATAGAATATTGAACAGTACACCACTGTACAGGCCCTTTGGCCACGATGTTGTTCCGATCTTTTATCCTACTCTAAGATCAAACTAACCAACATGCCCTTCATGTATTGTCATTCATGTGCCTATCCAAGAGTCGTTTAGATGTCCCTGATGGATCTGAATCTACTACCACCACTGGCAGTGCATTCCACGCACCCACCACTATCGATAAAGAAACTATCTATGACATCTCCCCACAACTTCCCCATTCACTTAAAATTATGCCGCTTTGTGGGGAAAAGTCTTTCATTATCCACTCTATTTCTGCCTCTCATCATCTTACACAAAGCTATCAAGTAAACTCTCATCCTCTTTCACTGCATTGATCAAAGCCCCAGCTCCCTCAACCTTTCTTCATAAGACATGCCTTCCAGTCCAGATAGCATCTTGATAAATATCATGTGCACCTTCTCTAAAGCTTCCGGGTCCGACGTATAATGAGGTGATTAGAACCGAACACAATATTCCGAGTGTAGTCTCACCAGGGATCCATAGAGCTGCCGCATAACCTCCTGGCTCTTAATCTAAATCTCCCTGCTAATGAAAGCCAACAAACCATACAAAGTCTTCATAGCCTTATCACCTTGGATGTCACTTATGAGGGATCTATGGACGTGGACCACACGATCCCTCTGTTCCTCCAAATTGTCAAGAATCCTGCATTTAATACAAAAATATGCATTCAAATTTGAAATTACAAAATGAATGACTTCAAACTTTCCCAGGTTGAACTCCATGTGCCATTTCACAGCCCAGCTCTGCATCCTGTCAATGTCCTCTAGCAACCTACAAAAGCCCTCCACACTATCCACAACTCCACCAACCCTCGTGTCATTGGCAAACTTCCTAACCCACTCTTCCACTTCCTCATCCAAGTCAATTATTAAAATCACAAAGAACAGAGGTCCCAGAACTGATCTCTTAAGAACACCATTGGTCACCGTGCTCCAGGCTGAAAACTATCTATGTAATCTCACCCTGTCTTCTATGGGCCAGCCAATTTATTATCTAAACAGGCAGGTTTCTCGATATCCCATTCCTCATTACTTTCTAAATGAGCCTACCTTATCAAATACATTGCAAAAATACACCACATCCAGTGCTCTGTCCTCACCAATGGGTTTGTCACATCCTCAAATAATTCAATACGGTTTGTGAGGCATAACCTGCTGCTCCCAAAGCCATGCTGACCATCTCTAAACAATCTATGATTTTCCAAATAATCATAAATCCTGTCTCTCTGAATCCTCTCCAATAATTTTCCCACAACTGATGTAAGACTGACTCATTGATGTTTCCCAGGATTATCTCAATTGTCTTTCTTGAAAAAGGGAATAACTTTTGTCACGCTCCAATCATCTGGTATGACGCCAGTGGACAATGAGGATGCAAAGATCATTGCCAAAACGCAATAACCCCTTGCCTCCCTTCCCAATAACAACCTAAGTTATATCCTTTCTGGTCCAGGGGACTTATCTATCCCCATGATTTTTCAATATTTTTAACACATTCTCAGTCTTAACATCGACCTGTTCGACCATATTAGCCTGCTTCATGCTGTCCTCACAAAGAACAAGGTCCCACTCTCTCGTGAATACTGAAGCAAAGTACTCGTTAACGACCTCCCCTACCTGCTCTGACTCTTGGCACAAGTTTGCTTCACTATACGGGATATAAATGTGGAATTATGTCTCAGCACTCAATTAATGTAAAGATATTGCAGTGTACAATCACTCAATTAGTTTGAATATTGAACGCGATTTTAACTGAGAAAACACATTTGAATTGTTTGGATTATATTTCACTTCATGCTAACATTTATTGTATTTTAACCACAATAAGAGTTTCCTTTTTATGTATATAAAACTTACTTAAAATTCATCGCAGGTTTATGTGCAGAAAATAGAGTTAACATCTGTTTGTTCCTTCCTTTATCAATGGCTGTCCATTTTGAATTTGTGGAAGTTGTACATTGTAGAAAGGAAGCGAAATTGTCTTCAGCTGAATATTCACATTGAATGACTGATGCATCTTTTCAATCAAAGTACAATGAGCACGCAGTTTTGTCAATTTGTCTTTCAAAGAATTGTCATGAGATTCCTGTTTATTTAAGACCACCATTCTATTGTTATTGTAAAATATTGTTTAATTTCCAGTCCATTACACACAGAAAGTACCTAATTAATTCCTATTCAAATTACTTCAAGAAACAGCTGATTAGTTTTCATTTGAGTAATCACATTAAACATAATATTACAGTCATGCCCGTCGTGAGTGGGGAAATTGTGGAGTTTGTGGAGCTGTGGCAGTGTTTCTATTACTAGACCCTAGGGAAGGTTTCAAATCAGACCATCAACAGAAATATATCAAGAGCCGCACTGACTGTTAATTAGAAAGTACCTAAGCACAGATTGAATTGCTTTTCAATCCAACATTAGATCTGCTTCTATCTATTATATCAATAATCACAAAATTTGACACTTATTCATATCAGGTTACCAAGAAATATGTGTACAGGTATCTCCCACTCTTGGAAAGTTCGGTTTCGCCATTTTGCTTTTACAAAAGATTTACATTTGTCCCTATTTTCTCTAACTGTAAGAAATCTGAAGAGAATTTTCACTTTTACGGAGAAAGAGGAGATGTTTCCCATATAAATTAATGCTTCTTCGATTTACGCATTTTCAGCTTATGAAAAGTTTCATAAGAACACTTTACTTTCGGATAGTGTGGATACCTGTAAGTAATTTTGCTGCTTATAAATTCCTGGAGAATATTTGAAAATGTTGCAGAATTAAAGATTACAATGTCTAAGTCATGAGATTGATTGTTTTTGTTGCAAAGGGGCAAGTCCAAACAATTGAAACACATTAAACACTATTCCCTCGTGCAATAAATTTGAAATAAAGTTGATGTCTTCTTCAGTAAACTAATAAATGCTACCACCAATTTTATTTGTCAGTCAGCTGGTTACCTACTTTGCAACTAAATGGTGTGATGCATCTAAATATTCCGCTGTCGTTTGATCAAAGTGAATTTGTAATTGTTGTTCAATTTATGAATTTTCAAAAATTGTTTTTATTTTTCCATTCACCTGTTCATTTCGATCGTAAGGTTGAAATGCTTTAACAATATTGGACTGTGCTCATTTAAAAATAAGTTCTGCACATCTCTCCCATATCTGACTTCTTGCATTATGATTCAAGAATGTTTCTTGTCGGAATTCTAGTAAACTCCAAACATTTGTTGACTTCAAATAAAATCTTTAACCTAATTATCAATCTGTTGTTAATATTTCAGCTGTTTTACATTGAAATTGATTAGGTACTGATTCAGAGAGATCAACTGACAATTATAAACTATTTGCAGGATTATTGAATTGAAAGAAAGATACAGACGGGCAAACATTGTTTGGAAGGAATTCCTTTTTCATTCAAATGCGTCGGCTGTCAAGAATTCTATATCGCCTTCCATTGGTTTTCTTGTCAAGAATGCAAATTTATACTTCATGTGAATTTTAATCTGTTCTGTATTTTGAGATTTGTATCTGATGTAAGAAGAAAAAGAGGATCAATTAATATGAGAACTTCAGTGAATAGAAAGCATAGTAAATTAAAATGACAGAGGCAACCTTTAGTATTATCTCTGAATATTCAGTCAAATATTTCTAATGTCAAGAGCGTGATGCTGGAAAAGCACAGCAGGTCAGGCAGCATTTCACGAGAAGCAGAATCGACGTTTTGGGCATAACCCCTCGATCAGGAATCTTTTCTGATGATGGCCTAATGCCAAAAAGGTCGGTACTTCTGCTCTTTGGACGTGCCTAGCCTTTTCCAAATCCACACTCTTGGCTCTGATCTTCGGCTTCAGCTTTTTTCAATTTCTCCAAATATGTTTAATGAATATGAACTGAAAATGTTAGCAACAGCAGTTGAACAAGACCAAATTAACACATTTGTTTGCAATATTTATAGTGAAAAACGGTTTGAGAACATTCAACAAATCAGATCGAACAACATCTCTTGCCGTTAGAACCCTTGGCCATTCATACTAAAGAATAACCATGCTTTGAACAACCAGTATGGTGTATAACTACTGAACTGAAATACCAGAGGGACAACGATTGCATTTATTGGCGGGAATGATAACCAGATCCTTATTATGATAGTGGTGATCGATCTCAGGAACAATAAGATATTTACTGTGATTATCCCACTGAACAATAATTAGGTGGTCATGAAGATCTTTGAGTGGCTTTCTGTGCAGTGTTTTGTTTGAGCAATGATTTCAGTAACATTGGGATAGTTTACAAGATTGACAATTGACAGTTAAAGATAAATTTTAAAGGTAACAATTTTTAAAAAAATGACAGAAACACAATTCTAAGTTTACAGAATCCCGACTGTGTGGCAGCAGGCCATTTCGCCCAACAAGTTGATGATGACGTTTCAAAGAATAATCCACTCAGAACCATTCTGCTCTCAGATTCCTGGCCATTTACCCCTGACTAATGCACCTAATCTACACATCCCTGAACAGAACATTGCCAATTTACCTAACCTGCACATCTTTGGATTTTGGGAGAAAAGCAGAACATTGCAATTTCCAGACAGACATGTGACCAAGGATGGAATTGAATCCCAATGCATAACACTGTCAGGCAGGACTGCAAACCAAGAATCATCTGTTCTCAACACCCAGCCCCCATGCAAGAAGTGAGATAAGTGAGAGACGTGCAAAGTCAAATTCCAAATGAACACTCTCTGATATTGCCAATGCGTATCAATCTTACATTCAATATGAATAGGTGAATGGAAAACAAAAAAAACTCCCTGACAAATCATGAATGAACAATAATTAGAAAATTAATATAGTCAAAGGACCCAATAATATTCAGGTGAATTGCATTGTTTAACAACAAATTTGGGAAATAGCTAACTAATTAATAACGGGAAGTGGCATTTGTTTATTTTACTGATGAAGAAATTGACTTGCTTTTCATCTTAGTAACACTACAGAAGAGCGATTTATGTGCATAAAATGTTTGAATTAAGCTATTTCCAATAAAACAATCACATAGACTTCTTCATCTTTAAGACTGCAACACTCTTCCAGGAATTTAGAACCAGCAGAATTAGTTAATTTGGTTTCTTGGGAACAATAAGTGTTCGAATCGAAGTGAAGTGTATTGAAATGAATTCAACTATGTTTCCGCGGGTAAAATAAGAATTAATATTAGCAATGATTGCGAGTTTGTACACTACAATAGTTATTCATTTAGTTATTCATATAAAGAGCCGTAATTCCACATTTACGGTATGTACTGGATTAAATAATTGTTACATATGAGGAACATCTGGATTATAAAATGCGATCAATGAATTTAGAAATAATGGGAAATCTCGTTTTGCTATGTGATTTAGGAATATGTGCAAACAAACAGAAATTATTGCAGTGAAAAATAATTGCTGGTCTGTGAATTTAAAGACTGTGATTATCTAGGTAAGCAAATATTAGACATTTACAATTAATTTTGGATGGGAAGTCCTTGGATCCATTGTGGGATACTTGACCTGAAAAAAAAAACCAGTTTCATATTGCAGTGTTGGTACTCAGAAACAATTGGTTAAATTAAAATGTGAATCTCATTTTATTTGTTCAAAAAACTTTCTTAAATAATTGCGCAATTATTATCATGACAGTGACTTGATAATTAATGTTGTAAATTTGGGTGGGATGCTAAATGTCTTCAAGGCAGAAATTGATAAATTCTTGATGTCACAACGAATTAAGGTCTACGGGGAGAATGCGGGTAAGTGGAGTTGAAATGCCCATCAGCCATGATTGAATGGCGGAGTGGACTCGATGGGCCGAATGGCCTTACTTCCGCTCCTATGTCGAATGGTCTTATGGTCTTATGCTGACAATGTGTTGCTGGAAAAGCGCAGCAGGTCAGGCAGCATCCAAGGAACAGGAGAATCGACGTTTCGGGCATAAGTCCTTCTTCAGGAATGGTCATATGAGCAATTAAAATGATTCAACATTTCAAAAACACTTTACTGTGATGTTGATTGGATATTTATTAAAATTGGTAAATTGTAGAATAAAATATAGTAAATAGATTTATGAAGTGAAGAAAAAGTGAGCAATTCAGTGATTATAGGACAAAGTTTTCTTTCTCTACTAAAGAATACAGGTAACACAATAAATATGAATTTCCATCAAATGGTTTCTTCATAGAGTCATGTTATTTTTATTTAGATGATTAATATTATGATCAGTGTTCAGACATTTAAATTTGGAAGAAAATTAATAGATAATGAAAGTGATCATGAAAGTGAACAAATGATGCAATGACATTTGTTATATAAAGAAATTATAATAATTGTGTCATTATTGTACAATGATGAATAACGTTGGAATAGAAAAGACAAAAACAATCAACATGTTCAAAGTAGTTCTTTTCTTACAATGAAATGAAACCAATAATCATTTTGCAGAGAGCATGATTTGAAAATAAAACAGTCATTTTATGTGAAATATAAAGTGAAGACTACTTCCATTTTGCAAAAATGGAGACTTCCACGAATTCAAAATTTAGGTTTGCTGAATTATGCAACAAAAATGTTTGTAATTTAAAATATCTCTTGCACACAAATTTAAAATAAGTACACTTAAAGATTTTTAGAATGACAAAACGTTTGTTGTTTACATGATTGTATTACAGTCAATATCCGTGATAAAGTAGAAGCATTGTTTTAAGCAACATCATCTTTAAGTACTGAACTGAAATAGAAGATATCAATTGCACTTGTTGCATGGAATAGTAAACAAATGCTTGTCATGGTTTCAGGAGCAATAAGGATCGTACTCAGGTTATTCTACTGAACAATAATCAGATGGAAATGAAAGTCTTTGTGTAGTTCTATGTCTACTGTTTAGCGTGAACATTGGTTTCGATAAAATTGAGATGTTTATATGAGTTAGGAACAGATTGATAATTGGGTGTGAATGAAATGATTTAAAATCAGACAGTTTTTTAATATTTCCTAGGATTGCTGAGTGAAACGTTCATAAACCATCATGCAATCAATGGGATAAATGAGTGTTTGCAAATCCAACTTTCAAATGAACACAACCTGATATTTTCACACCATTTCAATGTCACATTCAATATAAATATATGACTGGAAAGCTAAAATCAAATCTCCCACAATTCATAAACTGACCAGTAATTTTAAAAATGATAAATAATATCAAGTGGCATTTGTTTATTTTACTGAAGAAGTTATTGATCTTTTCTCATATTTATATCACTGGAACGTAAAATTCTATGTGTTGTTTTAACTAAGATCTACAGAACAAGAGAAAATTAGTGACTATCAAACTTTGTATATTTCAGGTTTACGACTGCAACATTCTCAAATAATTTCGGAGAATTTTGATTGAATGCAATTAGTCTCCAGAAGAAAGTACAAAGCAGATACTGTGATTATTGGAATGAACGATGATACCTCGATATAATCTACTGATATTGTGATTGGATATACAGTAAACGTCAGCATCGAAGTAAATTATAATCAAATCAATTTAAAATTTTTCCATGTTTAAAATAAATACAATATTCACAATGATTGAGAGATAGTACTTTGCAATGCCCTTGCAGTATTTATTGTACGGAAGGATATTTCCACATTTGTATCCCTTACTGGATTGCACAATTATTATAACTAGAATATATATTAGCAACAAAGGGATTTTTAAAATCATATTCGTGAATTTGAGAATAATGAGATATCTCATCTTGATATTAGAATGAGTAATAGCTAGAAATGAAGATTAATATTGCAGGGAAACATATTTGGAGCTCTCTGAATTTGAAAGTGTGAGATAATTGGTATCTTTCAAATGAGCAAACATCAGATATTTACAAAGAATCTTGCAAGGGATATTATTCGTCGTTTTGTTTTTGGAATTGCCTGAACAAAAACGTATTAGTATAGTAGCATTGACAATAAGAAATAATGAATGAAATTTTAAAAATCACTGCATTTTTACAAAGTCTAAGTTACATTGTTGTGTAATTATTGTATTTGATAAATGCCTTTATAATCCTGACAGATAAATAGACTTAATATTTTGAAAGCACTTTGCTCTGATGTTGATTAGATATTCATTAAGATTAAGAAACTGAAAATTAAAGCATAAAACTTCGCTGTATGGTGTGAAAAAATCATTCAGCAACAATTGAAAAAAATGATTTCGTTCAAAAATGCAGGCAATGCAAGATTTATATGCTTCCAATAGTTTTCTTGAAGCATCATGTCAATTTTATTAATGTAATTTTTAATCACAATAACTGTTCCGATATTTATTTCAGAATTAGGCCATGAAAGTGACTCTTATTGTGAACAAAGTATAGTGTTAATGACATTTGGTACGGAAAGGAATTCTCATAATTGTGTGATTATTATTTACTGACAACTAACATAGAAGGAAAAGAAAAAATTGTCAACATTTCCAAACAATATTTTTCTTATAATGAAATGAAAATAAAAATCATTTTGGAGGGCACATGGTTTGAAGAAAAGAAACACTCACATCATGTGACATTTGAGCTGAAGACTAGTTTCCGTTTCCCCCATTGTAGTCTTCACAATAATTTAAAATGTGTTGTTGGTAGAACTAAAGAACAAATGGATATAATCAAATTGTTTTCTTGTACACCAAAAAAAGGCAAATGTAAAGCAATTTTATCATCAAAATTATATCGCTCTGAATTTAATCATTTCACACTCAATAAATGTATTTATTGAATCGAAATGTCATCATAGCTGTAGAAGAGTTTTCACCCGACAGTGAATGAAGACTCTTGACGCAGGCTGAGCTCAGGCATGTGGAAGATGTTTACTCATGCAGCAATCAGTTAACAAAGGGATCATCCCCTGAGGCCAATCTCTGAAGGGAGATCCATGGCACACTGTAACATGGACAATAAAAATCAGCATTTTTATGGACTTTCTGCATCACAATGGCCACGTGCAATGTGGTTACAACCCTCTTCTCCTCATCCAGACACCTAATTCACACACATAATCGCAGATGGACATTCTAATGGACATTCCCAAATTCCTTTCATCTCATGTTGTTTAACAGGTTCTATAATCTCCAGTCTTTGGGATCTTTCCACGCATTTTATTAATTCAGATTCCAAAATTATTCCTGCACTCCCTCTGGCCTCTCAGGATGCCTTATCAGTTGGGACATTTTGAATTCTGCTATTTTATTTTATTTTATCAAAGTCAATTACGCCTCATATTGTTCGCTGTCCTAATTATATATGTACAAAGAAATACAAAAGACAGTTTTGACTTACTTGCTATAAGATTAGTGATATGACTTGTGTTATAAAGTTTGTTACATTTTGTAAAATTATACAGCTACTCTTACTGTCAGGACTTTATAATTAACGGGCAGTCAACATCATACCTTGAAGTTAATTCCAAAAACGAGCTAACTGCACCTATAAGTCTAAATGCTTTTCTGTAATGTTTTTTGATAGGCACTGGTTACATGTATCTAATTATGTTACAAATTACCTCTATGATTCTCAAGAATCTGTAATCACAACCTTTGTTTAATATTCTGAGTAACTTTAAAATAATAACTATTTCTGACAAACGCACTCTTCTGTTGTCGCGATAGCTGATTAGAAATCTCATATAGCTGCCCGTCAATTGTAAAAATGAACAGCATTTGTTGGAGTGTAATGGGCGGCACGGTGGCACAGTGGTTAGCACTTTGCCTCACGGTGCCAGAGACCCGGCTTCAATTCCCGCCTCAGGTGACTGACTGTGGAATTTGCACATTCTCCCCGTGTCTGCGTGGGTTTCCTCCCACAGTCCAAAAATGTGCAGGCTCGGTGAATTGACCATGCTAAATTGCCCATAGTGTTAGGGGCATGGGTAGGTGAATGAGTATGGGTGGGTTGCGCTTAGGTGGGTCGGTGTGGACTTGTTGGGCCAAAGGGCCTGTTTCCACACTGTAAGTAATCTAATCTCAAAAATAAATCAGACGTCTCTTAATGTGTAAGTCCTAATATTAATCCAATGATTTCTGTGAACATTTAAATGAGAAAGGAACAGCTATTACCTGTGACTGTTGGATGGGGAGTCATGAGTTTGTGTTTGTGTTGACCTGGAATAAGAGAACTATTATTCTTTTTAATATTGACACTAAGAAATACTGGATTGAATTAAAATGTGAATTTGACGATGTTTGTTACAAAACCTAAACTGAATTACTGTGTGATTTTTGCAATGACAATATATTGATAATTATTTTTAGAACTTTGGCAAAGTAAATGATTCAATATTTCCAAATGGATTTGCTGTGATGTTGATTAGATATTTCTTAATCTGTCAGCTGATAATACAAATTCTGGCATGATGATGTGGAAAGACATTAGACATTCAGTGAACGTTGATCAGAAATGGTTTATCATTCAAAATTCTCAGATCTTCAAGATTTCTATAATAGGTTTCTGAGCTTTTATTCTGGAGAAATATAATATATAATAAGAACAAATTCTGCATTGTATTTAATTCATGCAATTTTTCACATTAGACATTTGAGTCAGAATTATAAAGAAAAGCAGTCAATAAGGAAGATTTATTTTCACAGAAACATGCAGTCAACAGCATTTATCAAAGTATTTGTTTCAATATTGTCTCGGAATAAATATATAAATACATTTAATGGCGATCAGTTGACAATGTAATGAGCCACAATTACATTTTTATCACAATTTTTGGACTGGAAACCTATCAGAAAAAGATTCGTATATTTAAGACTTGCTTCATCTCAATACATGTTACGAGTAGTATCCTCAGTCATAAGTAATAAGGTGTCATCATTGGTCTTGGAAAGATGTAGTGTGCAAATTATAATAAGGTGTCTCTTACTTATCTTTGGATCTGGTGGGAGAGTGATGTTTGCTGTGATTATTTATCCTGAGAACAATAAGGCAATAATGTTGAGCTGATTTCCCTGATCTGGGAAATGTTGCACAACATTTTACCAAAATTCTGGATTCGAAACATTCAATTGGTTTCGTGCAAAACACCCTTCACTTGTCATTCTCAAGCGGGGTGTATAACGCTCATGCATTGGCTGGAAGTCAAGGTGCCTGGAAGTCTGCTTCAACCTCTCCAAAACACAACTCTCGGGCTCGTTGTAACTGGATCTCTCGAACCTTTGTGACCTCTTTCACCGGGCTTTCCACAGTTTTCTGGAGATGATTATTTTGACTAATGTTTGCTTCAGTTTGACGTTTTTAGCTCTGATTTCCCCAGCTATAGGAAGATTTAGAATGTTCAATTATGGGCGACAGGTCACTTGACTTTAGTGGACAGATAAAATGTGGTTCACTTATTGTTTGAGTAATGAATTGAGAATGAATATTTGCATTTTAACAAATATAATGTTTCAATTATTTCAGCGGTTTGCAATGACATTGATTAGATACTCATTAAGAGAGATCAACTGACAATTATAAGATATTTGCAGGATTGTTTAATTGAAAAAGGATACAGACCTGCAGAGATTTTTTGAAAGGCATTGCTTTTTCATTCAAATATCATGACTGTTCAAGAAGTCTATGTAGCTGTTCATTGGTTCTCTTGTCCAGATACTAATTTATAATTCATATCGCTTTTATTGTGCCCGGAGTTTTGAGATTTGTATCAGATTAAGAAGAAAATGTGGAGCTATTAAAATGAGAACTTGAGTGAATAGAAAGCACAGTAAATTTAAATTACAGAGGAAACAGAGAGTATTTGCTCCAAATAAACAGACAAATATTTTTAATGTCGAAAGTGTGATTGTGAAAAACACAGCAGACAAGGCAGCATCCATGGAGCCGGAGATTCCCGAGGAAGGCTTATGCCCAAAACGTGGTTTCTGCTGCTTCTCAGA
This sequence comes from Chiloscyllium punctatum, assembly GCF_047496795.1. NCBI lineage: Eukaryota > Metazoa > Chordata > Chondrichthyes > Orectolobiformes > Hemiscylliidae > Chiloscyllium > Chiloscyllium punctatum. The sequence continues at coordinate 50,224,542 of NC_092752.1, forward strand.
TGCTGCCTGACCTGCTGTGCTATTCCAACACCACATTCTTGACTCTGATCTTCACCATCTGCTTTCCTCATTTTCTCCAAATATTTGTAATGGACATGAACTGAAAATGTTAACCTCGGCAGTTCAACAAAACCAAATTTACACTTTTTTTTTCAATATTTGGACAGAAAATTGTTTGTGATCACGCAACATATCAGGACACATGAACATCGCTTCTGTTAGAATCCTTGGCCATTCATAATAAAGAATAACCACAGATTTGATCGTGTGTAATTACTGAACTGAAATACCAGAGGAGAACTATTATATTTATTGGTGGGAATGATAACCAGATCCTTACTGTGGCAATGTTGATTGATCTCAGGAACAATCAGATGTTATTCTGATTATTTCACTGAAGAGTAATTAGCTGGTCACGGGGACCTTTTTGTGATCTCATGTTTTGTGTGAGTATTGATTTAAAAAAAATAGATATTTTACAAGATTTAGGAACTCATTGATAATCAAGCATTAAACATACTAACTGAAGTCAACTTTAAAAAATATATCAGAATTGCTCAGAGAAACGCAATTAAACTATTGTAGAATCCCTGTTAGCACAGTGTGGTAACAGGCCATTTGGTCGAAAAAAATGACCCTCCAAAGACTAACCCACCCAAACACATTTCACGACCATATTCCTCTACATTTCCTGCTGACTAATACACACATCCATGAACACAATGTGCAATTTAGCATGGCCAGCTCACCTAACCTTCACATCTTTGGATTGTGGGAGGAAACCACAGCAAAGTCATGTAGACTTGGGGAGAACGTACAAAAGCCACACAGTCACCCGAAGATGGAATCAACCCGAGGTCCCTGGCGCTGTGAGGCAACATTGCTAACCGCTGCGCCACGATATGCGCTAAGTAAAATCAGTGAGAGATATGCAAAGACAAATTTGAAATGAACGCACTCCAATATTGTCAAAGCATGTCAATCTTATATTCAATGCGAATAAGTGAATACAAAACAAAACATCAAATTCCCGACAATTCACGAATGAATAATAATTAGATATGTATTTTGATCAAACGCCATAACAATATTTAGATGAATTGCGATTTTTAATAATAAATGTAGATAATTAGCTGACTAATGAATAATTGGAAGTGTCATATGTTTACTTTACAGAAGAAGAAAGTGACTTGTTTTTCACCTTTGTAACATTGAGGAATACCAATGTGTGTGTTTGTTCCAAATGTTTGAATCAAGCTCTTTCAAGCACAAAACACTTATGACTTACGATCACTTAGCCTTTTCAACTTTAAGACCGCAACATTCGCAAATATTTTCCAGGAATTTAGAACCAGTAGAACTAGTTAATTTCTTTTCTTGGGAACCTGAAAATAATAAACAGCTGATACTGTGAATTAGTCATTCAATGGGAACATTCAGCTGAAGACAACATCTCTTCTTTCCAAAAATGTTCAACTTCCAATAATTCAAAATTTATTGTCATTGTCGAATGAAACAATAAAGAGACATATGTTATTTTTCATTTGATTTAATTGCATGAAAAATCCTTATGTCTTATTGTGATTACAAACAGAATAAATGTTAGCACTTAAGTCAAATATAATTAAATTAATTCAACTATGTTTTCGCAGATAAAATAAAAGTTGATATTTACAATGATTGAGACATTGTGCACTGCAATATATTTACATTAGTTCATGTACTGTGCCATAATTCCAGATTTGCATAATGTACTGGATTGAATAATTATTAAATGTTATCATATATCAGCAATAATTGAATTGTCAAATCTATCAATGCATTAAGCAATAATGAAAAATCTCATTTTGCTATGTGATTGAGTAATGTCCGGAAATGGACTGAAATTAATTTAGTGAAAAGTATTTACATTTCCTGAATCTTAAGGCTGAGATGACCGTTATCATTCAAATGAGATGTTTGCAATGATGTTGGATGGGAAGTCATTGGTTCTGTTCTGGGATAGGTGACTTGCAAAAAAATGCATTTTCACACTGTATATATTAGTACTAAGAAACAATGTTTCAATAATTGTGCCATTATTGTAATGACAATGACTTGATAATTAATGTTGGACATGAAGATTTAAAACGATTCAATATTTCAAAAGCACTTTGCTGTGATATTGATTGGTTATTTATTAAGATCAGCAAACTGAGAATAAAACATAGTAGCTAGCTGTATGGATTGAAGACAAAATGCGCCATGTAACGATTATTGAACAAAGTTTTTTTTTAAATTCAAAAATATACCTGATACAAGAATTGTGAATTTCGATCCACTGGATTCCTTGTACATATGTTAGTTTAATATATATGATTAATATTATGATCAATGTTTAAAGATTGGTGTCAGAATTAGGAAGAGAATTAGTAGATCATGAAACTGAACAAGCAATGTAGCCAATGACATGTGGTTATATAAAGTGATTTTAATAATTATATTATTATTGTACAATGATGAATAATGTTGTAATAGAAATGACAAAAAATTCAACGTGGACAAAGCAGTTCTGTTCTTACAATGAAATCAAAGCAATGATCATTTTGTAGCACACATGATTTGAAAAGGCATTCTTTTAATGTGAAATATACTGTACAGTGAAGACTAATCTTTTTGCGAAAATGGAGGAATTTCACAATTTCGAAACGTGGTGTTTGTTGAACTCGTGACAAAATTGTTACAATTTGAATTGTCTCTTGTACACACCCAACAAAAAAGGAGCTGAAAGATTGTTTGAAAGACAAAATTTTGTTTTCAATGTTATTGTATTACAGTCAATATCCATGATAAAGTAAAACTTTTTGTTTAAACAGCGTAAATTGTCATTAACGCCATAACTGAAATATAAGATATCAATTGTACTTAGTGCATGGTATAGTAAACAAATGCTTACTGTTGTCATTAGTCTCAAGAACAATAAGGTAATTACTCAGGTTATTCCACTGAACAGTAATCAGCTAATGATGAATAAAATTGAGATAGTGACATGAATTAGGAACAGATTAATAATTTGGTGTGAAAGATCTTATTTAAGTTTCGACAATTATTAATATTTACTAGAATTGCTCAGAAAAACACATTTAAGACGTCATGCAATAAATGAGATAAGTGAGAAATATGTAAAGTCAATTTTCAAATGAATGCACTTGGATATTTTCACAGCATTTCACTCTTACATTCAATATAAATAGGCGTGGAAAAATAACAAATTTCTCACAATTCATAAACAGATCAGTAACTGAAAATTGATAAATAAAAGCAAGTGGCATTTGTTTATTTTATTGAAGAAGAACTTGATTTTTGTGTCTCATATTTAAAGCACTGAAGCATCAAGTTCTATGTGTTCCTTGAACTCAGCTCTTCAGAACAAATGAAAATCAATGAATATCATTACTTTGTATATTTCATCTCTATAACTGCAACATTGTCAAATATTTCCAAGGAATATTGTTTGTGTGGAATTAGATACATTCTGTTATTAGTGATCTGAAGAAAATAAATAGCAAATACTGTGATTTTTGGAATGAGCAACAGATGGACGCATATCTGACATTGATTTGAAAAGCAATGCAATCGATTCTTAGATATTTTTGAATTAAAATAAAGAACTGCTCTGTCACAACGCTGTGCAATGTGGTAATTGAAACTGTGCCTAGTGGTCTGGTAGCAGAGGCACTACCAGATCTGAACAAGATTCCTTCATATTGTTCCCAGCCAGGCTGGGCAGGGCTACAATCACATACTCACTGTGGTTACTCAAGTGAAAAGTAATCAGATGTTTATGTGATAACTGGATTGGAATTAAATGGTTGGATCTTGTGTGCAATGTACTGTAAATTTAGGAGAAATTTGTAATAATAATAGGAGTTAACAAATGTCTTAATTAAACATGATTTTTATGATAATTTGTGTTACAACAACTTGACAGAATTGTGTGATTACTGCACATTGATAAATAAAAATGAATACAATTATTTTATATGTTCAAAATAGTTGCTCAGTTTATGAAGTGCAAATTAAAATGTTTCTGTTCTATACTTAAATTGGAACAAAATGATGAACTGGTCAGTCAATGGAGGCACCTTCATTCTTTCTGAAAATGTATCATTTCGAAGAAGTCACCATTTCCTTTTATTGTTTAATGAAACAAGGGTGATGTCAATTCTTTTTTGTGTACTTCAAAAAGATTCATGTGAAGTTAAATAATTTTGTACATGATAAATGTTTAACTGCTATTGTCATTAGAAACATTAAAAATGTTAACATTGAAGTGAATTACAATCAAATCAATTCAGAAGTGTTTCCAAGTTTAAAATGAAAAGTAATATTCACGATGATTGAGAGATTATACAGCACAATATCCTTGCATTACTTATTATACGGAACCATAATTCCACATTTACACCCCTTCCCGAATTGAATAATTATTCGATATAAGGTATCAACAACAAATTGATTTTAAAAATTATATTAGTGAATTTAAGAATAATGAGGTATCTCATCTTCCTATTCCACTGAGTAATGTGCAGAAATGAAGAGAAAGTTTGCAGCGTAAAGTAATTGGTGTTCTCTGAAATTCAATGGCAGAGATGACTGTGATCTTTCAAATGAGCAGAAGTCAGGTATTGCTAAAAGGATATTGCAAGGGAAATTACTGGTTTTTATGAGGTTGTATTGGCCTGACCAAATCGGGTTTTATCTTGTAGCATTCACACTAAGAAATATGGAAGATATTAAAAACACATTGTGCTTGTTATAAAGTCTAAGTTTAAGGGTCGTGTAATTATGGTGATGGATAATTGTTTCGCGAATCCTGATAGATAAATTTTCTTCATATTTGCATGCACTTTGCTCTGATGTTGATTTCATATTTATTAATATTAATAAACTGAAAATGAAAATCTAAAAGGTTGCTTTACTAATTAAAAAAACACACAGCAACAATTGAACACAGTTCAACTTTGTTCTTTTTTGGCAAGTCCTGTCTATTTTGTTAATGTAACATTTACCTGGATAAATGTTTAGACATTTTTTGGCAGAATTAGGAAGAAAATAATTAGGCCAGGAAAGTGAGTATGATTGTGAACAAAATGTCGAGTTAATGACATTTGGTACAGGAAGTCATTTTGTACCAAATGACTGATAATTTTGTGATTATTGTTCATTGACAACTAATGTTGTAAGATGTCGCTCTGAAAGTAATAATTTCACACATAATAAATATTTGTGTTGAATTGAAATGTCATCATAGCTGTAGGAATGTTTTCCTCTGACAGGGAATGGGGACTCAGGAGGCAGGGTGAACTCAGGCCGGTGGAAGAGGCGACTCATGCAGCAACCAGTTAATGCAGGGATCATCCCCCCAGGCCAATCTCGGAAGGGGGGTCCATGACACACTGTAACGTGTACAGTAGAAAAGAGTATTTTTACACACTTTCTATATTACAATGACCACATGGTTACAGTCCTTCCCTCCTTATACAGACACCCAATCCTGTAGAACAACTAATTTCAGATGGGCATTGTTATGGATAGCCCCATCTTTCTATTGTCTCACGGTGTTTAACCAGTGTATAATCTCCAGGCATTGAAATCTTTCTATGTATCTTATTTCTTCAGATTACAATGTTAATTGCTGCACTCCTTCTGGCCTCTCACTCTGCCTTATCTACGATTCTCAAGAATCTGTAATTAGACGCTTTGTAAAAAAAAAATTCTGAGCAACTATAAAATAATAACTATATCTGACAAACGAATGCTATCTGTTGCGCTGATAGCTGCTTAGGGGGTTAACTGTGCTGTATCTTGCAGCTGGTGTTTATTCATTCACTGGAATAATTATTCTTTCATTAATGAAGGTCAGGGTTGGTCGTTTTTCTGTATCTGGCATGTTCTTATTGCTGTCTGGAATATAACTGTCTGGAATGGCATACTTATGGACTTGGAGTAGGATTGTACAAAATGTTCTTTTTTAATTAAGACTGGAACAGTCTGTTCGTCTTGTTTGTCTCCCCTCCACTATCTTGTGTTTTAATTCAAAGGCAGGTTGTGTCTTTTTGTTTGTCAGACAAGAGCCAACATGGACCCTTCTGTTCGAGATGGGGCAGGGCATCCCCACAACAGAAAATCAACCAGGATTTCGTATTAAAATAAAAAATCATCATTTGCTACCGTTAGGAAACAGTACCATGCAATATGCCTCCGCAACTGAGACTTAATTCCACACTTAAAACCGAATATACTGCATTTGATCAAAGATTAAATGTTAGATATAAGGAACAATTACTCTTAGCACTCTTAGCACAGGTCACTGCAAACTTAAAATGATTAGAAATCTCATGTTGTAATATGTATCAATGAATATTAATTATTGGAGTCTAAAACAACTGGACATATCTTCATTTGGAAGGCTGAATATTAAACCAATGATTACTGTGAACATTCAAATGAGAAGGTATCAGATATTTCCTGTGAGTGTTGGATGAGGAATCATTGCTTGGTTAGTGGTTGTGTTGACCTGTAACAGAAGATCCATTTTTCTTTGTAAAGTTGGCACGAAGAAATAATGCTTTAAATTGAAGTGTGAATCTCACGTTATTTGTTTCAAATCCTAAACTGATTGTTGGAATAACAATGAAATGGTAATCTCTACTTTAGAACGCTGACACATTAAGTGATTCAATATTTCCAAACGAGTTTGCTCTGGTATTGATTACATAATAATTAGTATAGGTGAGCATTAGAACGCTGGCATGATGGTTTGGAAAATGCATTCGATATGCAGTGATTATTGATCAGAACTGTTTTGTCATTCAACGTTCTCAGATAGTCCTGAATTCGGCACTTGCTGTCTCAGCTTTTCTTCTGTAAAAATACAATATGTAATCCATGCAACTTTTAATGTCATCAATATTCAGGCATTTGTGTCACATTACAAAGAAAATAAGTCGATAAGGAACAAGGGTATCATAGCAAAATACAGTCAACAGCATTTATAGAGGAAATTTTTTAACATTGCCTCTGAGTAAACACATGAAAAATTTTAATGGACATGTGTTCACAATGTGCTGAGCCACAATTACATTTTGTCGTGATGACTGGGGGCCAGCCTATCAGAAAACTCGCCTATATTTAGGAATTCCTTCATTTCAATACATGTTAGTATCAGCATCCTTAGTCGTAAATAATGAAGTGTAATTACTGGTGTGGGAAAGATGAAATGCGTAAATTATTAGAAGGCATTCCTTGCGGATTTTGGGATGGTGTGAAAGCGTGATGTTTTCTGTGGATATTCATTCTGAGAACAAAACAATACTGCTAAAAAGTTTTTGACTGAACAGTATTTAGGTGGCCTTGAGGATCATCGTGTAGCTTTATGTGTAGTGATTATTTTGATTTCAAGCGCTTTGAGATGTTTTCCATCATTTGGAAAATGATTAATAATTTTGTCACAATTTTGTCACTAATGTGGCCATTAGTTGGATTCAAAGCATCCGATGTGTTGGTGCGAAATTCCTTCATTGTTTGCATTTGTAAGCGAGGTGTATAATGCTCAGGCACTGGCTGGAAGTCAAGGTGTAAGAAAATCTGTTTCATCCTGGAGCTGATTAATTCTAGCTGCTGTTTGATTGAGTTTGATTAATTTTGTATTTGTCCCGATTTCTCTGCCTGTAGGTGAATTTAGAACGTCCAATTTCTGTCCAATGATCACTTCACGTTAGTGAAGTTAAAATATAATTCACCTATTGTGAAAGAAATGAATTGACAACTAAAGTTTGCGTTTTAACAAATAAAACGATTTGATTTTTTTTAGCAATTTACACTGATATTGATGAGATATTTATTAAGATAGATTAACTAAGAATTATAAACTAGTTACAGGATTGTTGAATTGTTAAATCACAAACTTAGAGAGGTTTTTGGAATGATTTAGAGGTGTCAGTATTGGACTGATGTGTACAAAGTTAAAAAATCAAGCACCAGCAGGTTATTAACCAACAGGTTTATTTGGAAGAACTAGCTTTCAGAGCGCTGCTCCTTCATCAAGTTGAAGGAACAGTGGTCCAAAAGCTGGTGTTTCCAAATAAACCTGTTTGACTATAACCTGGTGTTGTGCGATTTTTAACTTTGTTTTTTGGAAGGTTTTTTGTCATTCACATATACAGGCTATTCAAGAATTCTATCCACCTTTCCATGGTTCTCATTTAGAGACCACTCATTTACAATTCATTTAACTTTCACCGTAACTAGTATTTCAAATTTGCATTAGATTAAAGATGAAAACTAGGACCAATTAACGAGTACTTCCATGAATGCAAAGCACAATAAATTCAAATTACAGAGGCAAAATTCAAGTTTGATCTGAATAAGCAAATAATTACTTTGAATGGAAACGATCTGAAAATGTTTACATCTAACTTTAAACTAAGTCAAATTACTATTTTTTTGAAATACATGGACTGAAAACCAGTTTGAAAACATGAACAGAAGAGGACTATCAACATGTCTTTCTGTTAGTGTACTTGGCCAATCGTAATAAATAATAAATACCACTTTCAGCAACAAGTATCATGTGTAATTACTGAAACGAAAAGTAAGAGGATAGCTCTTGTATTTGTTGGCTAGAATGATAACCAGATGTTTACTGTGGTTATTGCACTCAGCAACAATAAGATCAAGACCAATGGCTGGTAGAATCATTGGCCACTCGTAATGAAGAATAAACACTGCTTTGAGCAGCAAGTATCATGGATAATTACTGAACAGAAATTTCAGAGGACACACGTTGTATTTATTGGAGGGAATGATAACGAGAGCTTACTGTGTGGATTTATCTCAGGAACAATAAGACAATTACTCAGATTATTCCAGAGTACAGTAATTAAATGGTCATGAAGAACATTTGTGAGAAGATTTGCAGCTCGGGTGCTGTTGTTGTGGTTCTGTTCAACGAGCTGGGAATTTGCAGATGTTTTGTCCCCTGTCTAGGTGACATCCTCAGTGCTTGGACGCCTCCTGTGAAGCACTTCTGTGATGTTTCTTCCTGCATTTATAGTGGTTTGTCTCTTCCGCTTCTGGTTGTCAGTTCCAGCTGTTCGTTGCAGTGGCCGGTTTATTGGATCCAGGTCGATGTGTTTGTTGATTGAATCTGTGGATGAGTGCCATGCCTCTAGGATTTCCCTGGCTGTTCTCTGCTTGGCTTATCCTATAATAGTAGTGTTGTCCCAGTCCAACTCATGTTTCTTATCATCTGCGTGTGTGGCTACTTAGGATAGCTGGTCGTGTCGTTTCGTGGCTAGTTGGTGTTCATGGATACGGATCGTTAGCTGTCTTCCTGTTTGTCCTATGTAGTGTTTTGTGCAGTCCTTGCACGGGATTTTGTACACTTCGTTGGTTTTGCTCATGCTGGGTTTCGGGTCCTTTGTCCTGGTGAGTTGTCTGAGAGTGGCTGTTGGTTTGTGTGCTGTTATGAGTCCTAGTCGTAGTGGTAGTCTGGCTGTCAGTTCAGAAATGTTCATGATATATGGTAACGTGTCTAGTCGTTTGGGTTGTGGCATGTCCTCATTCCGTTGTTTTTCCCTTAGGCATCTGTTGATGAAATTGCGGGGGTATCTGATTTTGGCGAATACATTGTAGAATACAGCGTTCTTCTTCCTCTTTTTGCAGTTCTGGTGTGCTGCTCTTTTGTGGCCACAACACACTGCAGCACTGAATAGGTGAATAGAAAATAAAAGCAAATTCCTGACAATTCATGAATGAATAATAATTAGAAATTTAATTTTATCAAGTTGTGGAGAAATTATAAAGAATCACCAGGAGACGCAAAAAATTCATTAAGAAGTAGATCTTTTATTTGTGAAAAAAAACCCGTGACATTGAGAAAGCAGATTCTCGAATGCCCACGAACCTCGGGGTCCATGGATTTTTATATATTTTTATCATATTTATGTTATCTTATCAGCATGACCAACTATATTAATTAAAGTACCTCACTCTCGCTACACAATAAACCAATGATGTTAGTTTCCATTATCCCTTCAGTTGTACATTCCACTTAATGTTATTGTAATGTTAAGGTTAGATAGTTATTGCTAACTCTGCTACAATGATCTCCCATTCCAGACTAACCTGTCATGATAGATACTAACTATTCCATCTATTACAGTAGTCTCCTGTCTCAAGTTGACTCTACTAAATATTAATTAGATATTTTAATGTCATGTCCCAAATCTATAAGGTCCCAATCCTGTCATGATATCACTTAACAGAGAAACTTGCTTTATTACTGTATTATCTCATCTCGCCAGAGACCTTTCAGCCTTAACATTACTCTGCTAATTGGTGTAAGAGCATCCATTATTCTTATCCCATCCTCCCTTACACAGACCACAGATTGCCAGTGGTCTTCATGCTTTAACCCTTCCCATGCTTTCATGCTCTTTATTTTCCATAATTAAAGCACGCATCTATATTTAGATGAATTGCAATATTTAATAGGTGATTATCTGACCAATGAATAATACGAGGTTGCATTTGGTTATTTTGCTGAAGAAGAATTTCGACTGTTTATTTTCTCATCTTGATAACACCAGGAGAATAAGGATTTATGTGCTTGAAATGTTTGAACTAGTTTCCTTCAAACAGAATAAAGAATCAGTGAGTATCATTTCTTAGACTCTTAACTTTAAGACTGCAACATTCTCAATTATTTTTCCAAGGAATGTAGAGACAGAATAATTAAATGCTTCATTTCATTAGTTACCTGAAGAAAATAAATAGTAGTATGGTGACTATTGAAATGCACAGCAGATTGAAGTATATCTCATGGTGTTTTGAAAAGCGGTTCAATCTATACTCAGATATTTTCTCATGAAATTTCCGAGCTGCTCCGGCACATCTCTGCTGAAGGTGGGAATTGAAATCATTCCTCTTGATCTTGTCGTCGAGACACTGTCAGAGCTCCACAAGTACCCTTCATAATGTTCCAACCCCGGGAGGGCAAGACTATAATTACATGCTTACTGTGGCAAATCAAATGAAAACTAATCAGATGTTTATTGTAATAATTTGAATGGGAATTAATTACGAATTTCCTGTGCCTAATGAACTGAATAAACAGCTTAGTAATAATGTAACAAAGCAATAATGACTTTGATTAAATATGAATCTCATGATTATTCATGGCAGGAAAAATAAAATTATTTGATCATTGTACATTGATGAACAAAAAAAATAAAATAGGTCTATATGTTCAAAGTAGTTTGTCACAGAATAAAAAGAAAATGGAAATGCTTTTGCAACATAAATGAATAGGAAAATAAATGAATTAGTCACTCAATGCGACTATTCATCTGAAGACAACTTTCCATCTTTCCAGAAATATTCAATTTCTCAAAGTCCAAAATGTACTGTGACTATTTCATGGGACAATAAAGAGATGTTAGTTCCTTTTGCTGTACCTCAAAAAGTCACAAGAATTTTAAATGATTTTGTTCCATGAAATATGATGAACTTATATTGTGTTTATAAATACAGTAAATGTTAATATTGAAGTGAAATATAATTAAATCAATTCAAGTGTTTCCAGGGTTAAAATAAAAAAAAATAATATTCACAATACACACTGCAAAATCTTTACATTATTTTATATATGAGCATAATTCCACAGTTATACCCGAAACAATATTGAACAATGATTAGATGATAGCAACAATTGGATTGTCAAAATTCTATCAGTTAATTTAAGAATAATGAGAAATCTAAGTTGATTATTTGACTGAACATTGTGGAGAAACGACCAGGAATTATTCTAATGAAAAGTAATTAGACTTTTTTGAATGCTTCAGGTTGAGATTACCTTGATCATTCAAATTAGCAATCATCAGGTATTTACAATGAGATGTTGAATGGGAAGTCTTTGGTTCCATTATGGGATATTTCACCTGAAAAGTAAATTGATTTTTATATTGTAGCGTTTGTACTAATAAACAATTGATGAAATTAAAATACGAATCACAAAATATTTATTAGAAAGTCTAACTCCAACAATTGTGCAACTATTGTAATGGCAGTGACTGGAAAATTAACGTTGTAATGTGAACAAATAAATTGATTCAATATTTTACAAACACGTTGCTATGATGATGATTGGATATTCATCAAGATCGGTAAACTTAGGAATATAACATAAGAATTTTTAAGAATTTTAACATAAGAATCTGTGGATTCTTAAAAATGATACATTCAGTGATTATTCAGCAGAATTGTTTAAGGCTCAAAATGCAGGGTTACGAGGATGACATGTTTCTGTTCATTGATTTGCATATTGAGACGTACTTTTAATTTATATACCTTTTTACAATGTTTAGACATTCATGTGAGAAATAGGAAGTCAATACGTCAGTAGTAAAAGTGTGTATCATATTGAACATAAGATACGGGGAACTTCCATAATCTTGTGATTTTTGCACATTGATAAACAACTTTGGTGTAAAAAAGTTTAGAAAACAACATGTTTTAAACAGTTTCTTTTCTTGTAACAAATTGAAAATTTTATAAAATCCTTATGCAATGCATATGATTTGAAAACGCATCAGTCACAAAACACCAGTCACAAAAAATATCGGCTCAAGAACATTCATTTATTATTCATAAAGTTTAAATTTTAAAAAATACTTCGACACTTGTATCATAACTGGGAAGAAAATGAGAAGCAATTCATGAGCATTTTCGTGAATGAAAGTCAAAATAACTTAAATCCACAGTGCCACCTTTCAGTATTTTCTCTGAAGAAGCAGATAAAGATTATAATGCACAAGCTCAAAATGTTTTCAGTTACAGTTGTTCAAAGCCAAAATTAAATTATTTTATTTTGCGATTCTTCCACCAGAAACCTGATTGGAAAGCTGCTACGTATGTTCCAGTTAGTATCCTCGGCCATTTGTAATAAAGTATGGTCATTGGTTTTAGCGAAATATTTCATGTGCAATTACTGAACTGAAATTTAAGAAATCAAATAAATTTATTGGGTGGGTTTGCTCACCAAATGTATGCTCTGGTTCTTGCTCTCAGGAACAATAAGATACGAACTCAGGTTTTTCTCCTGAGCAGCAATTAGATGACCAGGAGAACATTTGTATGGCTGTTTGTGCAGTGTTCTGTGAGCATGGAATTCAATGACATTGAGACATTTTACTAATATAAGAAGGGATTAATAATTGGGTGTTAAATATATTCATCAGGTCATTTTATTTTAAACCTGTTGCACTATAACCTGGTGCTGTGCGATTTTTAATTTCGTGAAACAAATTTAAAAACAACACGTTATAAGTGAGATATATGCAAAATCGATTTTCAAGTGAACACACTCCGACATTTTCAATGCATTTTATCTTAACATTTAATATTAGAAGGCCATTTCAAAAATAAACCGAACTCTCAGGCAGTTCATCAATTGAACAGTAAATAAACTTTTAATTTAATGAAATACATAGCAATATTGAGACAATTACAATATTGTATTGTATAATAAAGGTAATCTGATGAACTGACGGGCAATAGCAAGTGGCATTTGTTTCATTTTACTGAAGAAGAAATCGATGTTTTTTTTCAGAATAAGGATAAGTGTATGTGAGGTGTTGAAATACACAATAATGATGTGCCAAATGTTTATTGAAACTCTTCTGCAGAATTAAATTCACAGAATAAACAATATTTGGGTATTCATGAGCTAATTGGAAGCAAAATCCCGTTGCCCACCATATGGATAGAATTGGATGTAGCAAGGTATTTTGATTTTTAAAAAATATATAAATTTCATTACTTACATACATTAAATTTTTAAAATTACGAAGTTCTCAATTTTAAAATTTAGAGATAATGTAATGCGATACATAATTATCTTAATGACCAGAAGATAATAATTCTGATTATTGGAATTAACAATAGACAGAAGGAGATCCAAAGTTGGATTGAAAAGCAATTGAAACTCCGTTTATTTATTTTCTAAACACCATTCTAAGCTGCTTTGGTACATCTCTGTTGAAGATGGCAACTGAACCCACACCTCCTCGTCTCACACGAGAGACAGAACCCGAGCTCCACAAGCGCCTTTCATTATGTACCCACGAAGGAAGGGTGGGATTATAATCAATTGTGATTACTTAAATGAAAACTAATCAGTGTTCATTCCGGTAATTGGACTAGAAATTAAGTAGACTGTTTCTGTGTGTAATGGACTGCAAATGAAATAGTAATTCCCAATAATGATAGTACTAAGCACATATGCTCCTATGTTAAAATTAATATCATGACAATTGAAAGAAATATAAATAAATATATCATGTGCTTCTTATAAATTCGTAAAAAATTGCAACTGCTGAATACGTTTAAAGCGGTTTTTCTTCTCATGAAAATATTATTAGAATGTTCAGCTGCAGGCAACTCACTTTCCATCCAGGGAAGTCCAACTTCCAACAATTCCAAATGTACTCTGATTGATAAAGAACAAACGCACGTAAATTCTTTTTACTTGTTTATAAAAAAAGTCACAATTTGAATTTGTTTTAGCTTTAAAGTATTTAACTCTTACTGTGATCAGAAATACAATAAATATTCGCATTGAAGAAAAAATATAATCACATCAATTCAAAATACATATCAATATTCACAATAATTGGGAGAGTGATCACTGCAATGTCTTTTCATCAGTTGATGTACTGAGCCATAATTCCAGTTTTATATCCCTTACTGGATTGATCAATTTTTAGAAATTAACAATAACTAAGTTATTAATATGCTGTCAGTGAACTGAATATTAATGAGACATTTTACATGGCTCTTTGAACGAGCACTGTGTCAAAATAAACAGTAATCATTGGTGAAATTTGATTAGATATCTCTTAATCGATGAGGCTGTGATTACTTTGATTGTTGAAATGAGTAACATTGAGATATTTCCAATGAGCATTGGATGGAAAATTAATGCTTTTTTGTTTAGACTAGAAAGATTTTTTATTGTATTATCGGCACTAAGAATTAATTAATTAAATTATGATGTGAATCTTACCATACTGAAAATACAGAATATTTTCAAGTTTTTTAACAGGATTCCAGTCAAATCTTCAGTTAAAAAGGGTAATTTTGGCTCAGTACATCAGTAACTGCAAACATTTTCAACGCATCTCCATCAAAGTTATTAATCTGAGAATTCAGAATAAATATCAAAAACTTACCTCTGTCAATGCCATTGACTATATATTTAGATTATAGTCAAGTTCGTTCTTTACTTATTTTCTTCCTATTTCTGACACCAGTAGCTAAATATTGATTAAATTAAATATCATTAGTTCGATTAAATGTTGGTTTTCTGTCAAAGATCTGTGCAGCACAGGAATGGGTCCTTTGGTCCATAACGATGTGCTGAACATAATGCAAAAGAAACTCATCCCTTCCGCCGACCCTTGATTCATGACCGTCCAAATTATAGAACAGAGAACATATAGAACATAGAACATTCCAGCGCAGTACAGGCCCTTGGGCCGTCGATGTTGCCCTGCCCTGTCATACTAATCTGAAACCCATCCCTCCTTCACTATCCCATGTACGTCCAATTATCTAGATGAATATTAAATAGCCCTAATATATCTGCCTCCACCACCAACCCTGGAAGTTCATTCCAGACACCTACCACTCCCTGTGAATCAACAAATTGCCCCTCACACGCCCCGTGAACTTTCCCCCCTAATCTTAAATTCATGACTCGTAGTTTTGACGTTTCAACTCGGGAAAAACTTCAACCCTATCTATGTATCTCATGATTGTACAGACTTTCATCACTTCATCCCTCAGCCTTCGCCACTCAACAAAAAAGAAACCTGAGTTTTTCTCGCCTGTCCAGGCAGCATTCTGGTAACGGCCCTCTGTACCCTCTCCAAAGCGTCCATACTCTTCCTGTAATGTGGAACAAAAGTGAATATAATACTTTAAGTATGCCTTAACCAAAGTCTTATAAAGTTAAAACATGACTTCCTGACTCTTGTATTCAATTTCCTGACCAATAAAGGCGAGCATGCCATTCTCCTTCCTTTCCACCCTGTCTGCTTGCTAGGTCACTTTCAGGGAGCCATGGTCTTAATTGCCAAGATCCCTTTGAACAACAAAGCTATTCAAGGTCCTGCCATTAACTATCTACATTTCCTTAAAATTTGAGCTCCCAAAGTGAAATACCTCACAATTGTATGGATTAAACTTCACCTTGAAACGGTGCCCATATCTGCAGTGTATATTTTCCTTCTGCATTCTTTGACAACCCCTGTAATATCCACAGCTGAACTGAACTTTGCATCGATCTCAAACTTATTAACTCACCCAATTAGATTTTAATTCATGTCATTTATATAGACTTGCATAGCAATCAGAAGGGTTCCAGTGCAGATCCCTGTGGAAAAAAGACAGAAAATGAGGGAAATGCAAAATTCGTGAATAAATAAGGTTTTCTTCAAGGACAAAACAATTCTGATGAATATCTCTGAAGTTGTGACATTTGTTTTTAAATTAATCCAATATTTTAATTCTCAGTTTACTGATTTTAATGAATTTCCAGTACAATCTGCTTTGAAAATATTGAATCAAATAAGTGTTGAATTCTAACATTAATTACTATTTAATTGTCTTTTCAATTCTCATACCATCATGAGTTGCATATCTTCGTTGAATCCATTATTTCTTAGTGCCATTATCATAATGAAATATTAACATTCTTGTCAGGTCAACACACCTGTAATTAATCAACGTTTTCTCACCCAACACTCATAGTAACTATCTCATTCTCTTTCATTTGAATTCTCATATTGATGGAAGGATTATTAATCAGCCTTATCAATTAAGAGATGGCTAATTATTTTTCACTTCAATATTTCAGTTTTTTCCAATATACTGCACAATTGCATTGCAATAAAGATTTTCGCATCAATCTTAAATTTGTTATCAGTCATTTTAAAACTAACTATTGCTAATATCTAACCGGCAATCATTGTTGCAATCCAATATCTCCAGCTGTAGTGGTGGAAGTATGGCTCAGTGCATCAACTGACACAATATTGCACTCTACAATCTCTTAATCTTAGCAAAAGTACTTTTAATTGTGGAAGGTTATTTGGATTGAATTGACTGTGAGCAAAACTGCATTCTGAAGAAGGGTTACTGGACGCAAAGCATTAACTCTGATTTCTCTCCACAGATGCTGCCAGAACTGCTGAGGTATTTCCAGCAATTTCTGAGTTCCAGTATCCACAGTTCTTTTGCTCTCTTGTATTGATTGTATTTCACCTCAATGCTAACATTTCTATATTTCTGATTATTACAATAATAGCTAACTATTTTTCACGTTAAGCATTATTCAAATTTCATGTGTTTCTTGTGTACACAAACCAGAATTAATAAATGTTTGTTCTATTACAATAAATCTTGAATTCTTAGAAATCACAATTTTGTGAAACTGAGGGAAGTTGTCTTTCGCTGAGTAGTCAAATTGATTGACTAATGCATTTTTCCAATTCATGTGCATTACAAAGCAGGTCAATATTAATTTATGTATATGAATAACTGCTTCAAGCATATTGAATTATTTCATTATCATGAGACTTATATTTATTTAAGATCATTGTCGCTTAGTTCCATCATTATTAGAAATTACTATTTTTTTAATCCATTACACACTGGATAATACAATCCTAGTTCAATTATCACAATAAATATCTGAGCAGTTTTCCCTGTGAATAACCACAGTAAGTGTGTGAGTATAGTCCTGCCCTTCCTGAATGGGAATATTATGGAGGGCTCTGGTAATGTCTGGGCTAATAAACCAGGAGTCATGTGTTAAATTCCCACCTTCAACAGAGATGTGTCAAAATACCTCAGAGTTGATTAGAAAATATTGAATTGTCTATTGAATTGCTTTCAAATCCAACATTTTCTCAGTTTGTATCTGTTGTTCATTATAATGATCACAATATCTTGAATTTATTTGCTTCAGGTCACTGATTAAAGTATGAATGTTATTATGCTGCTTCTAAATACGTCTCAACTTTTAATAACTTTGCAGTCTTAAAGATTCTTTGGTATAAATAATATTTAAGGTGAGGGGAAAGATTTAAGAAAGATCTGAGGGGCAACTTTTTTAACAAAGTGTGTTTGGCATATTGGGATGTGCTGTGTGAGGAATGGCAGCGGCTGGTACAATTACAACATCGAAAAGTCTTTTGGACAGTTACATGGATAGAAAACGTCCAGAGGGATATGGGACAAAAACAGGAAAATGGGACTAGTTTAGTTTAGGAAACCTGGCCAGCATGTCAAGTTATGCTGAATGCCCTGCTTCCGTCCTGTATCATTCTAACATTCTACAATTCAAACTTGACTGCGATTGTTAAAGAAAAGAACAAACGGGTGTTAATTCTATTTTGTTTCCATAAACAAGTGACATGAATTTTAAATAATATCGTCACATGAAATAGTTCACTCTTATTGTGATTAGAAATACAATGGCGTGAGCATTGAAGTGAAATATAATTAAATCAATTAAACTGTGTTTCCATTGTTAAAATAACAATTGATAATCACAGAGATTGAGAGTTCGTATACTGCCATATCTTCCCATTATTTCATTTATTGAGCCATTATTACACATTTATACGCCCTACAGAACTGAAGAATTAATTAGATATTATCAACACTTAGATTTTCGAAAATTTTTCAGTGCACTTAGAAGAAGGAGACATTTAATCTTGCTACGTGAGACTGTGCAATGTGTAGACATGAACAGGAATTATTGCAGTGAAAAGTAATTACAGTTCTCGGAATTCATAAGGCTGCGATTACTGTGATTATTCAACTGAGCAAAAGTCAGTTTGCAAAGCGTGTTGGATGCAAAATGATTGGTTCCATTGTGGGATAGTTGACCTGAAAACAACAGTACTGTTGCAATGGATTAAAATGGATCTGACTGTACACGCTAGAAAGACAAACAAATTATTCTGCAATTATTATAAGGATAATAAATTCTTAATAAATGTTGTATTCTGAACAAATAAATTGACTTAATATTTTAAAAGCACTTTGGTCTGATGTTAATTAGATGTTCATTAAGATCAGTAAACTGAAGACTAAAATATAGTAGAGAGATTGACGGATTGAGGACAATAAATGAGCCATTCAGTAATTATTGAAAATAATTTTTTTTTTTCTCAAAATGCAGACAATACAAAAGTAATGTATTTCATTCAATTAGTTTACTTGTAGAAACATGTGTTTTTAATTATGTAATTTTATTCTGATCGATGTTCAAACATTTGTGTCTGAATTAGGAAGAAAATAAAGAGATAATGAAAGTCAATATAAGAATGACCACAAAATACAGTCAGATTAGATTAGATTACTTACATTGTGGAAACAGGCCCTTCGGCCCTACAAGTCCACACCGACCACCGAAGCGCACCCACCCAGACCCATTCCCCTCCACCTAACACTACAGGCAATTTAGCATAGCCAATTCATCTAACTTGCACATTTTTGGACTGAAGGAGGAAACCGGAGCACCCGGTGGAAACCCACGCAGACACGGGGAGAATGTGCAAACTCCACACAGTCAGTCCCCTGAGGCGGGAATTGAACCCGGATCTCTGGCGCTGTGAGGCAGCAGTGCTAACCACAGTGCCACCATTCCGCCCACGAAGCCCATGACATTTGATTGAAAAAGGAATTTGCATAATTTCATGATTATTGAAAGTTAATAAATAATAAATTCCTCAGGTACTGAAGCAGTTCAAGTCCAAGTACAACAAGATCTGGACAATATCCAGGTTTGGGCTGACAAGGGGCAAATAACATACATGCCACACAAATGCAGGCTATGACCATCACGTATAAGAAATAACCAAACCACCATCCCTTGACATTCGATGATGTTAGCATCACTGAATACCCACTATCAACATTATCCTGGGGATAATCATTGGTCAGATTTGGTCTCACCACATAAACACAGTGGCTACAAGAGCAATTCAACTCCTGGCACCTGAAATCCTGTCCAAACGCTACCAAGCACAAGTCAGGACTGTGATGGAATACTCCTCACTTGCCTGAATGAGTGCAGTCCGAACAACACTCAAGAAACTTGATACCATCTGGAACAAAGCAGCCCACTTGATTGGCACAGCATGCACAAGCATCCACCCCCCACCACCACTCATGCTCCACAGCAGCAATGTGTACTATCTACAAGATGCACTGTAGGAATTCACCAAACGGCACGTTCCAAACCCATGGCCACTTTCATCTAGAAGGACAAGGGCAGCAGCTAGATGGAAAGACAACTATCTCCAAGTTCCCCTCCAAGGTACTAAACACCCTGACTTGGAAATATATCGCCGTTCCTTCATGGTCACTGAGTCAAAATCCTGGAAATCCCCACCCAATGGCATCTACCCACAACAGGTAGACCTCAGCGGTTCAAGAAGACAGCTCACCATCAATTTCTCAAGGGCAACTAGGGACAGCAATAAATGATGGGCCCAGCTAGTTACACCCACATCACATAAAATAAATATTCAACAAATGCCTGCAAGATCAAAACAGCTCCAACACCGTCCTAACTGCAATCTCTGCCTCTTAGTGACAAAGATAAAAGAATCTTACCTTGCTCAACTTTCTCATCAGTACAGTATTCAACCCAGCCCTCAGTTATACCAACCACAACATTTCCACCACCAATAGCAGCTCCTCTTAAAATATTTTGTCAGTAACTTTTCATTAACTGGTTACTACAATTACAATGCAATCTCTACAAACAGATAAAGTACCTTTTAGGCGACAACAAATTTTCTAACAACTTTTCTCAATCTCTCGATGTCGTTCTTTTTGGTTAGATGAGGTAGGGAGGGATGGAAACATGACTTTGATGTAAGATATATGTAACACAGTGAGACAGGAAAGCGAGTATGGCTCACGTTGACTCTTCGACCCCACACAGTGAAGCAAAACATTCACTGCATAATTCATTGCATAATAAACATAACACAACATTTCAACCCCACTCACATCCAGCATGACAGAAATAAAATGTGGATTGGTTGGACAGGCTGTGTTTGTTTCAGATGAGTTTGGGAGAGTGAGGGAGGCATGACTGAAGTGTCTAAGATCCTGAATGGTTTGATAAGGAGGATGTGGAAAGGATGTTTCCTCCTGTGGGAGATTCCTGAACTAGAGGGAACTGATTTAAAATTCGATTCACCCTTTCAGGACAGAGATGAGGAGACTTGTTTCCTGTCAGTGGGCTGTGCAGCTTTGAAACTCTCTGCCCCAGAAGGTGGGCTCACTGAGTATTTTAAGACACAGGTTGATTGATTCTTGTTAAGGGATGTTGGGGCGAAATGGAATACAAATCACTAACAGATCAGGCCTGGTCTCATTGAATGGTGGAGCAGGCTCGAAGGGTAGATCGCTTTGTTTAAAATTCATTCACTGGGAGGTAGGTGCCACTGGCTATATACAACATTATTAACCAGAGAGCAGGTAAGAGCCAACCACATTGTTGTGGGTCAGGAGTCTCAAGTAAAGATGGCACCTTCCTTCCCTAAAGGTCATCATTGATCCAGATGGGACAATCGAGAATAATTTCATCAATAGACTCATAATTCTAGATGAGTCTCTGGATTAATAGTTCAGCAAATGTACCATGAGGCTGTTACCGAGCTACAAAGGGAGAGTTCTAAGGGTGGAAACCAAAACATTTATCAAACAGGAAGGAATTAAGGAGAGGATATAGAATGGAGGAGAGTTGAAAGGAATGGGGAAAGAGAATCACCAAGTTTAGATTCAAGGCAGCTCAAACTAATGCCACCAACAGGGAACAGAATAAAATAAGAAACTGTCATGCAGCTGGAATTGGATAATTGCAGATAGCTCAGGGAGGTGTGGAACTACGCAGGGAAGACAGAGTGAAGGCACGGGTAGGATTAAAAGCACTGAACCAAATTTTAAAATTACGTAGATCAGGATAAAACTGAGGTCGATGTCTTATGGGACTTGCTGCAAGGACACAGACTGAAGAATCCGAGGTGATCATGAGTATATGGAGGCAGAATG
Source organism: Chiloscyllium punctatum (assembly GCF_047496795.1). Lineage (NCBI taxonomy): Eukaryota > Metazoa > Chordata > Chondrichthyes > Orectolobiformes > Hemiscylliidae > Chiloscyllium > Chiloscyllium punctatum. The sequence goes on from NC_092752.1 coordinate 50,246,727, forward strand.
TGGGAGTCAAGCTGGGACTGTATTGGAGTCGTCACGGTGAGAGGGAACAAATGCTGGATGGAGAATTTCAGCAGCTAATGGATTGATGCTGGGTTAGCCAACGGCAGCTGAGCAAGTGACCACCATCTAATAGCTATCACCTGATGAAGGAGCGTCTCTCAGAAAGCTAGTGTGCTTCCAATTAAACCTGTTGGACTATAACCTGGTGTTGGGTGATTTTGAACTTTGTACACCCAGTCCAACACCAGCATCTCCAAATCATGACTATCTAATAGGACAGAGAAATTGAATCATCAGCCTGAAACTGACTGACCACGTGGCTGTCAATGACTCGAAAACAAGTGAATGGAAACATTGCTCAGAGACTGTTTCTGTAACATTCAACACAACCAGGAAATGGAAAGTGAATAATGAGCTGAAAACAAAGCCATTGCTCTGTTAGAGTCAAAAACATTTAACATTAAGTTAGTGAACATTACTGATTTTCAGAATATTAGAGTCTGCAGAAAGCAATCTCCCAGAATCACAGTAAAAGGGGAAAGTAAACAATATTCTTGGCAAAGACAGAATGAACCAATTGCTTGTATAAAAACAGCTCAGAACAAAGGGGCTGAATCCTAGACAAACTGACAACACAGGTACGATCAGATTTGTAAACAGAGATTGAAATTCTTTTTAAAAAACCCTTCCCTGCCGATGGTGTGTGCTGGAAACCATTTGCACTGTGACCTACTACTTATTTCCTTGAATAGAATCTCTGTTTCCACAAAGAAAAGCAGGTGTGTCTCTCATTGGTCGCCTGATTCACAGGCAAAGGAAACCTGATCAGGGTCTCTCAGATAAATTAAGCTACTGGCAACATTGCACATAACAAGAGCTTATAACACAACAGGTCCTAGTGAAACCAACAATGCAATGAAAAAGATCAGTTAGTCATTATACTAGTGCAGATCCTCTCAGTCGAATAATTAGGTCAACCGATAAACATTTTTAAATTTTAATACTAATGTATACATACTCATTTCCTTTCCTAATTTCCTCCAAAAATGTACCTGATTATCCTCTTGAAAATGCATTTTTAATGGTCAATTCATAATCACAGTTCACTTCAAACTATTCCTGGTGCAGAACATCTTGAAAACTAAAACATTTTTCTTATCAATGAGGACATTATATATCAAACAGTCTCCAGTTGAACCATATGTCCTAGCATTGCTTTGGTTCATTATTGCAGGAAATCTAAAATTACATTTTTTTTGAGATCCTTCTTTTATTTTATTCAATAATACCAATGCATGGTGTAATTGGTGAGAAGCATTAAAATAAAGTTGAATTTTCAAAGCAAGAATTGGTACAAATAATCACAGTTCATTCAATGTCGTTGATTTCCAGAGTTATTTTCAGTGTATGATCACGTTAAATTCACTTTAATAATCACAGTAAAATTTTCACCTCTATAGTTATGTAAAGTGAATGTCAAATTATTCTTATTTCAAGTCAAACCAAATTTACATTTTGTTCTAGTTTATTCCAGGAATGACAGAATTTGTTACATTATTATGGGAAACAGGAACAAGTGAAGGTGGTGGCTCTCAGACGTGAGGCTTTAAAGCCAAAGGGCCAGGTGGTAGTTACAGTGGTGGGGGGCGGGGTGATGTACCTCGTGCCCTGCTATCCTCAGAAGGCAGTGAGGATGGTGACACTGACTGGAACAGGTTAGATGGCGAAGCGCCTATGCATGGACAGAGGTACGGCAATGGATGGGATGACCCAACACCCTGTAAGGCCCAGAAGGCCGTGTCTATGGCACCGCTGGGCATCAAAGCTCAAACTTGGACAAACAGTAGGGAGCAACAATGGGAACTGACAGAAACCAAACCTGAACAGTTTACCTGGCTGAACGACAGATGTTGGTGAATGAAAGCCCAGCCTGATAGAGAAATGGTAATTATGGGCCTTATTGGGAGAATGTGGATGAATTAGTTGAGGTACACAGTCTCACTGATGATGTACATACCCTCCTTCAGGCCAAGATGCCCTGTCGTGTACAGCAGAACCTGTCCCTGCAATGAGAGGGTGGTGGTGTAAGCCGGTCTCACCCAGTGCACAGGCGATCAGTGCCTCCAGGCATTTACAGATAATACAGGGACACACTGGGGAGGGGACAGGCTGAATGGGCTAAAGTAACTTTGGTGACTCGGGGACACAAGGGTAACATCGAGGATCATACAGAGAGGATGCCTGAGGTGTGTAAGGACCAGGGGGATTACCAAACCCCAACCTGTGATGATGATATCAGTTTGATGTATTTAGAAGGTGATATGGGACCCCATTTAACTATAATAATAAACATGGGACTTCCAGCGGGAGATGCTTCTAACCAGATTCTGAATTGCACCATGAGAGATGAGGCAAAACCGGAAACACAGGGGAATAGCTGCAGTACTGGGAGGGTAATCAGACCCGCAATGTTACAAGTAAAGCAGGAAAGGGCACATAGCCGTGGAACGTAGGCAGAGAGAGGGAGATAGATGTTCACATTGTGTGTGGCCTGTGTTCACGTAGGCACATGCATAGCCCAGGAACGTTTCTCGATGCGCTGTTTGGGACCAACATCACATGATGTTAATACAGGAGCATCCACGTCAGTTACGGATATGGATTTACCCCTAATCCCTGCAACTATACAATGAGACCAGTCGGAGGGTGAACCGAAGAAGCTAGATGAAGCGAACCTGTTGTGATGTAGATCACGGATATGACAAAATGTATTCAGATATGGGAGAGTGAAACTGAGGAAGGGACCATTCTGGGAGTTGCCATTTTAGAAGATAGGAGCAACTAATGATGTAGAGATACGAACTGTAACATGGGAACAAAATGGCCAGGACCGGGACAGGAAACAAAGGAGAGGCGACATCTCCAGAGTAGCTCCATTGCAGGGAGACTGAGATAGACAGGGAATTTGGGGAGTTATAGCTAGGACCCTCTCAGCAGTGTGAGTAACTCAAACAAGAATGTTGGTTATTATCTTTAGATCCTGTATAGATCGAGGGCCCTCTCTCTCCCCACTCAGATTGACTGAAGCAGGGAATAGTAACCCAGACGGTAACCCAGACTATATCACAGAAGCCGGGCGGCTCATCCCACCTCACTATTGATTATAACTCTCTAAGTAAATCAGCCACTAAAGAGTATCCTACAGTAGCGAACCACACCACTGTATTTGATGGATTGAAATTGCAACAGGATACAGTCTCAGCCCTGGATATTGTGAATGGGGTCTGGTCCATACCTGTGGACCTGGAATGGAAGAATAAGCTGGTGTTTAAACAGTGCACATGAATCCAGTTACCTCAGGGATCCCGTAATATTCCACTATATCCCACCGATATATGGCTGATGGAGTTAGTCTCATTGATCTTACCAATACCTCATCACCTCAGTCGGTGAGAAAGAACATATCCAGATATTAAACGGAGGTCAGACAGGCTGGACCTAAAATTAACCCGGAGAGAGTGGGAAGGTAGGGAGGGACATACCTGGGACATCACATCAGGAAGATCAAATCAGGAAGGGAGAGGGGACAATCCAAGCGGAACGAAAGACCATGATTTTAAAACTATCTACCTGCACACCGTGAAGGGGGTAAGGCAAACTTTAAGGTTGTTCAATTATTGGAGGAATTTTGTGGAGAATTATCCAGAATTGGCAGAACCATCATAAGCCCTGACAGAAGCACGGACATTAGCCAGGGGTCAGGGAGTCAGCATATACACAGACAGTCAGCATGCCTTTGGTATTGTTTATGACTATGTGTTGGCCTGTGCTCGGTGAGGGTAAATCACCCTGTCTGGGGGACACATACAGCACGAAGTACAGGTCGGAGAGTTAGTGGGAGCAGCTAACTATCCCAGTGAAGCAGCAATAATAAAGATTAGAGCTCACAGGAAAGTAGAAACCCCACAATAACAGGGTAGTGAGTATGTGGGTAAGGCAGGTAAAATACTGACTGAAACAGTGCAGACATTTGGGGAAGTGGCAGTGGCAGTAACTGCGGAAGTGAGAAAGGAAAGTTTAAAGACCTTCCCAGAAACAGTCTCACAACAGGGGAGACAGGAATGGGAAAAGGGTGGGACAGTAATAGGACAAGACAGAGTCTGAACGATCCAACAGTGCCACGACACTCTAAAAGACAAATATTAGTAAAAACATATCATGGGCTGGCCCATATTGGGCAGGATACAATGCAATATCATATGATCCACTACAGGAGTGGCCTGGAACAGGGAGAGATACAGCAAGGTTTTGTCGAAGGTGTGTAGTCTGTACACAGTATGAGCCAGGGAAAGCAATCAGGATAAAATAGAGGCAGCGGCAGCGAGCGACCCAGCGGCCCATGGGAACAAATACTGATCGTTTTTACCCACACCCCCATCCCAATCCAAGGGAAGGAAATCCTGCTGGGTCTTAATAAACAGGTTTACTTAGTGGGTGAAAGCATTCCCCTGCAGATTCTGACCAAGGGAACGTAGTTAAACAGCTATTTTGTTTGTCCTGTTTAATACTGAACAGAAATCCTATTCCCCATAACACCCCGAGAGCTCAGATACAGTAGAAGGAATGAAGCAGACACTGAAAGCTAGTCTTACTAACGCCCTAACAGAGACAGGCAGGGATGGGTTAGTGTACTCCCCACCATCCTAATGAAACGAAGGTTCGGTATAAATATATTTAGAAATCTATTTATAAATTTATAAATATATTTGCAAATATATACCTTGCTGTATCTCAAAAATATTTTTATAAATCTATAAATACCTAACACCTGTTAGGTATTTCTGCATTTTTGAATACTTGTTTCAAAGTGTTGTGCTTTTGACCTGTGTTCAGGTTTTGATGTATTTGTAAAATAATGGTCCCAGTTCAGGAAGGATTTAAAAGTACACAAACTTTAAAAGTAAGTTTACTTAGAAACTTAGAAAGTACACAAACTCTGTTTTATTTATTCTTTCTTGACATCCGTTGTTGCCTACTCTAGCATTTATTACCGATCCTTAAAGACCTGGACAAGGTGACAGAGAAATGCCTTCTTGAACTACTGTCATCCTTGGGGTATAGACAAACCTACATTGCTGTGAAGCGATTCCAGGATTTTCACCCAGTGATATCCAAGTCAGGATATTGTACAACTTGGAAGGGAACTCAGAGGATGATGTCCCCATGGTCTGGCTGCCATTGTCCTTCGAGTTGGTAGAGATTATAGTTTCGTGAATTGCTTTTGAAGGAGTGTGGGGAAGTTGCTGCAATGCATCGTGCTTTTCATACTAACTACTACCACTGTCCACCAATGATCAGTAAGTGAATGTAGCAGGTGGCTGATGGAGAATGATTCACAGGTCGTGCCGTGCATAAGGAAGCCATTTGGCCATTGTGTCTGCATCAGCTGTCACCCAGTGCAATCTCCTACCTCCTCTCTCTAACTCTGTACATTGTTCACTGTAAATAAACAGTCTAATACCCTGAGTGAATATATTGCATCATGTACCCAGATTATGGGGTCTGCTTTGTGTTGGATGGAGTTGAGTTTCTGTAGTGCTTTGGAGCCGCACTCATTTAGGAAATATTCCATCACATTCCTGACTCATGTCTTGTGAATAGTGCAAAGGCACTGAGGAAAACTGTTAGGTTGAAATTGAACATGTTTGTTTGAAATCATAAACTTCCTGTGGCTGTGTGCTTCCATCCACTTTACCTGACGAAGGAGCAGCACTATGGAAACTTGTGATTTCAAATAAACCTGTTGGATTATAATCTGATATCATCCGTCTTTTAACATTGTCCAACCCTGACCAACACTGGTATCTCCACAATCAGACTTTGTGGAGTCACTGAAGATTTACGAGCATCTGACCCCTTGTAATGACAAGTTGAGATGGCTGGACTGGTTCAGGTTACAGATGATGAAAATAACAAGATGTTGACAGTGTATGATTCAATGATGACAAGGCCCTTTAATGTCAATGTGAGATGATTAAATTCTCTCCTGTTGTAGATGTACATTGCCTGGCAATTAAGCGCAATCAGTCCCAGGGTGAATGTTGTCAAGATCTTGGTCCACATTAATATAGACCATTGCAGTGACTGAAGAGTAGTAAATTGTGCTGGGCATTGTACAATGATCAGAAAATGTCCCCATTGCCAACCTTCTGATGTTGACAAGTTCATTGATGTCTGGACCTAAGACACCATCCTAAGGGATCCCTGTAGTGATGTTGCAGGGCTGAGATGATTGGACTCCAGTCACCACAATGATCAAGCTACGTGTTAAGGATGGCTCCAACTATTTACACTGATTTCAATTTTGCTCCTTGATGCAATACTCCACCCAGTGCTGCCTTGATATCACATGTAGTTACTTCCCAGCTCTGTCCCAGTGTGACAAATCTGCTGTGCAGTGAGTTGAGATCAGTTTGAACCCAGTCCAACAATGTGCATCCTTTCCTGCAGTCAGAGGAAGGTGAAGTCACTCTAGGCTGTGACAAGTCAGTGAATACCAAGTTCAGATGAGAAGACAAGTCTCTCCCATATTCCTTGTGTAACCAGGATTTCCCACCTTTGTCAGTGCACTTTGGTTCGGATAACACTGAATCATTGTCCACGTGACTGGCCACTGCCCAATTGCAACAATGATTTTTCCCTGCATGTTCAAAATTCAGGTTACTATAAACTGGCTGACTGTCAGATTCTGATTTACTGTTTGGTTTGCAGTTGGGAAACACAAACCAAATCATAAAATCCCTATGCGCAGAAGGTCGCTGGGCCCGTAAGGTTTGCAACAAACCATTGAACAACATCCCAAACAGACCCAGAGCCCCCTACACTTTTCCCATTTCCCCCTGGCTAATCCACCCAACCTGCAGAGCTTTGTTTGCGGGAGGAAACCCACACAGACACGGGTAGAATGTGCAAACTCCACACAGACAATGGTGGGTAGAATCAAACTGGGATTCCTAGTGCTGTGAGGAAGCATTGCAAACTGCTGAGGTACCGTGTAACCCTTAATTCCTGCTAATATCCCATGCAGTTTGTTAATCAGAAATCAGAAACACCATCAAAGGAGTGTGGGAGAACACAAAAAGCCCAAAGTCATGGTGTTAAATGGAGCTGAATGAAACTGGAAATTTGTGTGACTGGTTGGAGCAGGAGGTCCTCATGAAAGCTCCTGTATTGTCATTAAAACCCCGGCCACTCATTCACTCCCATTGGCTGGAGGACCAACCACATCCATCATCCACACCCAATGGCTGTAAGACCAGCTACTTCCTCATTCACTACCATTGGATGGAGGACCTGCCACACACCTTCTGTCCACCCACTACACCACACGCTCACTCTCAAAGCCTGGAGGACCAGACCCAAGCAGCTCAGGCATCCAGGCCCATCCTCATTCACACTCATTGGCGGGAGGACCAGATTCCACCAATTTTGTCCCTAGCCCCACACCCCATTCACTCCCAGTGGCTAGAATTCCTAATTCATGGAAATGATGTGGAGCTCATGGTGATGGGGGGGTGGGGGTGGGGGAAGCACACAACAACAGGTTACAGTCCAACAGGTTTATTAGGAAGCACAAGCTTCCGGAGCTCTGCTCCTTTGTCAGGTAGACACTGAAAGCTAGTACTTCTCAATTAACCTGTTGGATCTGGTGTTGTGTGATTATTAACTTTAACTGAAGTTTGTCAGGTACTTGGGTGAGCTATGGGGGTGAGGTTGGTTTGACCACAAAGTACTGAACTGACTTATGTAAAAACAAGGACTGCAGATGCTGGATACTAGAGTCTAGATTTGAGTGGTGCTGGATAAGCACAGCAGGTCAGGCAACATCTGAGCAGCAGGAAAATCGACGTTTCGGGCAAAAGCCATTCATCAGAAATAGAGGCAGGGTGCCTGCAGAGTGGACAGATAAATGAGTGGGGGGTGGGGTGGGTCAAAGTAGCACAGAGTACAATAGGTGAGTGTGGTGGGGATGGAAATGATAGGTCAGAGAGGAGGGTGGAGCGGATAGGTGGAAAGGAAGACAGGCAGGTAGGTGAAGTCATGGGGACAGTGTTGAGCTGGAAGGTTGGAGCAGGGTGAGGTGGGGGAAGGGGAAATGAGGAAACTGGAGAGGTCCACATTGATGCCCTGGGGTTGAAGTGTTCCGAGGTGAAAGATGAGGCTTTCTTCCTCCTGGCATTGGGTGGTGAGAGAGTGGTGGTGGAGGAGGTCTAGGACTTGCATGTCCTCGGAAGCCGGGAGGGGGAGTTAAGATGTTGGGCCACAGGGCAGTGGGGTTGATTGATGTGGGTGTCCCGGAGATGTTCCCTAAAGTGCTCTGCTTGGAGGCATCCAGTCTACCCAATGTAGAGGAGACGGCATCGGGAGCAAAAGATACAATAAATGATCTTGGTGGATGTGCAGGTAAAACTTTGATGTATGTGGAAGGCTCCTTTGGGGCATTAGATGGAAATGAGGGAGGAGATGTAGGCTCAGGTTTTCTGCAGTGGCAGGGCAAGGTGCCAGGATGGGAGGGTGGGTTTTTGGGAGGCATGGTCCTGACCAGGTAGTCATGGAGGGAACGGTCTTTGCGGAAGGCGGAAAGGGATGTGGAGGGAAAGATATCCCTGATGGTGGGGTCCGTTTTGAGGTGGTGGAAATGCCATCGAATGATGTGGTTTATGTGAACGTTGGTAGGGCAGAAGGTGAGCACCCGAGACCGGGGGGGGGGGGGGGGGGTTGGTGTAGGAATTCTGTCCTTGTTACAGTTGGGGAGGTGGGGTTTGAGGGCGAAGGTGCAGGATGTAGACGAGATCCGTTGGAGTTTATCTTTAAACACGTTGGAAGGGAAATTGCTGTATCTGAAGAAGGAGGCCATCTGGTTTTCCTGGGAGCAGATACGGCGGAGGACGAGGAATTGGGAATACGGAATGGCATTTTTGCAGGAAGTAGGGTGGGAGTCGGTGGGTTTGTAGAAAATGTCAGTGTCAAGTCGGTCGTCATTAATGGAGATGGAGAGGTCCCAGAAGGGGACGGAGATGTCAGAGATGGTCCAGTTAAATTTAAGGTCGGGGTGGAAAGTGTTGGTGAAGTTTTTGAACTGCTTAAACTCCTCGTGGGAGCACTAGGTGGCGCCAATGCAGTGTTCAATATAGCGGAGGAAGAGGTGGGGAGTGGTGCCAGTGTAACTACGGAAGATGGACTATTCTCCATTGCCAACAAAGAAACGGGCATAGCTGGGGCCCATACAGTTTCCCACGGCAACCCCTTGGTCTGAAAGAAGCGGGAGGATTCGAAGGAGAAATTGTTAAGAGTGAGGAACAGTTCAGCCAAACGAATGAGTGTCAATGAATGGGTACTGTTGGGGATGTCAGGAGAGGAAGGAATGGAGGGCTTGGAGGCCCTGGTCATGGCGGATGGAGGTGCAGAGGGATTGGATATGCATGGTGAAGATGAGGGTTGGGGGCCGGGGAAACGGAAGTCTTGGAGGATGTGGAAGGCGGGGGTGGTATCTCGAATGAATGTGGGGTGTTCGTGGACTGGGAGGATAGGACAGTGTCAAGGTAAGTGGAGATGAGTTCGGTGGGACAGGAGCATGCTGAGACAATGGGTCGGCCAGAGTCGTCAGGCTTGTGGAACTTGGGAAGGAGGTAGAACCGGGTGGTGCGGGGTTCCTGGACAATGAGGTTGGAAGCTGGGGGTGGGAGATCTCCTGAGGTGATGAGGTTCTGTATGCTCTGAGAGATGACGGTTTGGTGATGGGGGAGGGGTCATGGTCGAGGTGTCTTTGAGTTGGCGTCTGGCATCAGCGGTGAAGAGGTCAGTGCGCCAGACTACCACTGCATCCCCTTTATCTGCTGACTTGATGGTGAGGTCGGGATTGGAACAAAGGGAGTGGAGGGCTGCACATCGTGATGGTGGGAGGTTGGAGTGGGGGAGGGGATAGACAGGTTGAGGCAGTTAATGTCTCAGCGGCAGTTGGAAATGAAGAGATCGAGGCCAGGTAATAGGCTAGCGCGGGGTGTCCATGTGAATGGAGTGTGTTGGAGGCCGGCAAAGGGGTTCTCTGAAGGTGGGCGGGAGTCCTGATTGTAAAAGTAAGCTCGGAAGTGGCAGAAGAAGTGTTCGACATCACGGCGTTTATTTTTTCATTGATGCATGTGCAAAGAGGGATAAAGGTGACATGCTCTTGTCTTGGAGATATTCCTCATAGCCAGCCTCCATTCAAAGCCATAAACCATAAAGTACTTTTTCCAGTCAAACTGACATTTGAAATATTCGCCCATAGACTGAATGCACACCTTTCCTTCCGCATGAAAAGGCCAATGATATTCAGATGGCCCAAGAATTAAGATCAGATGTAAGGTTTTGAGATAATGTAAGTGAGAGTTGAGCAAGTCTATCTGCTGACTGTATTGGCTGGAAATATGCAGAAAATGCTGCCTGTGTAGTTGTGCAATGATTGATAAAAACAATGATACCAGATCTGAGGGAAATAAACTTGCAGAGTGTAGGGGATACATCAGGAATGAGAATAAGGGATTCTGCTATAGACAACCAGCTTGGATTTGATGGGTCTCTTTCTGTGGTATAATGCATTTTATTTGGACTTGCTTAACTTGCTCTGGTCAAATGCCTTCAGGGATTAAGTAATCATTGAGGTTAATCTGCTCAGTGTTCCTACTCTGACAAATACAGGCTGTCCTTCCACAGCAGGGGATAATGTTTACTGCTTTATACTGGGTTCTGGGGGTTGAGGGAGTGGGTGTCCCCAGTTAGGGTACACAGAACTGAACATTTGCCCGAGGGTGTTCGAACCAGGATTGCAAATACCTCAGAACATCTAGAGCCACACCAATACATGAAATGCTTTCTGACAGACTGAGGAAATAAACTATGTTCCTTCCACAGTCATCAGAGCGATGACATCCATATCCTGGTACAAGGAGTGACTGCACAATGGCTGGTTGGAATCTGCAAATCCTTCCCATTTGATAGAGACATGTGCCATTCCTGGGCAGGGCTGGGTCAAAGGATTCAGACCAAACCACATCTAGCTCTGAAGGTCACTCTGTTTATCAGTGTCAAAAAGTGTGGTGCTGGAAAAGCACAGCAGGTCAGGCAGCATGTGAGGAGCAGGAGAATCGATGTTTCAGGCATAACTCTTCATCAGGAATGTGGGGAGGGGGGTCTCACGACGGCTAACAGATCATTGGAACCTAATTATCAAAAGGTTTTCAACTGGAAACAGCAGCATTAAGACTGGGCAGTAACACACCTACACGGTGTGTGTAACAGTATGCCAGTATTTATCGGAAATGGCAAAACATCAGTGCAGCCACATCTGGGAGAGACTGTGGAAATATGGGGAATGTCAGAAGGGAATTATTTACCCATTCCAACCTGGAAACTGGTCAAACCAGTCAGACTGGGGAGAAGCTGTTCACCTGCTCTGTGTGTGTGAGTGTGAGTGTGTGTGTTTGGTTTGCGGGTATTTGGAAGAAGGGATTCACTCAGGCATCCATCCTGCTGAGACACCAGGGAATTTACTCATTACCACAGTTGTAGGATTTTTTTTCTCTTGTTCACACTAAGGAATGAACAATAGTTTTGGCAATTTTAATGTTAATAAAGTTTTGTATGTAGAGAACTTAGTTTTGGAAATGTTCACAACATCATTGAACATGCACAGATTCACACTGGGTAGAGACTTTTATTTTCCTTTATTCATTCACAGGATGAAAGTGTCGCTGGCCCGGCAGCATTTACTGCCCATCCCTAATTACCCAGAGGGCAGGTAAGAGTCAACCACATTGCTGTGGGTCTGAAGTCACAATGTTGGCCAGACCAGGTAAGGATGGCAGCTTCCTTCCTGAAAGGGCATTAGTGAACCAGATGGTTTTTTCTGACAATCGATTAATGGTTATCATTAGACACTTAAATTCCAGAGATCTTTCATTGAATTCAAATTCCCCCATCTGCTGCAGCAGGCTTTGAACCCAGATTCCCATAACGTTTTCTGCGGCTTTGGATTAACTGTCTAGGAACAATACCACCCCATATCGCTGTCCATCTGCGCAGAGTCAACAGCGATTTTCTGGTTCATCAGGACTGGTTAATCACACATACGTTTGATCAGGAGTTGCAGGAGTTAGATGTTGACGGGACATTGACATCTATCTCTGAACCATGTATTCTGGGGTTTGTTTCTGGTGATGATTGGAAACACCATCAGTCTTGTTATCTTGGGGATAAAAACAGTTTCAATTAGCTTTCTGTTAAATACATGGCAATCAAGTCGATCCCATAATTCTCAGGCAGATTAATTTCTTTAGAAGGATTCTCCATCTCCCCAACCTTCTCCATCCTCACCCCCAACAGTACAATAATCTCACAGATTCTTTGTGTCTATTAATGAGACAATCTGATCAGCTGCTTCTTTCCCTACTCTATGTCAAGTTGGCTCTTAATCTCCCCTTGCTGCAGTTGTGATCCTGCATCATTGTACAGTGTTGCTCGTATTTCATGTCTTGGTCCATCAGTGTTCATGATACTGCATGTAGTATATGGGGCCAACAGTGTAAGAGTTTAGCACTTTCCTTCCAACAACAGCAGTAGGATTGTACTCCAACAAAAAACTTATGGCACAGCATATCCACCAATTTATCTCTTACCATCAAACCGGAGGATCAATCCTCATTCAACTGAGAGAATTTAGGAGGGCATGCCAGTAACAGCAGCATGAATACCTCAAAATGAGGTGTTAACATGATGAAGTTACCAAAGAGGTCTACTTGTGTTCCAAACAGCATAAGCAGCAAGTGATAGACAGTGCAAAGCAATCCGGGAAACAACAGAACAGATCTAAGATCTGCAGTCCAGCCACATCCAGTTGTGAATGAAGTCAGAGCACAGCTGGAGTTCTGAGGACAGTTCTCTTTAAGATATTAACCAACAAGAATGTCAGACTGGATTAATTATCATAAACCTCAAGTCCGTTTGATATTCATATATTTACAATCAGTGTTCAATTCACCAAATGTAGCTGAAGGTAAAGATAATCTTCAAGTGATTGTAACAGTGGAGACATCTGAATGCTTGATCAGCAAATTAAAGCCTGTTGTGTTTGGATAGTAATAACTTTAAAGAGATTTTAAAAAGTAATGTGACTTGAGTATAATGGAAGAAGTTGATTGGTAGGGAACTGATAATCTTGTTTTAATCTGAAGTTAATTGAGGATTAGTTAATAAATAAACACATGGTAGGGAATCCCAGCCCCATGGAGTGCACATCCAGTTCCATATGGCAAAACCACAACATTTCTTGTCTGAGTGACAACCACAAGAACACGGAGGTGTCACGGGAAATGTCAGCAACACTCGTTTGCCCACAGCTAAAGTACTGCACTCACTCATAGTCATCACATTCCAGGATTGATGTGATGACACCAGAGAGGGTACATAGGAGATTGATCAGAATGTTTCTACAATTGGAGAATTTCTGCTCTGACGAAAGGCTGGATAGGCTGGGCATGTTTTTTGAGGAGGATGATCTGAGATATAATTGAAGTGATAAAATGCTGAGGAATCTATATCGAGTGGATAGGAAGGAGCTATTCATAACAGAGAGGTCAGTAACTCGAGGTTTTAGATTGAAACTAATTCTCAGAAAGGTGGGGGAGGAGAATTTATTTCACTCGGAGATGGTGGGGAGCAGGAACTCATTGATGGGGTGGCAGAGGCAGTAACCAGCATCACATTAGAATAAAAGGAGATGGATGTAACTGAAATGCTTGAACATGCAGGGCTGCGGACTAAAGTCTGCAGAATCGGATCAATGTCATATATTTGACATTTCCCTAGAATATTAAACTCCAGTCAAATTTGAGAATTTGTGAGCATCATCAGATATGAACTCTAAATGTCGGAATAAATTTATCAGAAATTTGCAGCACAGATATAGGTTACTTGGCCCATCCTGTATGTGCTGGCTGCAATAGAACTATCCAGGCTTTTTAGTGTTCTGTACTCACCACTGAGAGCAACAATTTCAGCCTGCCCTCTATGTTGTTATAATCTGTTTTTTAATGTATTTCTTTTACAGTTGCATACCTTGATTCCTGGTTTCTTTCCAAGCCCTAACTCCATTCCCCGTGGCCTTGGGGGACTACCATTCCTGCTGATTAATATCTCCTGCCTTCCCCCATGTGACAAACTGTCTTTTTGTCTCACCCATACCTTGCTCACAACCTGTTACATTTCTGATGGCTCCCAGACCTCTAACTTTCACTGCATCCTCTAGGTCAGTGGCACGAGTTTTGAATTCTCTTCCTCCTGAGATAATCAGAAATCTTTCCGGCTGTAGGTTCCCCCAGATTTTATTTTGAAAAGCAGACCATTTGTGTCAGAGTCAGGTTTTTGTGGGCCTTCATCCATAATTCCGAGCATTTGGGTGTAATTTGTGACCCTACCGCAGATGTCTAACGTTACTGGATAAGCCATGCTATCATGGCCACAGTGTGCAATTTAGGTGGGTTGGGCTAGCCATGTTTAATGAGGGGTTATGGGGGTAGTGTGGGAGAGCAGGTCATTGCAGACTCGATGGGCCGAATAGACTTTTTCTGCACTCTTTCTGTGATTCTACATAGTTGCGGTTGTTGTCACGTTTTCCAAATGTCAGGTTCATTCAACTCAGATACATATGCTGGCTTTATGATTCTGTGGGTGCTCACTCACTCCTTCCCTTCAGTTTTACATCAATTTCACAAGGTATGCGAGGGTGGGAATGAATTTGTAAATATAAATACTCCAACCAAAATTCCTCACAGGTCCGAACTGTTTCTGCTACTTTCATCACTCACAAGGAACAGGAAAATAAAAGTTCTGTCAAATATCTTGCAGGAACATAGCGGTTATAATCACCAGGAAAGGCTTACAGCTCAAAACGCTATTCTCTAGAAAAGAGGATACTGATAGGTAACCTGGTACAAGTTAGAAGCTTTGTGTCTGTGTTTTCAGAGATTTTTGGTTGAAATCATTGGGATGGAAGCATGTTTCATTGCCCCAAGTCATCAAAGGTGCTATCTAAATGTGCATCTTTTATCTATCTGTGTTAACGATCAGATGGACAGGTCAATGTCTGAGTGTTTTCCCAAACCCCTGATTGAATCGCCTTCCCCCAGAATCTCAGGTGCCTCACCACTCACTGAGTCACAGAGAAACTTTGCCGATACAATGAGAACTGTCTGTGCTGTCACCTCTCCTCGTGCTTCCGCCTAATCCCCACTTCCCTTAATTAAACCCCAGCTGCCTCTAGTCCACCCACATGGGCATGTTGAATAGCATAACAGGAGAATGGATTGAAGCCGAGAGTTCAATAGCCAGAATAAAAGAGGAAGAAGGAAATAAACCGCGTTTGTGGATCCCAGGGGATACAGACACCAGGCTGAGTCCTCTGTGGGCATTCCCGCAGTAATACGAGACAGCATTCCACAATGAGAGTTAAACCCGGGTGGCAGTAGAGGGAGCAACTGAACATTAGCAGGTTTTGTTCAAACACAGGAGGTTTAGATTAGATTACTTTAGATTACTTTAGATTACTTTACAGTGTGGAAACAGGCCCTTCGGTCCAACAAGTCCACACTGACCCGCCGAAGCGCAACCCACCCATACCCCTACATTTACCCCTTACCTAACACTACGCGCAATTTAGCATGGCCAATTCACCCTAACCTGCATATCTTTGGACTGTGGGAGGAAACCGGAGCACCCGGAGGAAACCCACGCAGACACGGGGAGAATGTGCAAACTCCACACAGTCAGTCGCCTGACTCGGGAATTGAACCCAGGTCTCTGGCGCTGTGCCACCGTGCCGCCCCGAAGGTTTGTTCAGACAGTGTGTTAGACATGGAGGTGAAGTGAGCTGTGAGGGGAAATGTTACCACAAGCTACATATGGATAAATTTCATTGGAACAGGAGGAGGCCATTCAACCCCTCAACCCTGCTATGCCATTCAGGATGATCATAGCTGATGTGTGACTTAACGTACAATTGTCAAAACCCTCTAATTTCATCAATAAACTCCCCTGCAACAGACCAGATGAGTATTAGAAAACTAAACATCTGCAAATGCTGGGAAATCAGAAATGAAAACAGAAATTGATGGAAAAATTCAGCAGGTCTGGCAGCATCTGTGAAGAGTGAACCGTTCGTGTCCAGTGATCGGTCAGGTGACCAGTTGCAGCTAACCGTTCTGCTGTTTCTGTAACACTGGAACAGGTTCTGGTGCGAGGGGAATAAGATTGTCAATAACAACTGAGAAAACAGGAGGACGTCCTCAATTAGAATAAGGGATTCACTTACCGCACCCAGTGGGACACTCACAGACGCAGTCACTCTGCGGAGAGGCTGTTGACCTGCCCCACGTATGGGAAGGCATTTATTCGATCTTACAAACAGCTGAGGCACCAGAGGTGGCACAGTGGATTTAGACCCTTCTCCCGCTCCATGTGTGAGAAAGGATTCATTCAAATCTCTCACCAGCGGAGACATCAGTGCATTCCCACTGGGGAGAGGCCATTCACCTGCTTTATGTGCGCTAAAGGATTCACTCAGTCCTCTGACCTGCTGAAACACCAGCGAGCTCACTTTGGGTAAAGGTCATTCACTTGCTCCCAGTGTGTGGAGAGATTCACTCAAACGCAGCACCTGCCGAATCCCCAGTGAGCCCACACAGGGGAGAGGCCATTCAGATGCTCAGTCTGGTAGAAGGGATTCATTGATTCATCCCATCCCCTGAGACTCCAGCTTGTTCACACTTGGTAGGAGTTGTTCACCCCTCTGTGTGACAAGGGATTTGTTGCGTCTTCAACACGACTGAAAGACCAGTGAGTGCTCACAGGGAAGTGGTCATCCCCCTGCTCCGCGTGAACGGCAGGACTCTGATTCAGATGTTACTGTCCATCAGAGTCAGGAATGGACCTTGTACATGATGACACTGTTGGAGTATTGATGTTGTTGTTGGTGTTAATCACATTAACTGGGCTGGAGTTGTCTGAACTTATATTGCCACTTTCTGAACTTCAGGATGTCTCTCTGGGCAGTAAGTCTCCACAAACAAAATGTAACGTAGAGCAGGGATCATCTGTTTTGATTTAAATTGTGATGGTGACACAGCTGCTTCACAGCATCAGGTGCAAGGTTGGAGTCCAGCCTTGATGTACAGCCTGTGTGGAGTTTCCACATTCTCCCCATGATAGTGTGGGTCCCCTCCAGGTGCTCTGGATTCCTCCAACAGCCCAAAGATGTGCAGGTCAGGTGGATCAGTTGTGCGAACTTGTCCACAGTGTCCAGGAATGTGCAGACTAGGTGGATCAGCCATGGGAAATGCAGTGTTACAGGGATGGATTGCACTGGGCGTGATGTTCTTCGGATGGTTGGATGGGTTTGATGGGCCAATGCTCTCCTTCCACACTGTCGGGATTCTATTCGATGATTGAGGATAAAGGCTACACAGAAGGGTGTCCTTGGAGAAGGAGCATGTAGTGTGGATCAATGCTCTCGATGCCTTTAGATAGAGCTGGGCACCGCAGGGGATAAAGTGCTTGATCTCCACAGCTGCACCCTCCCCACAACTCTACTTTGATTTAGTCTCTTCTCACTCTGTCACTTGTAATGGTTTGCTTGGCCCCTAATGGACTTTGTTTGGAAATATTCAATTGATTACACAAATGGTTCACCACTGGTGATTATATGTCTAGATTAGAGTGGTGCTGGAAAAGCACAGCAAGTCAAGCAGGATCCGAGGAGTCCAAAAGTCAATGTGTCAAGCAAAAGCCCTTTTCCAGCACCACTGTAACCTAGGCTCTGGTTTCCAGCATCTGCCGTCCTCACTTTCGCCCTGCTGGGGATTATATGTTAACCAAAAGCAAAATGGCATAATGATGATTTTGATGATGGAAGGTTGCTGTGATCACATTTCTGGGTCGGAGAAATGGGGTAAAAGAACGCTTCACAGCTCACAGAACGAGAACTGAAAAGCAGTTAAATCAACCAAAGGTTCAGACAGGGAGGGAATATTTCCCTGGAGTTTGAGTTGCTAGAAAGTGATGGTGTCCGGACATAGACAGGATTTTGTTTTACAAAGGTTGAAAGCTTTAAAACTGTTAAATTCAGACAGTTTACTTTATTTTCTTTAATGTTATTTGCTGTGCAAAAAAAACTTTTACAACATTTTAATGCCAAAATTTACAAACCTTGCGTTAAAGATAAATGTTAAATAAAATCCATCAAACCATCCCTCACTGAAAATTGTTGGGGAAGTGCAATCTCCTGCAGAATCCCTGCCCTGCCTATTTCTTCCTACTCGGGCTCCATGGCTATATACATACCTGGGAGATAGCAGCAGGAGGAGACCTTTCAGCCTTTCAATCCTGCTCCACTATTCAATGGGAAACAGCTGACAATCCAGCTCAGTCTCCTGTTCCTGTTGTGTTCCAATCCCCTTTTACTACTTTACCTCGAGGAACTATATCTAAGTCCTCCTTTGGTTTCATTGCCTTTGTTCCAGTGACGTTGCTGTGTTACTGTGTGGGTGTAGGCAGGGGTAATGTGATGGTGCTGCCTCCTGGAGGATGCACTCACCGACCTTCATCATCCTGTAGTAACAGCAATCTGGTTTCAGCAACGAGATATCGAAACCATTTCCAGGATATGGGCATCACTTGCGCAGCCAGCATTTATTCCCCACCTCGAGCTACCCTTGAGAAGATGGTAGTGAGCTGCTGTCTTGTACCAGTCACAGTCCATTTGGCGCAGATAGATCGACAATACTGGGAGGGACAGTGTTGCAGGATTTTGGCCGCGTGATTCTCTATCTTTGGTTCTTGAAATGCTGGTTAACTTAATCACATGATTTTGAGATTTCAGTCTGCAAATCTTCACCATCTAGCACCCTGTACAAAGGAATATGTACAGATGAGAAATTCAGAACAGACAATTCCAGTTCCTCTGGGCTATCTTTTTACCCCTTCTTCCCCCAAAGCTGTATCTCTCCAGCCCACTTACACTCTCCCAACATTCTGACTCTTCTGCCTCCAAACGTACACCCTCCCCATTCTCATGGAGTTGCTGATAAACAGATCCAGGCCACCACTTCCTATCCCTGGTTAGACTCTGCTCCCTTTATGGGTTCACTTCCTTTCCATTTAGTTGCTGCAAGTCAATAACGTAACAGCAGAATGAAACAAAAGGAAACAAAGGGAGGTGGGCAGCACGGTGGCATAGTGTTTAAATCTGCTACCTCACAGCGCCAGAGATCGGTTCAATTCCCACCTTGGGCAACTGTCTGTGAGGAGTTTGCACATTCTCCCCGTGTCTGCGTGGGTTTCCTCCAGGTGCTCTGGTTTCCTCCCACAGTCCAAAGATGTGCAGGTTCGGTGAATTGGTCACACTAAATTGCCCGTAGTGTCAGGTGTAGAGGAATGGGTCTGGGTGGGTTGCTCTTCGATGGGTCGGTGTGAACTTGTTGGGCTGAAGGTCTGCTTCCACACTGTAAGTAATCTGATCCTGGACAGAATGGGAATCTTCAGTCTGGCAGAATGGGTCAGATCTTTCTTTCTTTCCCATTGGTCGAGTCCCAGTGTTATGACGAGTTGGGGATGGACCTTGGCCCCACATCGTCTCAACCGATCAATGCACAAGCAGATACATTCCTCCTCCAGCCAATCACAGTGTGAAGTACTTTCCCCTAGTTATCCCAAAGCACATGCTCCAAAACCCGCCCACATTCTGCATATTTACAGTGCCGGGTTTCCCCACACACGTGTGGTTCCTGCCTCAGGGATTGTGGGAGTTGTAGTCCCCATGAAGCCACTGGAGCCCTGTCTCTGGAATGTGAATGAAAAGTGTGGGGTGTAAGATGTTGGGTATAGAATCCCCATTCAGATACACAGGACATATGGGCTATCACTGGGTTTTAATGAGACATCTGCTTCCACAACCTAATTTCTGACGTAAAGAACATAAATTCAGCCAATTGCGAGGCGGGGTAGTAGATTTTAAGCAGAGGTGGCTCAGTGGCTGGCACAGCTGCTTCACAGCGTCAGAGACCCGGGTTTGATTCCAGCCTTAGGTGACTGCATGAAGTTTACACGTTCTCCCCGTATCTGCGTGGATTTCCTCTGGATGCTCCAGTTTCCTCCCATAGTCCAAATATGTGCAGATTAGTTGGATTGGCCAAGCTAAATTGCCCACAGTGTCTATGCATATGCTGGTTAAGCCATGAAACATGGGAAATTCAGGGTTACAGGGAATGGATGGGTCTGAATGGGATGCTCATCACAGGGTTGGTGTGGACTCGATGGACGAATACCTTGTTTCTGCACTATAGGGATTCTATTCTATTCACATGAAGAAGAATGTGCCTGTCTCAATCTGTAGTGAATCTGGGGAATTCCCTATTCAAAATGCGGTGGATGCCAGGATAATGAGCAAATTTAATAAAGAGAGGCAGATGTTTAACTTACAATGAGTTAAGGGGTGAGAGAGAGCAGGCGGGAAAATCCAGCTGAGAGCGAGGTGAGCTCAATCATCATCGTATTAAATGGTGGAGTTGGTTCGAAGGGCTGCATTGCCTCTCGTGTGCCCAGTGCTTATCTTCTTACCGTAATAACTGGAAAGCTGAATCCAAAACTCACCATCTTCACCAAAGGAGATTTTCGGAAACAATAGGATAGTCAGGTGGATTAGCGTTCCAAACTTAGAGAGTGAGGAAGCATGTGGGGGATAATGATTTTTGCAATTTTAAACTGAGATCAGATCGTGATTTATGGTTTTAGACTGCGTAGTACATTCACAGCGTCCAGAATACTCTGTTGTTAATATCTATCCTGTACTTTATTACAAAGCCAAGGTCTCTTAAAATGAAAACCAAAACACCCAGGCAACATCGCCTCACCTCGTAATCTGACAAAAGACTTGTGATAAGTATGGTTGAAGTTAGAATACAGTTAGAAAGCGGGAAGATTAAATCCATTCCCAAGATCCTGTGCTTAAACAAAGGAGACTACAATAGGATGAGGCAGGAGTTGGCGAATGTAGACTGGAAGCAATGACTTTACGGTGGGACAGTTGTCAGACAGTGGAGGAATATCAAAGCAATTTTTCAAAGTGCTCAGCAAAAGTATATATCAGTGAAAATGAAGGACTGTCGGAAAAGGAGTAATCTGCCGTGGGAGGCTAAGGAAATAAGGTACTCCATCAAATTGAAATAGAAGGCATACAGATTGGCAAAGACCAAGGAGAAATTAGGAGATTAGAAAAACTTCAAACATCAACATAAAGCTTGATGGGATTGGGGATAACAAGTGACGAGTAGCCATCCCCAGAGACAGAGTAGCAGTTTACACTGCTAGAGGGCAACCTATTGTGTGGGGATCATATGGCCTCTGTAATTGTTGAAGCACTTAGCTGTTACCATAGAGATCATCCTGATCAAGTTAAAAATCACAGCACACTCCAAAAGTCTGTACTTCCAAATAAAACTGTTGGACTATAATCTGGTATTGTGTGGTTTTTAATTTCTGGATTAGTGGTGTTGGAAAAGCACAGCAGTTCAGGAAGCATCCAAGGAGCTTCGAAATCGACGTTTCGGGCAAAAAGCCCTTCGTCAGGAATAAAGGCAGTGAGCCTGAAGCATGGAGAGATGGGCTAGAGGACGATGGGGGTGGGGAGAAAGTAGCATAGAGTACAATGGGTGAGTGGGGGAGGGGATGAAGGTGATAGGTCAGGCAGGAGAGGGTGGAGTGGTTCGGTGGAAAAGGAGATAGGCAGGTGGGACAAGTCCGCAGAAGTCATGGGGACAGTGCCGAGCTGGACGTTTGGAACTAGGGTGAGGTGGGGGTTAGGAAGTGAGAAAACTGTTGAAGTCTACACTGAGGCCCTGGGGTTGAAGTGTTCCGAGGCGGAAGATGAGGCATTCTTCCTCCAGGCGTCTGGTAGTGAGGGAGCGGCGGTGAAGGAGGCCCAGGACCTCCATGTCTTTGGCAGAGTGGGAGGGGGAGTTGACATGTTGGGCCACGGGGCGGTGTGGTTGATTAGTGCGGGTGTACTTTGTCCACCCCACCCGAACCCCGGCTCCTCCACATCAAAATCCTGATAGACAGCCCCACTGAAACTGAAGTGTCTGTCAGGTACTTGAGGGAGCCAAAGGGGCGTGGGGGGAGGGGTGTGTGGTTTAACCACAAAGTGCTGAACTGAACTAGACTTTTGAACTGCCGTTGCCATGGAGATAATACTGAGAGATCGTTTGTATTCAAAGTCACAAACCACAAAAGGTAGAAGAATGGGAGCCATACATCGGAAAGGCAGGGAGTCACCTGATACTGTCTCGAGGTGTTTTGCATGTACACTATCCAGGTAACTCCCATGTCTCGTCAATAAAGACTCAAAGAAGACCTCTCAGAGTTCTGTACCTAGTTATTCCTATTCAGCAGGGTTCAGGAATATGAGTACACAGCAGTCAGTCTTCACAGTGGAGGATACGAAGAACATGCCAGTAATGGATAAGGAGTCTGAGGAAGGTGAAGACCTAGAAATAACCATTATCATGGAAGAGTTAGAGTTGGGCAAGCAAATGGAGCTAAACGTATACAAGTCTCCTTGCCCTGATGGAATACATCCAGGATACCAACAGAGTTAGGGGGAGAAATAGCAAATGCATTTAGAGTTGAACATAGAACATAGAACATAGAACATAGAACAATACAGCACAGAACAGGCCCTTCGGCCCACGATGTTGTGCCGAACTTCTATCCTAGATTAAGCACCCATCCATGTACCTATCCAAATGCCGCTTAAAGGTCGCCAATGAATCTGACTCTAACACTCCCACGGGCAGCGCATTCCATGCCCCCACCACTCTCTGGGTAAAGAACCCACCCCTGACATCTCCCCTATACCTTCCACCCGTCACCTTAAATTTATGTCCCCTTGTAACACTCTGTTGTACCCGGGGAAAAAGTTTCTGACTGTCTACTCTATCTATTCCTCTGATCATCTTATAAACCTCTATCAAGTCACCCCTCATCCTTCGCCGTTCCAACGAGAAAAGGCCGAGATCTCTCAACCTATCCTCGTGTGACCTACTCTCCATTCCAGGCAACATCCTGGTAAATCTTCTCTGCACCCTCTCCAAAGCTTCCACATCTTTCCTAAAGTGAGGCGACGAGAACTGCACACAGTACTCCAAATAGCATCATACAGTTATAGCATCATACAGCAGAGACAGGCCCTTTGGCCCAAACTGGCCATGCCATCCACGCTAACCCCATTTCCCTGCACTTGCCCCATATGCTTCTGAAACTTTCCTATCCATGTATTGTCCAAATGTCTTTTGCACGTTGTTAACATACCCACCTCAACCACTTAAACTGGCAGCTCATTCCATATACATGCCACCCTCTATGTAGAACAGTTGCCCCTCAGGTTCCCTTATATTCTTTCTCCTCTAACTTTATCCTGATGCCCTCCAATCCTTGAGTCCCTGGGAAAAAGACTGAGTGCATTCACCTTACCCATGTCTCTCATTGTCTTATACACTTCTGTAAGATAATCCCCCTCGGTTTCCTGTGCTCTACACAAAAAAGTCCTCGCTTGCCCAACATTTCCCAGTAACTCAGACCCCTGAGACCTGGCACCATCCTTGTAAATTTCTTCTGCACCCTTCCAGTTGAATAACTGAAACCTACACTGCGCTCATCAAATTTCCCGTGTTTCCCCACGGCACTGGAACCGACGTGTCAACACCAATGGATTACAATCAATGTATGATAATACACTCCGTTCCAACAATTCCATTTTCATAGTGTTTCCCATGAATCAGGAATCCTTTTGTCTTTCTGGGTTCATGGTTAATTATCCTCATACAAAACTAATCTGTAGCTTAACTATTCCTGGGAAATGTGTCATGATCTTTTAGACTTTCAAAAACCAATGAAATCTCTCTCCACAGTCCCCACGCTAACATGGACTTCGCTGCCTCAGTAATGTTTCCAGTCACACTGACATTTGAAATATTCGCCCACGGACAGAATGCACACCTTTCCTTCCAGATGAAAAGGCCAATGATACCAGATCAGCACGGATCCAGTAACGATCACAATTGAACATAAAATTCAATTTGAATTTCTCAACTGCAAATCCCCCCTTTCAGTACTCTACAGCAGAGAAAAAAGAAAGTGCTGGAGATCCTCAGCAGGTCAGGCAACATCTGAAATGGTGACAGATGCAGGAAACATTGCAGCCTTGAAGAAGTGTTTATGTGATCACACCAGGCACGTGCGCTTGATGACCAGTATGGAGAAGGTGGGAGAATTGTGTTCAACAGTTTTGTACCAGAGACTCTGACCCCATTTTATTCCACGTTTCTCTGAGTTTCCCTCTTTTCGGAAGCAAGCAGGAGTGGGAAGCAGTGGAGAATGTAAATGATGTGTGACCTTCCCTAGTGAGAGGATTCGAGTACCGGAGCAGGGATCACTTTCGGGAAGGGCCTTGGTGAGACCACACCTGGAGTACTGTGTGTACGTTTGTTCCCATTTCCCAAGGAAGGCTAAACTGGATATTGAGAGAGAGTAAAGGAGAGTTATCAGACTGAGTCCACGGATGTGGAGATAGTTAAGGGCTGCAGGTGCTGGAAGTCAGTCTATACAATGTGGACCTGGAAAAGGGCAGCAGGTCAGTCAGCATCAGAGGAGCAGGAAGGTTGATGTTTTGGGTCAGGACACTTTGTCAGTCCTGTTGAATAGCCCTGACCCGAAACGTCAACTTTCCAGCCCCATCGTATTCATGCTGGTCATCAAGCACCTATTTATTCTAGTGCCACGTTCTGGGACTCAGCGTGTAACCGATATTGTAGTGCTTGGTGTGACTTCTTCAAGGCTACTGCATTGTTTCCTGCATCTGTCACCATTTCAGATGCTGACAGACCTGCTGAGGATCTCCAGCACTTTTTTGTTTTTATTGCAGATTTTCACCATTTTGCTGCAGCATTTAGAGTCATAGACATGTATACAGCTGCAGATTTTGTTGACTGATTCCTGGAATGGCAGGACTGATGAATGAATAGGTACTCATTCTTCGTTTAATCCTCCTTTTTCTTTGGCTTTCTGAGCCACTGACGACATCACTGATATTCTACCTCCCATTCCCTGAACTGAATCTGACCCATCTAAGCCTACACTTTAGTTCCCATTCCCCTTGCCAGATTTGTTAAAACCTCACCAATGGAACTGCAAAAGCGCTCATGAGGAGATTTCTCCCAGCTCTGCATAGGGGTATCCTGTAAGGCTGGTATATGTCCCACCCAGAAACAGTCCCAGTGCTTGAAGAATCTAAACCCTTCACTGGTGCGCCATTCCCCCAGCCACATATCCAGCTGACCTGCCCTCTTATTCCTGCTCTCAGTAGCACACGGAACTGGGTGCAAGTCTCGCGTTGTTACATCTCAGGAGCTACATTTTAATGCATCGCTGATATCCCTATATCCAGGCCCTCATCCCTTTGTTTAGCGATGTCGTTGTTATTTGTGTGTTCCACCACCACTGGCTGTTTAACCTCCAGCTCCCGAAAGTCCTGCAGCCGCTCCATGATATCGCGGATCCTAGCTTAATGGAGGTAACATACCATCCTGGATTCATGTCTGTGGTCACAGCAGTGCCCGCCCTAACCCTGAGCATTGAATCCTCTGTCACTATAACTGTGTTTCCTCTCTTTCCTCCCGCTCTGTGGTGGCATGAACCTGGCTGTTGCTGATTTCCTGAGAAGCCACCCCACCCATTCCCTCCCTTTGAGAATCCCAAGCACTATAAATTATCTGTTTGAGAAGGGGATGACCACTGGGAACTCCTGCACTTCCTTCCTAAGCCTTTTACTTGATCTGATGGTCACCCATTCCCTTTCTGCATTTTGTGACCCTCACCTGCAGTTTGACTAACTCATTAAACTCGAAGCGTCCATTTTTTCCCAAATTGTACAAGAGGAGCACACCACGAGTCTGAGGTCTCCTGTCACAACATCTCTGTAGATTCATCTCGTTACTCCCATTAAGAGAATTTAAATGAGTGAGCAAACATGTCTATTATAATAAAGAAATCTTTACTTCAGCTGATATGTCATACTTTAAAAACTTAAATACTCCGCAGGTATCACTGACAAACTGGCTGTTCCCATTGCGACCATGTAAATTCCTGAATGGCCTTATCTAAACCTGAATTTCAAATTCACATTCTCCTTGTCTCACCTCACTCTATTTACACCCGACTCCAAAACAATCATTGAGCCAAGCAGCACTCACAGTGCAGCCCCGTCATTTCCATTGTCTGCTCACACCTACACACCCTCAGGCTCCTGTTCTGTTCCAATGCATCTCAATGGGAGCTCAGAACGAGCATTGCATCTTTCAATTCAGCCCTTTGTAACCCCAGAGTCAAAATGGATTTCAGCAGTTTCTGAATGAACAGACAGCTGTTCAGAATCTGGAACATGCCACCTGAAATGGTGCTGGAATTTTAGTCCAAAAGGAGTTTCAATGAGAAATTTGTAGGGAATTGGAAGTAGGGAGTATACAGATTAACATCATAAAGTGAATGATTGAGACTAAATCTGATAGTTCCTGCAAAGAGACGAGGTGTAATTTGGATAAATCTGTGCTCTCTCTCAGGCCAATACCTCCTTCCACAGCTGCAGGGCCAAGAATTGAACACATACCCCAAGGGTGATCCAACTTGAACATTTTTCTGCTTTTTGCTTGACAAAAATAGTGGAGATGTTTTACCACAGACTGAACAGACAAGCCTTTCTCCTACCACAGTTAAATGCCAATGATCTTCAGATTCTAATGACTCCACTGACTGTAGAAACTAGTTTTTGAGATCCCAGTCTCAATTAGTATCCCATAAAATGAATTCGCAAAACAAAGCTCACAGTCAGTTTAAGATAGATAGTGAAGGCAAACACTCCTCTTGGTATGTTTTTATGTGTAAATGTTCCTCTGCAAATCACCCCGCCCCCACCCAGGCAGAGGACACGTGCATGCGCCTTGATGTACCTTGCCCCAAATAAAGATGGCGGCCATAACCCAGGACCTCTCACTGCCTGAGGCCCAAGCCATCTTCCCCTTTGCTGCAAACGTGAGACCAAGATTTTCGAATTCAGACTAACGACCTATACAGAGTGGAACTAAACCATCCCCCCCCATCTACACTGATAAATTTCATCCAGTTTCTGCTGCCATTCTCCATTTTCCACCTCCTGCAAACACCAAGGGTCATCACGGATCCAGTGACGCTTCCTCAATAGCGATGACAGCTGGGAAAATTAGAATCCCTACAGGAAACAGGCCCTTCAGCACAACAATTCCACACCCACCATCCCACGTTCATCCTACCCAGACCCATTCCCCTACCCTATTACTCTCCATTTCCCCAGACTAATGCACATCCCTGAACACGACGGGAAATTTAGCTGGGCCAATTCACTGTACCTGCACATCTTTGGACTACAGGAGATAGGGCTTAAACAGTAACTAATAGGTGAGGACAGAGCGCAAAGAGAGACAGGAACATTTGAAAAGATAAAGTAGTGAATAACGGTACAGCTTGGAGGGTGGAAAGCTGTTAGTGGAGAAGAGACGAACTCAGTGGTGGTGTTGGAAATGGTGGCTGATGATCTACGTTCAGCTGCAAAAAAGTCCCTGAGCTTCCAGTTGCCTGCCACGTTAATGCACAAGCCTGTTCCCTGGCCAACATCTCTGTCTCATGCTTACTGCATTATGCAAGCTGGCAGAACACTCCAGAATATACCAAATGGCTTCCTCTTTCAAGGACTGCAATTTCCCCTCCCATGTGGTCAACAATACTCTCCAGTGTATCTACTGCTCTTCCCGTACCCCTGCCCTTGAACCCCACACCTCCAACCGCAACAAGGAGAAAACCCCCAGTCCTCATCTTCCAGCCAGATACAATGCATCATCCTCCGCCATTTCCACCACCTACAATCAGACCCCACCACAAGAGATAGATTTCCCTCCCGACCCCTTTCAGCATTCCACAGAGACTAATCCCTCTGCAACTCCCTCATTAGGTCCACGGTCCCCACCAACCCACCCTCCACTCCCGGCACCTTTGCTTGACACTGCAAGAGGTGTAAAACCTGGGCCCACACCTCCCCCTCACCTCCATCCATGACAACAAAGGATCATTCCACAGCCGGCAGAGATACTTCTGCACATCCAAATACCTCACCTATAGTGTCCTTTGCTCTCAACATGTCTCCTCTATACTGTTGTGACAGGACGGCAAATTGTAGAATATTTCAGGGAACATTTCTGGGACACATGCACCAAAAAATCCCACAACCCTGTCGCCCACCACTTCAAAATTCCCTCCCACTCTGCCAAGGACATACAAGTCCTGGGCCACCTCCACCACCCCCAAACCCCATCCACCCGACGCCGGGAGGAATAACATCTCATCTGCCGCCTTCGGACCCTTCAACCACACGGCATCAACATTTCCTCATCTCCCTCCCCCCATCTTATCCCAGACCTAACCCTCCAACTCGGCACCACCCTCTTGAACTGTCCCACCTGTCCATCTTCCTTCCCAATTATCCATTCCACCCTCTCACAATGACCCCCTCCATCTACATATACCTATTGCCTTACTAGCTCCCTTCACAACAACCCCACACAACCTTCTTATTTATCTCTCAGCATTCTTACTACCCCCACTATTCCCGGCATTCCAGACGAAGTGCTTATGCCGAAAACACCGATTCTCCTGCTCTTCAGATGTGGCCTGACCTGCTGTGCTTTTCCAGTACCACACTTTAACGCAAGCTGGAGGAACAACACCTCATCTTCTACTTGGGGACCCTACATCACTCTGGCCTCAACATCAAATTCAATAATTTTAGTTCCTAAATTCTCCCACGTCCTAGTGTCCTAGCCCCCACCCACATACCAGGCCTTGTTATCACATAGCCTACCATTACACACGACCAATGGTTAGCCACTAGCAGTCCCCATAAACAGCTACTCACCCTCCCCCAGCCAGATCGTTATCCAGTCCTTTGTCCACCTGCTCCCATTTCTTTCTGTGGACTGTGGCCCCATTTATCATTTACTCTGCAACCCGTATCTTCTGCATGTAAACCGAAATTTATTTTCAGTAACATCAGTTCTGAGGAAGGGTCATCGGATCCGATATGTTAACTCTGACATCTCCTCACAGATGCTGGCAGACCTGCTGAGGTTTTCCAGGGCCTTCTGGTTGTTGTGTCTGATTTACAGCATCTGCAGTTGTCTTGGTTCTAATTTACCCGGAATTTCTTATTCTGGTCTAGCAGCCTAAAACCACGTGTTTATAAACCCGTCCAGTCCACACTAAGTCTATTTCTCTCCCAGTCTCTGCTGTCTCTCCCATTCCCTCAGAGACCCCTTCACCGTGTCACTGTGCCTGCAGGCATCATGGTCATCTGTTGGCCTGCTGGACCCACCCCTCACTCATCCCCAATTGGCTGGACGATCACCCAACTCTCCTATTGGCCTGAAGCTGCTGTCAGTCATCCAGGCCCCATTGTTATGTGGTGGTGGCATGCTCCCACGAGCATCGGAGGTTGAAGGGTGATCTTACAGACGGTTATAAAATCATAAGGGTCATGGATAGGATAAATAGACAAGGTCTTTTCCATGGGGTGGGGGAGTCCAGAACGAGAGGGCATAGGTTTAAGATGAGAGGGGAAATTTTTAAAAGGGACATGAGGGGCAGCTTTTGTCACACTGAGGTTGGTGCATGTATGGAACCTTCGGTCGGTGAAGTAGTGGAGGCTGGTACAGTTACACCATTTGAAAGGCATCTGGATCGGCCCATGAATAGGAACGGTGGAGAAGGATGAGGGCCAACTGCTGCCATAGAGTTGGATTATGTTAGGATATATGGTCGGTATGGACGAGTTTGAACGAATGGTCTATTTCTGTGCTGGAATCTCTTTGCCTCTATGACTCTGCCCTGGGCTAAGCTTCATCATTAACAGTGAATTGGGGTGGTATCACAGAGCACAGATGCTGAGGGCTATTCAGCCCATTGGCGCTGTAATCTCTCCCTCTGGAGATGCTGCAAATCTGTCCCAATTCGCCTCCCTTTTGTCCATAATGTAAAATTCCAAATCTGTTTTGAAAATAACTACAGAATCTGCATCCAGCTGCCGTTCAAATTGTTCCAGATACTCAGAACTTACTGAGTTAAAAAAACCTTCATATTTTTACTGTGCATTATTTGCCAGTTCCCTGAAAATAGATACTAAATATTGTGACAATGTTAATAACTTCTCACTGTGTATCCTGGAAACAAATTTGTTCCTGCTCCAAATCACTGCTTGACCTTCTCAGCTCCAAGGAGAATTATCCGAGCTTCTGCTAACTCTCCATAAAACAGAAACTTACCTTAATTTTAATTTATTCGTGTCCTAGAGATGTAAAGCACAGAAATAGAACCTTCGGTCCAACATGTCTATACCGACCAGATATCCTAAATTAATCACGTCTCATTTGCCAGCACTTGGTCCATATCCTTCTAAACCTTTCCCAATCGTGTATCCAATTATACCTTTTAAATGTTGTAATTGTACCAGACTCCACACTTTCTCTGACAGCACATTTCATACACGTACAACATTCAACTTGAAAATATTGCCATTTAGATATCTTCTAATTTTTTTTCACTTTCAGCTTAAACCTTTGCCCTCTAGTTTTGGGCTCACCTAACCTTGGGAAAAGACCCTGGGACTTCACCCTATCCATGGCCCTCACAATGCTCCAGGGGAAACAGCCCCAGCCTATTCAGCCTCTACCTATAGCTCAAACCCTCAACCAGTTATACATATTTTCTGAACCCTTTCAAATTTCACAATATCATTCCGACAGTGGGGAGACCAGAACAGAAAGCACAGTTCCAGAAGTGGCTGAATCAATGTGCTGTAGAGCCTCAAAATGACGTCACAACTCCTGTACTCAATGCACTGACCAATAAAGATAAGTACATCAAACACCTTCTTCATTACCCAGCCTATGATTCCACTTTCAAGGAACTATGAGACTGCACTCCAAGGTGTCTTTGTTCATTAAGTGTACAAGTCCTACCCTGATTTGCTTTTCCAAAATGGAGCACCTCCCCTTTATCTGATATAAATGACATCACCCACTCACAACCTGACAGCCCATTGCCCGTCGCAGAGTTGAAAAATGTAGTGCTGGAAAAACAGAGCAGGCCAGGCAGCATCCGAGGAGCAGGAGAATCGACGTTTCGGGCATAAACCCTTCTTCGAGGACGTAAGCCTAAACGTGGATTCTCCTGCTCCTCAAATGATGCCTGGCCTGCTGTGTTTTTCCAGCAATACATTTTTCAATTCTGAACTCCAGCATCTGCACTCCTCACTTTCTCTTATTGCTCATCACAGGCCTCCAATCCAAAAAGCAACCCTCCCCCAGACACTGACTGCTCAGCACTGTTAGAGCTCATGGAATACAGGGAGAACTGGCCATTTGGATGCAAAACTGGCTCAAAGACAGAAGACAGAGTAGTGGTGGAGGGTTGCCTGTGACCAGTAGAGTGCCACAAGGATCGATGCTAGTTCCACTACTTTTCATCATTTATACAATTGATTTCTATGTGAGCATTACAGGCATAGTTAGTAAGTTTGTAGATGACACCAAAATTGGAGGTGTAGTGGACAGCGACGCAGGTTACCTCAGATTACAAGGAGAACTTGATCAGATGGGCCAATACGCAGAGAAAAGGCAGATGGAGGTGGTTGGCGCCATTGGACGCGGGAGAGGGCAGGAGGCGCCTTGGACAGGTGGAGGGTGAGGGTTTATGGCGGGGGAGCAGTGTTAGACGGGAGGGATGGGGAACGGGGTTGGACAGGGTTTGGGTGTGGGGTCGGTGTTGGTCGGCAGTGGGGGTCAGGCTGTGGGCAACGTTGGAGGTCAGGCTGGGGTCAGTGTGTGGGCGTAGGTGTAGGTCAGGTTGGAGTCGGTGTGTGTGCGAGCGATCGGGCTGTTTGCTGCTGCAATCTCGTTAAAAACTCTGAGCCCCAGAGGAAAGGCATTTATTCAATTCACCGAGTAATTGATTATCCAGATGAAAAGAGTACCCACCACTACTCTGTCTTCTGTCTTTGAGCCAGTTTTGCATCCAAATGGCCAGTTCTCCCTGTATTCCATGAGCTCTAACATTGCTGCACAGTCAGTGTCTGGGGGAGGGTTGCTTTGGATAATAGTTCGTTTGGATAATCGAAGATTCTCTGTCGGTGGGTATACGAATTGGAAGGGTTGAGAGGGATATGGGCCAAGTGCTGTCAGGTGGTCCTAAATTTGGACCGAAGGATCTGTTTCCGTGCTGTACATCAGGATGACCTTCCAGCCAATTTTGTATCCAAATACCTTGC
This sequence comes from Chiloscyllium punctatum, assembly GCF_047496795.1. Classification (NCBI taxonomy): domain Eukaryota; kingdom Metazoa; phylum Chordata; class Chondrichthyes; order Orectolobiformes; family Hemiscylliidae; genus Chiloscyllium; species Chiloscyllium punctatum. The sequence continues at coordinate 50,279,269 of NC_092752.1, forward strand.
TCTCTCCGTATTCCATGTTGTTGAACTTACTAACCAGTCTGTTATGTGGAACCTTGTGTCTTTCTGAAGTCCAGGTTAGTGATTTCCATGCACAAAGCCATGCTGACTCTCACTAATAATTTCCTACCTTTCCAATTACATCTAAATCCTGCGCTTTAGAATCCCCTCCAACTGACTTCAGGCTAACTGGTCTATAGTTGATTGTATTTTCCTTATTACCTTTCTCAAATAATGGCACCAGTCTTCCAGCACTTTGCCTGTGGCGAACTAAGATACAAATATCTCAGCGAGCGGCCCAGCAATCACTTTCTTAGCTTCCAACAAAATCCTGGCATACACCTGATCAGATTCAAGGGTTTTATTTATCCACCGGGATGCATTTTAAGACATCCAGTACCTCCTCTGTAATTTGGACAGTTGTCAAGTTATCACTATTTATTTCTCCGAACTCTCTCGTTTCCATATCCTCTTTCACTGATGTGAAAGACTTGTGATACAATCTTTCCTACATCTTGAGGTTCCATAGGCAGCCTTGTTGATCTTCGATGGTCCTTATTCTCTGGTTACTCTTTTCGCATTAGCATAGTTGTAGAATTTCTGGATTCCCTTTGAACCTATTTCCCAAAGCTGTCTCACGTCACGTTTTTGCCCTCCTGGTTTCACTATTGTACTCCTAATACTCCTCCAGGGATTCACACAAACCTAGCTGTCTGTACCTACCATATCCCTTCTTCATTTTCTTGACCAGAGCCTCAGTTTCTCTCGACAGGTAGCATTCCCTACACCGACCATCCTTGCCCTTAACAGGAGCATACTGTCTGTGTACTCATTGTCGCAGGCCATTGGAGGCAATGGCAGATGTGGACAGGGAAGCAATCCTTCTCAGTAAAGAGGTAGTTTTGGGAAAGATAACAGCCTTAAGATAAATGGGTATCCTCGCCCTGAGCGAGGAAAAGAGATCGGCGGGGGCGGGGGGTGGGGATGGGGGGGTGGGGGAAGGTGAGAATAGCAAATGCGCTCGTGATAATTTGCTAAAATTTGCTGTACTCTGGGATGGTTCTGACAGATTGGAAAGCTGCAAATGCTTTTTCAAAAGGACACGTTGGCTTAACTTCCACCGTGGAGAAAACGCTTGAATCTCTCAAGGAAGTAATAACGAGATATCTGGGTAGAAATTGTCTCATTGAGCAGATGCAGCATGGATTTGTGAAAGGCTGGTTATGTTTAACACATTTACTGGAATTATTTGAGGACAGGAGGAGCACGTTGGACCAGGGGAAGCTGGTGGAGGTGGTGTATCTGGAATTCCAGAAGGCATTCGACAAGTTGCCACACAAAAGGCTTCTATATAAGGTAAAGATGTACGGCATTTTGGGTAATGCATTAGTACGAAGAGAGGATTGGTTTACGAACAAAAAATAAAGAATGGCGACAAATGGGTGCTTGGACTAATGTTGGGACCACACCAGAGGACACTGTGAATCTGCACAGGGATGCAGAAAGGTTAGTTGAGTGGGTAAGGATCTGGCAGAAGGAGGACATTGTTGCGAAATGTGAGGTTATCCATTTTGGTCAGACTAACAGCAAACTGATGATGAAATGGTGAAAACTTGCAGCATGCTGCTGTGCAGAGGGAGCTGGGTGTCCTTGTGCATGAGTCACAGGAAGTTGATTTGCAGGTGCAGCAGGTAATTAAGGCAGTGAAGGGAATATTGTCCTTCGTCGCTAGAGGGATGGTTATGCTGCAGCTGTATAGGGTGCTTGTGAGGCCACACCTAGAGTACTGCGTACAGGTTTGGGCCCCTTCATCCAGGAAGGATGGACTGGCACTAGAGGGGATGCAGCGGAGTGTCACTAGTTTGAGTCTGGAGTTGAGAGGGTTGCCTTATGTGGAGAGATTGAGTAGACAGGTACAATGTACATTGGAATTTCGAATAATGGGAGGTTGTATAGGAAAGAAATTATGAAGGGAGTAGATAAGATGAAAGCAGGGAGGTTATTTCCATTGGGGACGGGGCAAGTTTGGGAGCATAGAGTCAAAATAAGGGGATGTCAGATTTAGGACTGAGTTGTTGAGGAACTTCTTCACCTAAAGGGTTGTGAATCTATGGAATTCCCAGCTGAGTGAAGCAGTTGAGGATATCAACTTGAATGCCTTTAAGGCAAAAGGTAGATTTGTGATCAGGAAAGGAATTGAGGGTTATGGCGAGAGAGCAGGGATGTAGAGCTGAGACCATGAAAAGATCAGCCCTGATCTTATTGAATGGCACAGCAGGCTTGAGGGGCCAGATGGCCTCTTCCTGCTCCTCTTCCTTATGTCCTTATGCACTTTCTAGCCGTGCCTTTACCTGGGAATAGCTTCCCGCAAACGAATATCAAATGTTTTTGCCTCATGCCATTAAAATTGGCCTTTGTCCAATTTAGAACCTTTACTTTTAGATCTGGTCTATTCTTTTCTTGGAAGTATTTTAAAACTAATAGAATTATCAGAGAACCCCAACACCGTGGAAGTAGGCCATTTGGCCCATCATCTCCATACTGACCCACAGAGCGTCCTACCTTATTCCTGTAACATTGCATTTCCCATGGGTAATCCACCCAACCTGCATGTCCCTGAACACTATGGGCAATTCAGCCTGGAAAATCCACCTAACATGGACCATCCTGAAGGATATTATCAAATTGGAGCAGGTTGAGAAGACATTTACAAGCATTTGCCTTGAATAAGCCCATTTGCCTTCCCTGTCAGGCCTCTTGCATTGAATTAAATGTAGTGTAACTGGTCAGTCCCACCTCGTTCTGTGCCTTGCCCTTGCGTGCCTTGACTGTTTGACCTCCAAACTGTACTAGCCTCAGACTTGCCTCTTTTCTCACTCTGTCTTTGGGTTTAACCCTACTCCCTCACTGGATTAATGCCTCCCAAATATTGCTAGCTAACATCCCTGTCTAGATATTAGACAACTTCCAATTCAGGTGAATCCATCCTTCTTATGCAGGTCTACGCTACGACAGAGTAGATTACAATAATACAAAAATGTGAATCCTTCTCCCCTGCGTCTTCTCCTCAGCCACTTATCCCAGCTCCACCTCCTCTGTAATATGGACATTTTTCTAGATGTCCATCCAATTCCCACATTCTCGATTCTCCATGTCCTTCTCCACAGTAAACACTGATGCAAAATACTCGTTTAGTATCTCCCCAATCGCCTACAGCTCCACACATAGGCTGCCTTGCTGATCTTTGATGGTCTCTGTTTTTCCCTAGTTAGCGTTTTGTTCTGAATGTATTCAAACAGCCCTTTGGATTATCCTTAACCCGACTTACCAAGCCTTCTCCTGTCACCTTTTTGCCTTTCCGATTTCTCTCTTAAGTATACTCCTTCTGCCTTTATACTCAAAGGCTTTATGGATTGGGATAAATGCAAAATATTATCTCTTGATAAAACAAACTACGGTAGTACTTACACTATTAAAAGTTAGGCATTGTGTAGTGCTATGGAACAAAGAGACGGAGGAGTTCAGGTCCTTGAAATCTGTGGCACATGTAGATAGGATGGTTAAGAAGGTGTTTAGTACACTTACATTCATTGCTCAGATATTTGATTGTAGGAGTTGGGATGTTATGTTGAGGTTGTACAGGATGTTGGGGAGGTCTCTTCTGGAAGTCTGTGCCCAGTTCTGGCTGTGCTGTTATAGGAAGGATATTATTAAATTGGAGGAGGTTCAGAAGAGATTTACAAGGATGCTGCCATGAATGGAGCGATTGTGTTATAATGAGGGGCTTGATAGGCTGGGACTTTTTTCACTAGAGGGTTGAAGGTGACCTTATTGGAGGTTTATAAAATCATGAAGAGTGTAGATAAGATGAATGGCTGGGGGAAGGGGGGAGAGGGGGATTCAAGACTCAGGTGCATTCATTTTGAAAAGAGATGAGGAAGGTTTGTAAAAAAGGCATTAGGGACTTGTATTATTTTGACACGTGTGGAATGAACTTCCAGAGGAAGTGTGAGCTGTGAATATAATTACAATATTTAAGAGACATTCAGTTAAGTACGTAAATAGGAAATATTTGGATGGACGTGAACCAATTGGAGGCAGGTGCGATCAGATTGGTTTGGAATTATGGGCGGCATGGACTGATTGGACCACAGGGTCTGTTTTCATGCTATATAACATTATGACTGGAATGCTCACTCTCTCTAAATTCCTCCATCCTCACAACTCTCCTGATTGCTGTTACCTCATTCAGCCTCACAACTCTTCCCTATCTCTATAATTCCTCTCTAGCCTCAGACCCCTCACTATCTCTGATATCAGAAACATCTCAATCTCTAACATCCTCCAATCTCACAATTCACGCTATTTCTAATCTTCTCCAGTCTCATCACCCTCCCAAACTCTAATCTTATCCACCCTCACAAATCTGTGAAGTGACATTCTTTAATTCCAGCCTTCAGGATAGCCTATTTTTAAAATACAGAATCCTGCACCCTGAGCTACACAATGTCTTACTTAACCTCACCGTCTCATGTTCCTCCCAAAAACCTTAACCCATCATGTATTATCTATTTTAATATCACCTTTTCTGACCTGGTTTCTAATGTGGCTTCTCATATTCCCATATTAAGCGTCTGTGGTCAACACGACAGAAAACGGTTCTGTGGTCCATCGGGTCTATGCTGTAAAGAAATCTACCGACTAACTATCCTTATCCCATTTTCCAGCACTTAGCCCACAGACCTGTCAGCCTTGGCATTGCGAGTATGTCCTGAAATACCTCTTAAATGTTTCGGGATTTCTGTGTCTCCCACCCTTACAGACAATGAGGTTTAGTGCAACTGTTGCTCGATGATAACATCACCCACAGGAACACAGAGCAGCTGGGTCCTTCTCCATGGTCAACACAGAGGAGAAATAACTCATGCGATTCTGCATATATATGTCCATGAAGAGTCCTATTCTCACTATAGTTATTCTTTTTCCTTTAATGTGCTTCAAGAACCTCTTTGGAATCACCCAAATCTTCTCAGCCAAGGTCATCTGCCCTCCTGATTTCCTTCTTCAGTAAACTCTTGTATCCACTATTTATTCCCAGGGATTCCCTTGACCCCAGCTGCCTGTACCTGAGCCATCTGCCTTTTATTTCTGGTTAAAGCCTCAATGTCTCTTGTCATCCAGGGTTCCTTATTCCTGCCAACCTTGCTCTTCACACTCGCAGGAACGTATACTCTTGAACTGTAGCTGTCCCACATTGAAAGAACTTCCACCTACCAGAGGTCCCTTTGTCTGCAAGCAAACTTCTCAAACCAACCCCTGCAAGCTGCTGGCTAACTCCGTCGGAATGTGTTTTGCCCCAATGTAGAACTAGCACCTGGGGAAGATTTTGTCTCACTCCACAATGATTACAATATTAATAGAACTATGGTCACAGGTTCCAAAGTGCTCCCCACTGTCACCTCACTCCAAAAATTCTGATGGGTTGTTTACATTGTTTTTCGAAATAACTGGACAACACCATCAGCATCTCAATGTTCACTTGTGAGACTTTATCTCTTCCATGTGAAGGAATGGGACCCAGAAATCTCCATTTAATTTGGTTCCCATCAAAATTCCCAGGAACCGTCCTGCCCAGGTTATCAGTGTTCCCAGCTAACTCCAGCAAGGCACAGAAAGGATTCAAAGTTAATCTTCACTGAAACGGTTCTCATGTAAATATTCCAGATTAGTTTGAGAATGGACTTAGATCTGGAGGAAAGCATCCTCGAAGTGCCCCCATCGAACCATCTAGACACTGACAGCACATAGTGTTCTCTCAGTGTTGTCACAGTCAAATACACAAAGGAAGGGATTAAACATTAATACCTCCATCTATCTGACCTAATCTGGGAGAGATGGGTCAGGGAGTGGGAGATTGCTTTGTTGGGTAGGGGTCAGTCAGGGAGGGGGAGATTGCAGTGTTGGGTAGGGATCAGTCAGGGAGGGGGTGAGTGCAGTGTTGGGTAGGGATCGGTCAGGGAGGGGGTGAGTGCAATGTTGGATAGGGATCAGTCAGGGAGGGGTGAGTGCAGTGTTGTGTAGAGATCAGTCAGTGAGGGGGAGATTGCAGTGTCGGGCAGGGGATCAGTAAGGGATGGGGAGATTGCAGTGTTGGGTAGGGATCAGTCAGGGGGGAGATTGCAGTGTTGGGTAGGGATCAGTCAGGGAGGGGGAGATTGCAGTGTTGGGTAGGGATCAGTCAGGGAGGGGGAGATTATCGTGTTGGGTAGGGATCAGTCGGGGGGGTGAGTACAGTATTGGGAAAGGATTACTCAGGGAGGGGGAGATTGCAGTGTTGGGTAGGGATCAGTCAGGGAAGGGGAGATTGCAGTGTTGGGTAGGGATCAGTCAGGGAGGGGTGAGTGCAGAGTTGGGCATGATCGGTCAGGCAGGGGGAGATTGCAGTGTTGGGTCGGGATCACCCTGGGCGGGCGATATTGTAGTGTTGGGTTGGGATCAGTCAGGGAGGGGAAGATTGCAGTGTTGGGTAGGGATCAGTCAGTGTGTGGGAGATTGCAGTGTTGGGTAGGGATCAGTCAGGGAGGGGGTGGGTGAAGTGTTGGGTAGGGATCGCTCTGGGCGGGGGATATTGCCCTGTTGGGTTGGGATCAGTCAGGGAGGGGGCGATTGCAGTGTTTTGTAGGGATAGAAGGAAATCAGGAGGGCAAAGAGGGGACATGAGTTCACTTTGAGAAATAGGGTTAAGGAGATTTCGGAGGGCTTTTACAAATGCATAAAGGCCAAAGGGTCACTTGGGAGTGAATAGGGCCCCGCGAAGTTCAAGACAGCCTGCACGTGGAACTGCAGGAGATGGGGGAGATACTGAACAAGTATTTCCTGCAGAGAAGGACATGGAAGATATAGAATAGGATGATGGATTGGGAAATAACATTAGGAAATAGATGATGTCATCTTGCAAAATGTCCACATTACAGAGGAAGAGGTGCTGGATGTCTTGGAACGCATAAAGGTGGATAAATCCCCAGCACTTTATCAGGTATACTCTTGATCTCTGTGGGAAGCTAGAGAAGTGATTGCTGGGCCCCGTGCTGAAATATTTGTGTCATGGATAGACACAGGTGAGGTGCCAGAAGACTGGAGGTTGGGCTAACGTGGTGCCACTGTTTAAGACAGGTGGTAAGGACAAGCCAGGGAACTACAGACTGGTTCGCCTGACGTCAGTCGTGGGCACGTTGAAAGACGGATACATGAGGGATAGGAATTATATGTGTTTAGAAAGGCAATGTCTAATTGGGGATAGTCAGCATTGCTTTGTGCGTGGGAAATCATGTTTCAAGATATTGAGTTTTGTGAAGAAGTAACAAAAGGATTGATGAGGGCAGTGCGGTGGATGTGAGTGATATAGACTTCAGTAAGGTATATGTAAAGTTTCCACATGGGGGATTGGAGAGCAAGTATACATCTCATGTAATACAGGGAAAACCAGCCATTTCGATACTGAACTGGCTCAAAGCTAAACGAAGAGGGTGGTTGTGGAGGGTTGTTTTTTCAGACTGGAGACCTGTGACCAGTGGAGTGCCACAAGGTTCGGTGCTGCGTCCACAACTTTCCATTAATTATATAAATGATTTGGATGTGAACATAGCAGGTATAGTTAGTAAGTTTGCAGATGACACCAAAATTGGAGTTGTAGTGGAGAGTGAAGAATGTTCCATCACATTACAATGGAATGGTGAACTGATGGTCCAATGGTCTGAGGAGTGACCGACGGAGCTTCATTCAGATAAATGGGTGGTGCTGCATTTTGGGAAAGCAACTCTTCGCAGGACTGATACACTTAATGTTAAGGTCCCAGGGAGTGTTTCTGAACAAAGAGACCTTGGAGTGCAGGTTCATTGTTCTCTGAAAGGAGAATTGTGGGGCGATAGAATAGCGAAGAAGGTGTTTGGTATGTTTGTGTTTACTGATCAGTGCATTAACTAGAGGAGTTGGAAGGTCATGTTGTGGCAATACAGGACATTGGATAAGCCAGTTTTGGAATATTGTGTGCAATTATTATCTCCTCCCTATTGGAAGGATTTTGCATAAATTGAAAGGGTTCAGAAAAGATTTACAAAGATGCTGACAGGATTGGAGGAGTTGAGCTAAAGGGACAGGTTAAATGGGCTGGGGATATTTTCCCTGGAATGTCTGAGGCTGAGGGGTAACCCATATGGAGGTTTATAAAACTATGAGAGGCATGGTTAGGATTAACAGACACGGTCTTTTCCCTGGGGTGGGGTAGTCCAGAACTGGAGGGCCTAAGTTCAGGATGAGAGGGGAAAGATATAAAAGGAACGTAAGGGACAACGTTTTGATGTGGAGGGTGTTGTGTGTATGGAATGACCTGCCAGATGAAGTGGTGGAGACAGGTACTATTACTGCATTTAAAAGGCATCTGGATGGGTATACGAACAGGAAGGGTTGAGAGGGATTTGGGCTATGTGCTGGCAAATGTGATGAGATTATGTTAGGATATGTGGGTGGCGTGGATGAGTTGGACCGAAGGCCCTGTTTCTGTGCTGTCCATCTCTCTGACTGTAAATGTTTTCCACTGTCCATTTCCAGCCATACACTTCACTGTTTCCCCTGTTTACCTTGGTCAGTTCTCCTCTCAAACACATGTCAATGGCTTTGGTTGTGATTGTAGTGTGTGCTTTATGGTCACTTTAACAATTCATCATCTCGCTGAATTCCACTACACTACAATTTCCCAGCGGATATCTCAGGGTAACATTACTCCTTCCCTCAGTGTCATCACCCAACGGTCGATCTGAGATAGTCACATCCCTGGCCGTTTGCACAACGTGTTATTCAAAGAAACACTGACAGAAACATTCAAAGAGTTGTTCGGAGAACATCACTTTTGCCAATGTGACTGTCCCAGATTATACAAAGACTGAAGTCTCCCAAAATGATCACAGTGCCTTTGCAGTTCACAGTAATTCATTGGAATGTGTAAAAAGGTTTAGGAATGAAATGCTGTTTGGCAGCCTCTAAACTCTTTACTGCTTGTGTTTTTGACACGTGATACCCAGAATCTGCATTCAGGCGGATTCAGCTTTATCATCTGAGGCCAAATGCTTTCTCAGTAATGCCTTTGGTACCCATTACTGTCAGGGTTACCCATCCTGCACTCCCTGAGACCCCTCAAGGAGGTGTACCATAGAATATTCATGTTCCACTTTTTGTTCACCGTGTCACCACCAAATCTCATTTATCTCTGTGCCACAGTCCATCCACCTAATTGCAGAGACTTTATCCAGTCCAAAAAAGTACATTACGATTGACTCTTTCCACAATTTCTTGTCACAGTCCAATTCACTGATGTACAGTTTCATTTAAACTCTGTCACTTCCTGTTCCTTTCTGCTTGTCTTCAGCTCGATTGCCATTTCTCTTTGGATTTGGAAAGCTCCTTTCACCTGAACCCTTGCCCTGCATCCTCTCTGTCAGTTTAAAGTCCTGTCCGTAAGCCTACCGACATGATTGACCAGGACACTGGTCCCAGCAATGTCACTCATGGGATGTTGCTGTCTCTGGTTGGCCAGCATCGCATGCCCACCCCCAGCTGCCCCTGAGCTGAGTGCCTTGCTGGATCATTACAGAGAGCAGTTTAGAGTCAACTCCATCACTCTGGGTCTGGATCATGTGTAGGCCAGACCCGCTGCCTATAACAGATTTCCCTCCTGAAAGGATATTAGATAGTTAGATGGGTATACTGGACCCCGGGGTTCACATCACATGAACAGCTCGGTGAAAATAACACGAGGCCATCACCTGTCCCACTCATAGCTCACCCGTCACTGTTTACTGATCCCAGTGCACCATGAATCACAACCCTTTCATCATGACCATTGTGTGATCCTGATACCGTCCTGCACGCTGGTGATATAACTTTGTGTCTCTCCATGTGGTATCCCTCACTGTGTGGGTCTAATTGCTGCCTCTGTCAGGGTCTTTCTCACTTGCAGCTACTGCAGACACCCTCCATGTGGTATCCCTCACTGTGTGGGTCTAATTGCTGCCTCTGTCAGCGTCTCTCACTCTTGCAGCTACTCCAGATCCTGAGTCAACAGAATTCTCCACTCTAGAGAGACGCAGCAGCACAGGCCAGGGATGGAGACTGGGATTTTCCAGGTCTCTGTGGGATTCAGTGCCATTCCCCATCTGTAACCCTCACTTCATTAGTCTAATTTCCCATTCTGTCTGTTTCTCTGTCTCCTGCAGGTAATCAGGATGTCCCTGTCTCAGCCGAATTCCAAACTCCTGTCTCGTCCATAACCGCATCAAAGACGGTTGGTCAGCCAGAAAGCGATGGAGAGGGAGGTCTGGAGCCTTCAGTAAATCCTGCAGCCGATAAGATCACTCACAGTAACCAACACAGGGAGGCGTTACTGGCCTTCTGTATTCAGATCCGGAAGACAGGACATAGATACAGAGCTGGGTAAGGAACAGCTACATTCTAGGCTTCATTCCCACCATCTTGTAAGGGTCCTGCTCTCACCTCTGCTGTACTGGTCCTCCTGAGACATCTCTCTCTGTCTCTCTCTGACTCTGTCTCTTTTTCTCTATTCGTCTCTCACTCCCTCACTCCCTGACTCTCTATCTCTCACCATCTCACTCTCATTCTCTCTCTCAGCCCCTCTCTCTCCTCCCTTCTCTCTCTATCTCTCTTCCCTCACTCACTCTCTGTCTCACCCACTCACTCACTCTCCACCTCACCCGTCTCGCTCACATGACTCGCTCTCTCTCCCCCTCGCGTGCCTCTCACTCATTTCCCTCTCTCTCTAGCTCGCCCTCTATCTTTCCATATCTCGCTCTCCCCCCTCTTTCTATCTTTCTCTCTCTCTGTTTCTCTCTCTTGTCCACATATCACACTCTCTCTCTTGACCTCTCTGACTCTCTCTCATTTCACGTCGCCTCACTCCTCACTCACACTTGCACCTCTCTCTCTCTCTCTCTCGCTTACCCCGTCTCTCGCCCATCTCTCTTGCCCGCACCTCGCTCTCCCCATCTCTCACCCCTCACTCTCTCTCTGCAATTTCTCTCATTTTCTCCGACCATCTCTGCCCCTCTCTCTCCCCCTCTCCCCCCACTCTCTCTCCCCCACTCTCTCCCTCTTCTCCCCCTCTCACTCACCCCCCGCTCTCTCACCCCTCTCTCTCCCCCTCCCCTCACTATTCCCCCTCTCGACCCCCTCTCTCGATCCCCTCAATTGACCCCGTCTTTCGATCCCCCTCTCTCAACCCCCTTCTCTCGACCCCACTCTCGACGCCCCTCACTGACCCCCCTCTCTCGACACGCTTCTCACGACCACTGCCTTCGAAAGCCCTCACTCGACTCCCCTCTCTCGACCACCCTCTCATGACCCCTCTCATTCGACCCCCCAACTCGTCTCCCCCCTCGACCCCATCTCTCGACCCCTGCACTCGACCCCTTTCTCTCCCGTTCTCTCTCTCTCTAATCCCATCTCTCGCTAACCACTTTCTCTCCCCTATCTTTCCCCTTCTCTTTCGACTTCTCTCTCCCCTATCTCTCCCGCTATCCCTCCCCAATCTCTCCCCCAGTCTCTCCCCTTATCTGTCCCCCTTATCTCTCCCCTTATCTTTCCCCGGGTCTCTCTTCCCCTCTCTTTTCCCTCACTCTCATCTTCCCCTCTCTCTCTTTCCCCCACCTCCTCTCTCCCAATTTCTCTCTCACTTACCTCTCTACCTCCCTCAGCTCTCTCCCCACACCTCTCTTTCTGCCCTCTCTCTCTCCTCTCTCTCTCGACCACACTCTCTCTCCCCCCTTCTCTCTCCCTCTCTCTCCCCCTCTCTCCCCTCTCTCTCCCTCTCTCTCTCCCCCTCTCTCTCTCCACCCCCCTCTCTCGCCCCCTTCTCTCTCCACCTCTCTCTTTATCCCTTCTCAATACTGCCCTCTAACTACCCCTGACTCTCTACCCCTGTCTCTCCTCTCTCTCTCTCCACTCTCTCTCACCTCTATATCTCCCCCTCCATCTTCCCTCTCAGCTCTCTCCGTGTCTTCTATTTACGTCTCCCCCGCTCTCTTCCCCACTTTCTCCACGGTCTCTGTCTTCCCCTTCCTGCTTTGTCCCACCCCTCTCTCCCCACCGTCTCTCTCCGCCTCTCCATCCTCACCCTCTCTCTCTAGGTCCCCCTCGCTCTCTCCTTCTCTCTCCCCCTCTCTCTTTCCCCATCTCTTGCCCCCTCTCTTGCCTCACTCTCTCAGCTTTCTCTCTCTTGCACCCTCTCTCCCCCATCTCTCCTCCTCTCTTCCCACTCTCTCTCTCTGCCCCCGTCTCTCCCCCTCCCTCTCCCATCTCTCACTCCCCTTCTCTCCCCTCCTTCTCTCCCCCTCCCTCTCTCCCCCTCCCTCTCTCCCCCTCCCTCATCTCCCCCCTCTCTTGCCCCCTCTTTCGACCTCTTCACTCTGCCACGTCACTCTCCCCCCTCACTCTCTCCCTCTCTCTACCTCGCCCAATCTTTATCCCCTGTCTCCCCCCTCCCCTCACACTCGACACACACTCTCTCCCCCCCACTCAATCCCCCACTCACTCCCCCACTCTATCTCCCCATCCTGTCTCTTCCGTCTCCTTCCCCCTCTCTCTCACACCCTCTCTGTCTCCCCTCTCGCTCGTCCCCCTCTAGCTCGTCCCCCTCTCTCACCCCATCTCTGGGCCCTCGCTTTCCCGCTCGCTCTCACCCTCTCCCTTCCCCTCTCTTTCTCCCCCTCTCTCTGCCCGTTTCACTCACCTCTCTCTCCCCCCACCTTGCCCCCTCGCTCTTGCCTCTCTCTCTCCCCCTCTCCCTCCCGCTCTCTCACACCCTCGCGGTCTCCCCTTCTCGCTCGTCCCCCTCTCTCGCCTCGCTTTATCGCTCACTCTCCCCCTCTCCCTACCCCTCTCTTTCTCCCCTCTCAAGCCCGTTTCACTCACCTCTCTCTCCCCTTACCTTGCTCCCTCTCTCTCTCCCCCGTCTCTCTCTCCCCGCTCTCTCTCCCCCTCTCTCTCCCCCTCTTTCTCCCTCTCTCTCTTCCCCTCTACCTTGACCCCTCTCCGTTGGCCCTACTCCCCCTCTTTCACCCCTCGTTCTCACTGCCATTCCCTCTCTGCCCCTCTCTCTTTCCCCTCACTCTGTTACCCCTCTCTCCCACTCTCTCTCCCAATCTCTCTCCTCCCCCTCGCCCCCCTCTCTCCCCATCTCTCTCTCTCCCTCCTCTCTCTCCCCTCTCTCTCAACTGTCTCTCTCCCTCTCTCCCCCTCCTCTCTCCGCCCTCTCCCTTGACCCTCCTCCCCTCTTTTGCCTCCCTCTCTCTGCCCTTCTCTCTCTTCCCCTCTCTTTCATTCCTCCTCTCTCTCTCTTCCCCTCTCTCTCCTTTCCCCGACCTCTCTCACCCCCTTCTCTCTCCACCCTCTCTCTTTATCCTTCTCAATACTCCCCTCTCACTACCCCTGTCTCTCTCTCACTCACCTCTCTCTCTCCCCACCTCTCTCTCTCGCCTCCATCTCTGTCTCTCCCCCCACCATGTCTGTCACCCGCTTCTCTCTCTCTCCCACCTCTCTCTCTTCCCGCTCTCGCCACCCCCTCATCCCTTCTCTCTCTCCGTCTCCCCCGCTCACTCCCCCCTCTCTCCGACCCCGTCCCTCTCTCTTTCCCCCTCTCTCGCCCCAATCTCTCGCCCCACTCTCTCCCCATCTTTCTCTCACCTCTCTCTCTCTCCCCTCTCTCTCCCCCATCTCTCTCTCCCTCTCTTCCTCCTCTCTCTCTCTCTCCCCCACTCTCAACCCACTCTCTTCGCCGTCCCTCACTTCCCTTTGTTCTCTCACTTCCCTCTCTCTCCCCTCCCTCTCTCCCTCTCTCCCACCCCTCTCTCGACCCCTTCTCTCTCACCCCTCCCTCTCTCTCCCCTGACTCTGTCAACTCACTGCCCCTCCCCCCTCATTCCCTCTCACTCCCTCGCGCTCTCCGCGCTCTCACCCTCTCTATCTACTCCTCTCTCTCTCACTCCCTCTCTCTACCCCTTACTCTCTCTGCCCCTCTCACTTCACTAACTCTCTCCCCACACTGTCACCGAACCTTCTCCCCCTCTCCCTCCCTCTCTCACCCTCTCACTCTCCCCCACTCTATCCCCCACTCTTTCTTTCAATGTCTACCCCCTCTCCCCCACTCTCTCCCCACACTCACTTCCCACTCACTCACTCACCCCAATATCCAGCCCCTCTCTCTTCCCCTTCTCCCTCTCTTTCTGCCCCTCTCTCCCTCACTCTTTCCCCCCATCACCCCATCACTCCCCCATTCTCTCCCCCACGCTTTCCTCCAGTCTCTCCCCCACTCTCTCCCCCTCTCTCTCGCACCTTCTCTCTCCCCCACTCTCTTGTATCCCTCTCTCGCCCCCTCACTCGAACCCTCTCTCACCCACCATTCTAGCTCCCCCCCACTCTCGCCCACTCTCTCTATTGCTCTCACTCTCCCCCACTCTCTTCTCCCCGTCTCCCCTCTCTCCCCCACCACACTCTCTCCCCTCTCTCTCCCTCTATTTCTTCCCTCTCTTTCCCCCCTCACTCACCCGCTCTCTCTTCCCCCCTTTCTCTCCAGACTATCTTTTTCTGCCCCCTCTCCCACTCTCTCTCCCCCTCTCTCTCCCCACTCTCGCTCTCCCCGTCTTTGTCCCCCCTCTCTCAGCCCTCTCTCTCCCTGCTCTCTCTATTTCCCCTCTCTCTCCCCCCTCTCTTGCCGGCTTTCTCACCCCGTCTCGCTTCCTCACTAAACACCCTCTCTCGTCCCCTCTCTCCCCCTCTCTCTCTCTCGCACCCTCTCTCTCTCCCCCCTGTCACCCTCTCTCGCCGCCCCCTCTCGCCCGCCTCTCTCGTCTCATCTCGTGCCCCCTCTCTGCCCCTCTCTCTCCTCTCTCTCTCTCCTCTCACTCTCCCCATCTCTCTCCCCTCTCTCTCCCCGCGCTCTCATCCCTCTCTTACCCCCTTTCTGCCTCGTCTCAAACCTCCTCCCTCGCCCCTTCATCTCTGTCCCCCCTCTCTCTCCTCTGTTTCTCCCCCTCCCCGTCGCTCTCCCCTTCTCTCTCCCCCCCACTCTCTCCCCCCCTCTCTCCCCCACTGTCTTCCTCCTCAATCTCACCCCCCGCTCTCTCACTCCCGCTTTCTCACCCCCCACTCTCTCACCAAAATCTCTCCCCTCTCTTTCCCGCTCTCCTCTCTCACCCTCTCTCTCCCCCTCTATCTCTCCCCATCTCTCTCCCTCTCACTCTCCCGCTTTCTCTTCCCCCTTTCTCTCCACACTCTCTGTCTCTGACCCCTCTTTTTCCCCTATCTGCCCCTCTCTCGTGCCCCTCTCTCACCCCCACTCTCTCACCAACCACTCTCCCCTCTCTCTCTCTCCCCTCTCTCTCCCTCTCACTCTTCCGCTTTCTCTTCTCCCGTTTCTCTCCACACACTCTCTCTCTGCCCCCTTCCCCGCTCTCTTCGCCCCCCTCTCTCACCGCCATCTCTCGCCCCCTCTCTCTCCCCGTCTCTCCCTCTCCCCATCAATCTATCCATCTCTCTCCCCTCACTCTCCCCCCTCTCTCTCCCCCTCACTCTTTTCCTCTGTCTAATCCTCTCTTGCCCCCCACTCTCTCCCCCTCTCTCGCCCCAACTCTCTGCCCCCTCACTCTCACACCCCGCTCTCTCATCACCGCTCTCTCACCTCCGTCTCTCCCCTCTCTCACCCTCTCTTTGTCTCTCTCGCCCTCTCTCTCCGCTTCTATGTCTCCTCCCTCTATCTCTCCCCCTCTCTCTCGCCACCACTCCCTCCCCTCTGTGTCTCCCTCTCTCTCTCACCCCTCTCACTCACCTCCACACTCTCCCCATCTCTCTTTCCCCACTTTCTCACCCAGCTTCTGCCCCCCTCTCCCGGTTTCTCTCCACTCTCTCCACCCTCTCTCCCTTTTCCCTCTCTCTCCCCCTCTCTCTCCCCCCACTCCCTTGCCCCCTCTCGACCCCTCTCTCTCTCACCCCCCTCACTCACCCCCACACTGTCCCCATCTCTCTTCCCCCACTTTATCTCCACGCTTCTGCCCCCTCTCACCCGCCCTCTGTCGCCTCTCTCCACCTCTCCCCCTCCCTCTCTCTCCACTCTCACCCACCTCTCTCTCCCCGTCTCTGTCCTTCTCTCTACTCCTCTCCCTTGCCCCTTCTCCCTTGCCTTCTCTCTTTCCACCTTTCGCCCTCCCTCTCTCGCCCCTATCACTCTGCCCCTCTCTCTCCCCTCACTCTGTCACCTCACTCTCCCTCCCTCTCTCACCCCCTCTCTCCCCATTCTCTCTTCCTATCTCCCCCTCTCTCCCCTCCCTGTCTCTCTTCCCCCTCTCTATCTCTCTCCGCCTCTCTCCATCTTCCCTCTCTATCCCCCTCTATCCCCTCCTCTCTCCACTTCTCTCTACCGTCTATCTCAGCGCCTCTCTTGACACCTCTCTCTCGCACCCCCTCTACCCCCCTCACTCTCTCTCTCCCCTCTCTCTCTTCACTAAGTCTCCCCCCACTCTGTCATCTAACTCTCTCCCACTCTCTCTCACTCCCTTTCTCCCTAACCCTCTCCCTCCACCACTCTCTCCCCCACTCTCTCTCCCTCCACTCTCTCTTCCTCTCTCTCTCCGCCTCTCTCTCTCCCTTCTCCCTCTCCCCCACTCTCTCCCTTGATTCTCTGTCCCCCACCCTCTGTCCCCCTCCGTCTGGCACCCACGAGCTCCTCTCTCTCTCCACCCCAACTCTCCCCTCTCTCTCCCCCACTCTCACCCTCTCTCTCCCCCCTCTGTCTCCCCCCCTCTCTCTCCATCCTTTCTCTGTCCCCCTCCCTATGTTCACCTCCCTCTGTCTCTCTACCTCTGGTCACCTTCCTCTCTCCCACTCTCTCTCCCGTCTCTCCCCCATGACTCTCCCCTCTCTCTCGCCCACTCTCCCCCCTCTAACCCCTCTCTCCTCTCCCCTTCTCTCCCATCCCTCTAACCCTCTCTCTCTACCCCACTCTCTCATCCCCTCTCTCTACCCCTGTCTCTCTCTACCCCGCTCACCCTCTCTCTCGACACCTCACACTCTCGCTCCCCCTTGCTCTTCA